>NC_135885.1:8208363-8440863 GCF_964194155.1 Cetorhinus maximus
GTGAAGAGGTGAGGTGACCAGAATATTGTTTTGATTGGTTTTCAAAGTTTCTGTTATCTACGGAAGCTGGTAGGGAGTTCCCCTGGGTGGCCAGGTGCAGTTGGGAACAGGATCACTTGCTTTCGAACGTTACTATGATTTTTTTAAGTGGCGCTCGTTAAGACGGTTGCCTTCAGTTGTACAACTGTGAATGTACTCGAAAGAGTTACTTTAATTTCCAACCTGTGCTCCTTGTTGTGTTTGTTTTATGTTTGTGGTGGCCTTCACAGGGAGCTAACTCTTAATGAGCCACCTCGAACGTGCTGGTCGGGCTTGTGTGGATACCCCAAGATGGTGACTCAGGTTCACGTGGTCTCTGCGAGTGGATTGGCCCAGCAGGACGGCACCGCAGGTATCACACACAATATCTACTCTGAATGCCGGGCTGTGACAGAGAGCTCCTATCACAGTACAACCATCTCCCCCCCTGACACTCGATGACATTACCATTGCTGAATCCCCCCCCACTATCAACATCCTGGGGGGCTCCCATTGACCAGAAACTGGACTGGACTAGCCATTTAAATACTGTGACTACAAGATCAGGTCAGAGGCTAGGAATGCTGTGGCGAGTAACTCACCTCCTGACTCCTCCAAAGCCTGTCCACCATCTACAAGGCACAAGTCAGGAGTGTGATGGAATACTCCCCACTTGCCTGGATGAGTGCAGCTCCCACAACACTCAAGAAGCTCAACTGGCACCACATCTACCACCTTCACCATCCGCTCCCTCCACCACCGCCAGTGGCAGCAGTGTGCACCATCTACAAGATGCACTGCAGCAACTCACCAAGGATCCTTCGACACACGTGACCACAAATTGTCATATAAGCCAGTTAAGGCAGAAAGAGCAAGAGGAAAACTTGGGTTTTGTCATGAAAGGGAGGTGTTGCAAGGCATCGTGGAGAGACGTTGGAAGGTGGTGGCGTAGTGGTAACGTTACTGGACTAGTATTCCAGAGACCCCAGGCTAATGCTCTGGGGACATGGGTTCAAATCCTATCATGGAAGCTGGTGGAATTTAAATTCAATTAATGAACCTGGAATTATAAATCTGGTCTCAGCAATGGTAACCATGAAATGATTGTCGTAAAGACCCATCTAGTTTACCAATCCCCTTTTAGGAAGAAAATCTACTGTCCTCACCTAGACCAGGCCTAAACGTGACCCACAATAATGTGGTTGACTTTTAACCGTCCTCGGAAATGTTTGGTTCAAGGGCAATTAGGGATGGGTAAAAAATGGTGGCCTGGCCAGTGACGCCCACGTCCCATAAAAGAATGGGGGAAAAAAAGCGGAGCAGGGTTGGGGTGCATGGTTCAAGCTCCACCTCTGCTCCCTGAGTGATAAACCAGCAGAACAGACCATCCCTCCGTTGCAGAAGCGTAGGCCGGTATCCAGCTCAATGGAATGAGGATTGAGCCGGTTCTATAAGGGATGAGTGTTCCACTCGCTGGATGCTGAAGCCCCAGTGGTTACCTGAGCAGTAAACGTTGCTTCAAGTTAAACTGCGTCAGCCAGACGATTCTGTTGTACCGAATACAATCTCACATTGGAATGGGTAGCTAAGTAGGTCATTGGAGGATAATCCCCCGGTTAATTTAATTAACAGAGGAGTGGCCTGGACCTCCTGTTCGAGTGCATTGTGTTTTTGCTGTAATTCACCCGAAAGTGGCCACGAGATCAGTGGGATTTTAAGTGTAATTTATATTTGATGGAAGTCTGATTTTTGACACCTTTTATCACTGGTTTTAAAAACAAATGCATTGCGATGGATATCACCAGCCTGGGAAAACTGAGAGCGTGCACAACAGATTGGCATGAATGGATCCAGGGATGAGAAACTTCAGTTATAGAGACAGAAAGCAGTCCCAAATGGACAAGAGAAGGTTGAGAGGGGATTAAAACCGTGAGGGATAAAGACAGTGTTCGAAAAACTCAGCAGGTCTGGCAGCATCTGTGGAGAGAGGTGGGCGTGATAGGGCTACCTGCTTGCAATGGCGGGTAGCCAACTGGACAGCGAATGGCCTGTAAAGACCAATTGTGGGAGGCAGCCTGGATAAATGTATTGGAAGAGGGAAAGAGGTTTCTTTCCAATTTAAAAAAAATTCTTTCATGGGTTGTAGATGTCGCGGGCAAGGTCAACATTTGTTGCCCATCCCTAATTTCCTTGTTCAGCCATTTCAGAGGGCAGTTAAGAGTCAACCACATTGCTGTAGGTCTGGAGTCACATGTAGACTAGACCAGGTAAGGACAGCAAATTTCCTTCACCAAAGGGCATTAGTGAAAAACCAGATGAGTTTTTACAACAACTCACCAAGGCACCTTCCAAACCCACAACCGCTACCATCTAGAAGGACAAGGGCAGCAGATAGATGGGAACAGCCCCACCTGAAAGTTCCCCTCCAAGCCACTCACCATCCTGACTTGGAAATATATCGCCGTTCCTTCACTGTCGTTGGGTCAAAATCCTGGAACTCCCTTCCTAACAGCACTGTGGGTGTACCTACACCACATGGACTGCAGCGGTTCAAGAAGGCAGCTCACCACCACCTTCTCGAGGGCAACTAGGGATGGGCAATAAATGCTGGCCCAGCCAGTGAAGCCCACATCCCATGAATGAACCAAAAAAAAATTGACAATAGTCGTCGTGAGACTAGCTTTATATCCCAGATCTATTCATTGAATTTAAATTCAATCAGCTACCATGGTGGGATTTAAACCTATGTCCCCAGGGCATTAGCCTGGGCCTACTAAATTATTAGTCCAGTGACATTACCACTACACCACAATCTCTTCGCAACAGTTACAGGAACGTTTCTTCGAACCAGCACTAGAATCATAGAAAGATACAGGAGGCCATTCAGCCCACTGTATCTGTGCTGGCTCTTTAGTAGAGCTATTCGATTGGTCCTACTGCCTTGCTCTTTCCCCGTTGCCCCGGAAATGTTTTCCCTTCAGTGCAGTCAGGGGAGAATTATTTGAAGTAGATGAAGCTGATCTAAAAATAGTGGGAAGTATGGGAAACAATAGAAGGAATTTCTATTTTTTTCCCACAACCCTGGCTGCCAATAGGATAGGAACGGCAAAGAAATTGATTGGAGACACTCTAATTCCTGCCAATTCTCCATTTGGGGATACTTGCCTTTATATAGCGCTTTTAGCCTGACAAAATGTCCCAAGGTGCTTCACAGGAGAATTATCAATAAAAACATGTTGACACCGAGCCACAGGAGGAGTTGTTTGGTCAGGTGACCAAAAGCTCAGTCAAAGAGTTAGGTTTTTAAGGAGAGTCTTAAAGGAGGAGAGAGGTGGAGACGGCTGAGGGAGGGGATTCCAGAGATTGAGGCCTATCGGCAGATTCAGGCATGGCCGCCAATGGTGGAGAGATTAAAAATCGGGGAAACGCAAGAATCCAGAAGTGGAGGAGCACAGAGACCTCAGTGGGTTGCAGGGCTGGGGGAGGTTACAGAGATAAGGAAGGAGTGGAGGGATTTGAAAACAATTGAGCTTACTGATAATCAGCAAGTACAGAAGGTGAATGGGACTTGGTGCCTTAAAATAATAATGATAGTCTAGACACCAAAAAAAAAGCCCCATGTCCTTGCGACAAAGTGTGCTGAGGTTTTATGATGCTCTGCCGATGGGGGAGTCTGTCTGGTGAAGCTGGGAATGGTTTAGTAACCTCTTGTCATTGTGCAGGTGCTGATCCGTATGTCATCATCCGCTCCGGGCGCGAGAAGGTCAAATCGCCCATCCACAAGGACACAGTGAATCCTGAGTTCAATGTCAAAGGAATCTTCTACAGGAAGGACCCCAAAGAGCCCATCCGCATTGAGGTGAGAAAGGATTACCCTGCCTGCCCTTCCTTCCCAAGTCATAGTCATAGGGGTCTACAGCACAGTAAAAAGGCCCTTTGGCCCATTGAGTCTGCGCCAGTCAACAAGTACCTAACTATTCTAATCCCAATTTCCAGCACTAGGCCCATAGCCTGTATGCCATGGCATCGCAAGTGCACATCCAAATGTTTCTTAAGTGTTATGAGGGTTTCTGCCTCTACCATCCTTTCAGGCAGTGAGTTCCAGATCCCCAACACCCTCTGGGTGAAAAAATTCTTCCTCACATCCCTTCTGAACCTCCTGCCCCTTAACCTTAAATCTATGCCCCCTGGTTATTGATCCCTCCACCAAGTTGTAGCTTTGGGAATGCTGTGGGCGTCTTGTGCGTCCGGCCCAATGCCAAGGTGAGAGTTGGTGTAGGAGTTCAAGAGCCCAGAACACATGGAATCTCAACAGTGGAGAAGGAGGCCATTTGGCCCACCATGCCGCTGTGCTAGCTGTCTGAGAGAGCTAGCCAGTTAGTCCCACCCACTAACACCATCCCCACCCCCTCTCCATATCCCCACCCCCTCTCCCCATCCCCACCTCTACCTGACATCAACTAGAACACCCTGGTTGGTGACTCCCTGAAGTCAGCCTTGGGAATCACCTTGACCATTAAACCCCTCTCTTGTGTGCTCTGCAGTAGTGCCACCCCACCCTGACTAAGCTCCCTTCACGCAGTGCATAGCAGAAAATTCTTGGCATCATCATCTTTCACCCTGGTTGGCATTCCTGATACCATCCATGGCTCATGTTTTTGAGCAGCGGGTGAACTGTTAGGAGAACCCTTTCCCATATACCCAGGGTTCTGTGCCCATTGCCACTCTGTGAGCCATGCCTCCGGGGGGTGCAGAGCTGGGGGCGTGGGGGTAGGCGGTGTTGGGGGTAGTTCTCTCATCCTGAGTCAGGAGGTTGTGGGCTCGAGCCCCACTCCAGAGATTTTAGCACAAAGATCTAGGCCGATACTGAGGGAATGCCACTCTGTCAGAGGTGCCATCTTTTAGATAGTATATTAAACTAAGACCCATTTGCCCTCTCTGGCAGACGTAAAAGACCCCATGGCTCCTATTTTGAACAGTAGGAGAGTTCTCCCTGCAATTATTAACACAAATATGGCAAAGATTTAAAGAACTCATCATAAGGTTTTGAAATTTTCTCTGGCTCTCATCCTATAATCAATGAAATAGTTTTTAGGACTCATTCTGAGCAAATAGGAGGAATATGTTCAAACTTTGCGCCTTTTTTGAATTACAAGGGATCTTGGGGAAACTATAGTTCTCCATTGCTATCTCTATGGCAACGCCTCAACCAATCCAAGTCAACTTGTCAACCAATCAACCTCCCGTTCTCCTGTAGTATAAATTGTTGTGATTGTCTGAAATTTTGCATTCTTCTGTTTGCCCTGATGAGTGCAAGATGAAGAGCTTCAGCAACATCTCTCTTTTCAGCAATATTCAAATAGATTTTAATTAATTATTCGTGTTTTTTTTTTGGTCTAGATCTGGAACAGCAATGTCATTAGTGACCAGTTCCTTGGTCAAGTGACTGTGATCACTGACCCCAGTGACCTCCAGCCACATCACACCCTTCACCTGAGAGACAAGGGCAACCGACAGGACAATGACCTTCCCGGGACCATCAGTCTGCAAATAAGCAGTAGCCACGAGTTGGCCGGCATCTAAGCACTGGAACACTTGTCGCTGTCAGAAAGATGAAAGATGCAAGTCAGGGTTCGGCCAGGTCCACTAGGATCTGCGGATAAGAAATTTTAGGAACAGGAAAAGGCTCTTGGGATGCAGGCCTGTGCCCCAAACCAACTATCATCACACCACACTCCTTAAAACCCTTCCCCTTTCGGAGTCTTGTTCCTTGACACTGGGACCCTTTTGGGGAGGCTACCCCAGTAGACTTTATTCTGTATGATGTTCTTTTCTCGTTTAATGCTCCCCCACAGCCAGGAAGGCCACTTAAAGCATGCTCCCTCAAGGTTATTCTGCTAGATTATTCCAATTCCTAAAGACATCCCGCTCACTCGGAGGTTCGGCTGAATTGACACTGAGACATGAAGACCAGATTTGAGCTTTTGGCCTGTGCTGAATTCTCTAACCTCAGCCAGAAAAAAAGCAGGGATCCTATGGTTAGACTCGACCCCATCGTGCTCAGTACGAACCTCCCCCCACAAATCCCCTCCGCTCACTAAAGGGAAGGGGAAGGTGGTGAGAATAAAGAAAGTAGCTCCCTTCCAATCACAGTCATTGTCCGGCATCTCTCTCCTGGTGGTTAGCGTATAACTTGTCCCCCTTGCTTGGAGACAGGATAAGGCTCAGCTCTTACCCTTCCTTTTTCTCTGTGCCCCCCCACAACATTGCCTAACCCACAAGCAATCATTGTCCAGAGGCTTACAGTGAAGAACAGGCCATCAGAAAGATGTACATTAACGTTTTGACAAGTTGCATTTGTAATCAGTTGTAATCGTGTGACCATTTCCAATTCTGCCAGTATTCTCTTTTCATTTCACTTCAGAGTTTAAGTACGCAACAATATATACTCCCTTGCACCAATTCGTGTTGGCCTCCCTCCTCCTTTCCCAGTGGCACTCCTTCCCTTATTCGGGCCCTTTATAAACCCAAACTTGCTGTTGACTATTCCACTGATTATGATTCAGTCCCATTTTCCCTCTCTCATTCTTCCGAACCTCGAAAGTGTCTTGTCTTAGGACCTTGGCCCTCACTCTCCTACTTGGCCCCAAATTAGTAACCCCAGGGGTCGTGCTGTTCGTTGGTGCCACAGGGTCATGGGGAAGCCATTTTGTGACCCAGGGGCCTTTTTTGAGGACGTGCGTTTTGAGCAGGTCGGCACGATTTGCACAACAGCATTTTAAATCCGTTTTATGAAAAGATATGTTAGTTTTACTTTTTAATCAAACCTTAACATGGGTTTATCTTTTTAATACAGTCTTTTTAGACTTTTTTACGCATTGGGAAGGTTTATTTGTGCCAATTATAAAAGAAGGAATGTCCTTATTGACGGACTTGTTGCGTCCATAGCAACCTTCTAGTTGACGTGATGGAATAATTTTGTACGATGGATGTGTGTATGGGGGAATATTCCCAAATAACTGTTCAAAATTGTGAATCAGTGCATAAGCTCCTCTTCCCCTCTCCCTACAGAAAAATCATGAATGAAGGCGGTAGATTGTTTAAAAAACTATAATTTGGTAAAAAACCGTCTCTGATTAATCAAGGCCTCAGCTCTGTGCTCCTGGTCAGCCAAAACCTCACTTCAAGGTTCCTGGGGTAAGCGAAGGGACAATCCCCAGCCATGCTTCCCAATCCTGATCGCTGAGCAGCGATTGTTATTGGGAAGTGCTTCTGAGGGGAAGGCAGGAGCAGGGGAATGCCTGCTTTTACGCTAAGACACTAAGAAATGATCCGGTTTTTAAATGGGGTTGGGGTGGGGGGTGGGGTGAGACAAGCCTATAGCAATTATAAAGGGGCTTTGCTGTCTTGGATAACAGAGCAAGGCTTCTGTTGCATTTAGGGCCCGGTTGCTCCTGCCAAACGCAGGGCGGTTGCCAGATAATTTCAGTAAGATATGCAAAAAGTGAAGGAGGAAAACTTAAATAAAAAGAAACACAACTAATTAAAACATGTAACAATTGCCCTGAACTTTGGGACCAGTAGATGCAGAGTTATTAAACCCAGTGCTTAAGATTTCCTCATCTATATATTTTCAGTGTCAAAATGGTGGTGAATTGTGATAAATCTTTTAATTCTGGCACCATTTGAGTTTGTAAGCCAATCGTTCTTTCTACAAAAGCCTGGTTATCTGTACCTAACACTGAGCAACAAAACACTCCTCTAACTTCACGTATCCCCAGTGCCAACATCAAGCATTCCTAGACAGGCGGTGGTGACGTGTTACAATTCACTCAGGGAGTCCAAGTTGATGTGGTAACACACACGCTTTACATGCATGTTGCAGTCTGGAGCTCTGGATAGTTTTGGTAGAGTCTCCAACTTCCTTCCCATCACATGGCTAACCAGGAATCTCTCCCACTCTTACCACCTACCCTCGGCCTGTGTTGGAAGGATTTGCAGGTTGATCCTCAACGTGTTTGGCCATGTTATGGATTAACTTTCCATGGCCGTCAAGTCCGGGAGTGGGGCTTGAACCTGGAGCTTCTGGCTCAGAAGCAGGAATGCTACTGCGCCAGAAGAACACCACACTTGTCACATACACCATGAATTAAACATCTCTGATCCACACCCAACAAAGAGGCTTAATCTCCAGCTCAGGAGATACTGAAATGTATATAGGGACAGGAGGACAATATACAGCCTCTTGAGCCTTTTCCACTTTTCCAATTCACGTCTAATCTGGACCTCAACTTCCAATCCCGCCTTAGTGCCATATCCCTGATTCCCTTCCTGAACAGGACTCTATTGGCGTCAGTCTTGAAATTCCAATTCACCCCCAGAGTCCAAAGTATTTTGATGAAAGAGGGTCCCATGCTTTTACTCCTCTGTAAGGAGACGTACTTGCTGATTACAATCCTGAGGGATCCCACTCCAATATATCAAATTGGATTCCCTCATTCTTGATTTCCCCACCCGAGTAAATAGTTTCTCCATAACCTATCATAGAATGGTGGAATAATAAAGCATGCAAGGAGGCCATTCAACCCATCGTGCCTGTACTGGCTCTCTCAGAGCTATCCAATTGATCACATTTCCCCCTGCCTCCCCTGCTCTTTCCCCACAGCCTGCATATTATTTCCTCTTCAACTATTTATCGAATTCCCTTTTGAAAGTTACGATTGAATCTGCTTCCATCGCCCTTTCAGGCAGCGCCTTCCAGATCATCATAACTCGTGTTTTTTTTTCTAAAAGTAGTTTTCTTCACGTCGTCTCTGGTCCTTTCACCAATCGCTCAAATTTTGCATCCTCTGGTTACTGACCCTCTTGCCACCGGAAACCGGTCCTCCTTATTTACTCTGTTAAACCGTTCATGATTTGAACACCTCTGTCGAATCCTTTTAACGGTTTAAACGCCTCGATTACATCACCGCTCAATCTTCTACATTCAATCAAAGACAATGCCAGCCTATCCCCATAATATAACCCCTCGAAGGTCCGGTACCCGAGAATCATAGAAACCATTGAACGTTTATAACACCGAAGGAGACGTCCTGTCCGTGCTGGTGGACGGAGAGCTACCCAGTCTAACCCCACCTTCCTGTACTCTGCCTGTAGCCCAGCAGCTTCTCATCCAAGTACCTTAAATGTGGGAAAGGTTTCTACTTCAGGTAGTGAGTTCCAGGTCCTTACCACCCTCTGGTTGAAAAAGATGTTTCCTCATTTCCCCTCTTATACTTCCACCTTATGCTTCCACTTTAATTTCTGATTTTGACCCCTCTGCTTAAGCTTAAATGGATTATCCCAGCCCTATTTACTCTATCTAGGCCCCTCATCATTTTATATACCTATTGTTCTCATAAACCTGTGCAACCCCCTCCTCCAAGTGGAGATCTGACTTTATATTCTCTCAGGTGGACCATCAGGAGGGGGAATGGTGACTCAGTGGTGATGTCACTGGACTAATACAGAGGCCCAGGCTAATACTCTTAGGGTGGGTGGGGGGGGCGGGGGTGGCAGAGTGGGGGTGGTGGGCAGGAGGAAGGGGGCATGTGTTCAAATTCCACCACAGCAGCTGGTGGGATTTAAATTCAATTAATTAGACAGCACCTTCCAAACCCACGACCACTACCACCTAGAAGGACAAGGGCAGCAAACACCACCTGGAAATTCCCCTTCAAGTCACTCACTCACCGTCCTGACTTGTGGATATGTCTCCGTTCCTTCAGTGTCGCTGGGTTAAAATCCTGGAACTCCCTCCCTAACAGCACTGTGGGTGTACCTACACCACATGGACTGCAGCAGCTCAAGAAGGCAGCTCACCACCACCTTCTCAAGGGCAACTAGGGAAGGGCAATAAATACTGGCCCAGCCAGCGAAGCCCATACCCTGTGGGGGAAAATAAGTAAAAAAAAAATGATTCTAGAACTGAAACTAGTCCCATGAACCTATCGTCAAAAACCCAATCTCGTTCACTAAAGTCCTTTAGGGGAAGGAAATCTGCCGCCCTTACCCAGTCTGGCCTACACGTGACTCCAGACGCATAGCAATGTGGTTGACTCTTAAATGCCCTCTGAAATGTACCACTCAGTTGTGCTAAACCACTACAGAAGAGTTGTACGAGATGGACTCAAGTTGGCTCATCATCACCACTACCGCTTTCTGACAGGCAAAAATGCTGACCTTGCCAGTGATGCCCACATCCCATGATTTTCTCATCTGATCATTTGGGGCGGAGGGGCGGTGGGAATAGGTATACTGTACCCTTGCAGTAGAGGGAGCTCTTGCAGGAGGCCAATGAAGCTACATTCTATAGGTGACATTGAAATGCTTGATGCTGAGCAGGCAACACGAGGTTAGAACAATGTTCTATTGCCCGGTCATGTGCCAAAAAACCTCCACAATTTACCTTAGCAAAACTGAAAAAATTCTCCAGGTGTCCATTTATGATTTCCATTAAATGCCTTGTATTATACTGTCAACATGATGTATAATTACTGTATATTTGCTTATGTATTGCAATTAAATCAATTTCTTAGCAAGTATGTGGGATGTGTCACTCTGGGCAGATCCTCTGGATTAGGCAGAATTGAACCTATCTGGGTAGGTTTCACTGTGATGTGGGTTTCAATCTATCAGTGGACCCCTGGACTGACCAATCACGGCAAATACCCCTTGGGACCAATTTTTGTTTTAAATGTTGTGCAACTGAAAAAGTGTTTTCTTAAAGATGATGAACAGTTGCCCAGTTTTCTGGTCTGTATAATGTAAGACCTTCTCGTTCTTCTGTCCTTCCGCTTCTATATTATTGTAACAAGCAGGAGAATTGTATTTTTTAAACAAGGCCAGCTTAAAAAAACCCGGACTGGAATGGTTAGAAAACCTTCAGAACCACCAGGAACCTGCTTACAGACCCACCGAGTTAGCACTGCTGGCCAAGAACCATCTGTGGGAGAGAGTGGCCATACCTGTCCTCAGTAAAGGTGACCAACTCTGAACAGATGCCTACACATTCCTGGAGTTATCATCGCATGACTTCCTGCCACCAACTGCCACGCACCCCCATACTCCCCCATCATTGGTTGTCCAACATGTCCATCCTCACAGTGTCCCATCTTCCCACAGCCAATTGGAAAGCGAATAGATACCTCATCAACCTACTGGATAATTTTTGACTGCCAATCAAATAGCCTTTCCCCCACATCTGACAATTTTGTAATGAATGTTCAATTTTTAAAAATATTGCCCTCCCCACCCCTCCTTCCCCCAAGCAATTTTGCTCCTGGGTTTTGTTCACAGCAATGTTCTGGAGATCTGTTTTTAAACCCTGGAGGGGTGGCAAGGCCTGTCCAAGCTCCCTGTTGTCATCTTGAGCATTTTTTTTCCCGTTGAGGCCAAGTAGAGGCAGAAACACCTCCCACCAGAAGGGAGGGTGGGGTGGTGGGTGGGGGTGGGGTGGGAGGTGTGCCTCCTGGTGACTGATAAAGTCAGAGGTGGGAGTTGGTGGTTGATGGTAGTTGTAGAGTTTGAGATTAGACCAGGCGATCTGAACTCCCTAAATTTCATTGGCCAGAAAAGACTGGATAGCATTTGCCTCGTGGTTCTGGAACACTTGAATTAGAAGATTAAAAACGTGGATTTACAGTCATCACCACTTAATTTGTAAGATTAAAAACTCCAGTTTTGACACTAATAAAACACAACCGGAAAATAAAATTATTTTTTTCCTCTTTCTGTATATTTTATGACGTGAAGACGTTAAGATATTTTGGATGCTTTGCTGATATTTGTGCTTCTATCTGTGGATCCCTGCCCTCTGCCCAGTTTTTGGGACTCTGCACAAGAAGGTTTGAAGGACCAAGGTTGTCTATGCCACTTGGCATGGCACTTGGATGGCGATGATAAGATGGCGTCTTTGGGTAGACTGTTAAGGGATGATGATACCTTCCCCCTGCCCATCCCTTAGGGTTGCCAACTGTGATTAAATGTATTCCTGGAGGTTTCATCACCTGACTTGACTCCACGCTCCAGCCATTAGTCGGCCAACTCATCCATCCTTGTGATGCACTGCCTCCCTGCGCCAACTGGAAGGCAAAAAGACTCATTACTCAATTAGGTGATGCTTGATGGTAGCCAAACAGCCTTGCCCCCCTACCCCCCACAGCACCCCGCACTCCATTTTCAATATTTTTATATCTGGTAAAGTGAAATTTTCAAAGGAAATGACATAAAAAACTATATTTTGTAATGTCGGTCCGATATTTCTCCAGGATTGAACAGAGCTGTGTACTGGAGATTGATCTTCAATTCCTGGAGACTCCAGGCCAATCCTGGACGGTTAACAACCCTACCATCCCTCCAAAAAAAAAAGCTGGGAATATCCTCGGAGTTACTCCGGATTTCCGGTAAAATTACGTTGATGCAGTGGAAGCAATTCCCGTGGACATTCCCAAACAAACTGCACAAAAACAGAAACAGAAACACCTGGAAAAACTCAGCAGGTCTGGCAGCATCGGCGGAGAAGAGCACAGTCGACGTTTCGAGTCCTCATGACCCTTCAACAGAACTAAGTAAAAATAGGAAAGGGGTGAAATATAAGCTGGTTTAAGGGGGATGGGGTGGTTGTTGAGACAAGCAGCCAGTGATAGGTGGAGATAACCAAAAGATGTCACAGACAAAAGGACAGAGGTGTTGACGGTGGTGATATTATCTAAAGGAATGTGCTAATTAAGAGTAGAAAGCAGGACAGACAAGGTACAGATAGCTCTAGTGGGGGTGGGGTGAAGGAATAGAATAGAATAGAATAGTGGGAAAAGAAAACTATAGATTTTTCCCACCTATTTCCATTATTTTTAAATGTATTTCCACCCATTGTTTATCTCTACCTTTTAGCCCTTTTAGTATTCCTTCACCCCACCCCCACTAGAGCTATCTGTACCTTGTCTGTCCTGCTTTCTACTCTTAATTAGCACATTCCTTTAGATAATATCACCACCTTTAACATCTCTTTGTCCTTTTGTCCGTGACATCTTTTGGTTATCTCCACCTATCACTGGCCGCTTGTCCCAACAACACCCCATCCCCCTTAAACCAGCTTATATTTCACCCCTTTCCTATTTTTACTTAGTTCTGTTGAAGGGTCATGAGGACTCGAAACGTCAACTGTGCTCTTCTCCGCCGATGCTGCCAGATCTGCTGAGTTTTTCCAGGTGTTTCTGTTTCTGTTTTTTGTTTTGGATTTCCAGCATCCGCAGTTTTTTGCTTTTATTACCAAACAAACAGCTCTGGGATCAATAAGGATGGGCATCGCTGACACCTGGTGGCAGCATGTTAGCACTGCCGCCACCTACTTAATTCCTCTTAAACAGTCGGTCGTACAGTTTGGACCTGGTATATGGAATTCCTTGCTTGTCAATCATATTTGAGAATTTTTATTTCTCATTAAGTATGTTCCTGGCCCTTTACTGGAAGCCATTTTGATTTTTTTCAAGTAATGATATTGAGCTTTGTTAATTTTTTTTTTATTCATTCATGGTATGTAGGTGTCGCTGGTTAGGCCAGCATTTATTACCCATCCCTAATTGCCCTTGTTCAGGGGGCAGTTAAGAGTCAACCACATTGGTCTGGAGTCACATGTAGGCCAGACCAGGTAAGGACAGCAGATTTCCTTCCCTAAAGGGCATTAGTGAACCAGATGGGTTTTTATGACAATCGACAATGGTTTCATGGTCATCATCAGACTTTGAATTCCAGATTTTTATTGGATTCAAATTCCACCATCTGCTGTGGCAAGATTTGAACCCTGGTCCCCAGAGCATTAACCTGGGTCACTGGAATACTAGTTTAGTGACAATACCACTATACCACCAGGATTAGAGTGGGCAGGAGGCCAGAGAATGAGAAAAGACTGATTCCCAACAGTATTTGCCTCGGGTAGACTGGAGACCACTGGCTACCTCACCCATTCCTTCCACCAGTGGCCACTGATCCAATTGTGTCTCCGAGTCTATATATCGTTCAGCCCAGTTGTCCTATAATCATCAGGAGGTGCGACATTGAATTGCTTCCCCCACTTCCTTGTGCATGAGAACAAAGCAAGGAGCAATATCCCAGCGTCCGCAGGGGGATGAAAGGCCTCTGTTAAAACTATAGAATCTTTATAGTTCCAATGGAACTTGGTCTTTCAATGGCAAAGTATCCATCTTGATTACCGCACAGGGTTGACATATTTGAGATAGGAGCCCACTCCGAGGACGGTATGTGAAGGTGAACATCAACCAAAGACAATTGGGGGAAAGTGTGAATGGCCCAGGGTGCTGGAACTGTCTTGAAGGGCACGGCACTGATCCTCTCAGTCAGATTTCTGCACGTTATTGCTTCAGCTTTGCCCTGAGCTACCAGACCTTGTATAGATGCTTCTCCACACCGTCCTCCCTCTGCATGAAACTAGCCAATTACACCCCAACTGTGTCTTGACTTTCTACAGAATTATAGTGTATTACGATGTTTTAATGACAATGACATATATTTTATATGATGATTGTAGTCCAGATTGAAATAAAGTATGAATACAGTTTCGACTCGCTCTCATCATCTGGCATCTGCTCTTGTGTCTACATGACCTTTTCTTCTTTTTGCCAATTTATTCTTCCTAAAAGTGTAGACACTTGCTGGTGGCACCATTCCCTCAAATACCACCACTACCATTCATCATGTGTGGCTTTTTGGAGGAGTATTTAACTGAAGAGAGTTAACACTGAGAGAAAGAGGGGGAAAGGTAGAGAGAGAGGAGGGGGGAGGACAGGCAGGGAGAGAGAAAGAGGGAGCGACCAGCAGAGAGGGAGAGGGAGAGGCAGGAAAAGAGAGGGAGAGGGAGAGGGAGAGGTGACGAGATTGAGAGAGAAGGACATGCAGGGAGAAAGAGAGAGGGATTAGCAGAGAAAGAGTGAGGGACAGGCAGGGGGAGAGGGGATCTGATAGAGGTATATACGATTATGAGGGACATAGATAGGGTGGATAGGAAGGCACTTGTTCCATTAGTAGAGGGGACAATAACCAGGGGGCATAGATTTAAGGTAAGAGGTAGAAGGATAAGAGGTGAGTTGAGAAATTTTTTCACCCAGAGGGTGGTGGGAGCCTGAAAGGGTGGTTGAGTCAGAAACTCAAAACATTTAAGAAGTATTTAGTTATTCACTTGTGTTGCCATAGCCTCCAGGGCTATGGGCCACGTGCTGGAAAATGGGGTTAGTGTAGTCAGATCTTTGTTGACTGGCGTGGACACGATGGGCCAAATGGCCTCCTTCTGTGCTGTAAACGTCTATGAGCCTAGGCAGAGAGAGAGAGACTGGCAGAAAGAGAGAGGGGGACAGGCAGAAAGAGAGAGAGAGAGAGAGAGACATACATAAAGCAAAGACAGACACTTGGAGAGAAACAGACAGGGTAGACAGAGTGCCCATTGGATATTGATCAATCTAAAATCCCGGCTGACATCCACCCGCCCCCACCCTCAGCTATTTCAGGTGCGCTGAGGCCGACACCAGAATTTCAGCCAAAACTGAGCTTTGTTAACTCAGCACAGGCAGGAATTAAACTAGGAGCGGTGGGTAGGTGGGGCTTCTGGTCTGTTTTTAAAGGCATTGTGTTAACATATGAATTAGGAGCAGGAGTGGGCCATTCGGCCCCTCGAGCCTGCTCTGCCATTCAATAAGATCATGGCTGAACTGATTGTAACCTCAACCCCACATTCCCACCGACCCCTGATAACCTTTCACCTCCTTGTTAATCAAGAATCTATCTAGCTCTGCCTTAAAAATATTCAAAGACTCTGTTTCCAATGCCTCTGAGGAAGAGAGTTCCAAAGACTCACAACCCTCTGAGAGAAAAATTTGCCTCGCCCCTGTCTTACGTGAGTGACCCCTTATTTTTAAACTGTGACCCCTAGTTCTAGATTCTCCCATAAGGGGAAACACCTCTTCACATCCACCCTGTCAAAACCCCTCAGGATCTTACATGTTTCAATCAATTCACTTTTTAATCTTCCAAACACCAGCAGACAAGAGCCTAACCTGTTCAACCTTTCCTCATAAGACAACCCACCCATTCCTGGTATTAGTCTAATAAACCTTTTCTGAACTGTGTCTAATGCATTTACATCTTTGCTTAAATAAGGAGGCCAATACTGTACACAATTGTTTGGATGTGGTCTCACCAGTGCCCTGTACAACTGAAGCATAACCTCCCCACTTTTGTAATCAATTCTCCCCTCACAATAAACAATAGCGTTCTATTATCTTTCCTAATTACTTGCTGTGCCTTGGCATTTACATAATAAGCACTTTTATTCTTCTTGCCAAAATCAACAATTTCGCATTTGCCCACATTATACTCCATTTTCCAGATCTTTGTCCACTCACTTAACCTATCTATGTCACTTTGTAGCCTCCTTACATACTCTTCAAAATTTACTTTCCTACCTATCTTTGTGTTGTCAGCAAATTTAGCCACCACTCCTTCAGTCCCTTCATCCAAAAGTCATTTATGTAAATTGTAAAAAGCTGAGGCCCCAGCACTGATCCCTGTAGCACACCACTTGACACATCCTGCCAATCAGAAAAATACTCATTTATGCCAACTCTCTGTTTCCTGTTAGCTAGCCAATCATCTATCCATGCTAATATGTTACCCCCTATACCAGGAGCTTATTTTTTCTGCAATAACCTTTGATGCGCCACTTTATCAAATGCCTTCTGGAAATCTAAGTACAGTACATCCACCGGTTCCCCTTTATCCACAGCACATCTGACTCCTTCAAAAAACTACAATAAATCGGTTAAACATGACTTCCCTTTCATAAAACCATGTTGACTCTGCCTGATTGCCTTGAATTTTTTCTAAGTGCCCAGCTATAACATCTTTAATAATCACTTCTAACATTTTCCCAATGACAGATGTTAGGCTAACTGGTCTGCAGTCTCCTGCTTTCTGTCTCCCTCCCATTTTTGAATAAAGGGGTTATATTTGCTATTTTCCAATCTAATGGAACCTTCCCTGAGTCCAGGGAATTTTGGAAAATTAAAACCGGTGCATCAACTATCTCCCTAGCCACTTCTTTCAAGGCCTTAGGGTGAAGTCCATCCAGACTTGGGGCATTTGTCACCCGCAGCCCCAACAATTTGCTCAATACCACTTCCCTGGTGATTGTAATTTTCCTGAGTTCCTCCCTCCCTTCCATTTCCTGATTTATTTCTGGGATGTTATTTCTGTCCTCTATAGTGAGGTCTGATGCAAAATATCCATTTAATTCATTTGCCATCTCCCTGCTTTCCATTATCAATTCCCCAGACACACTTTCTATAGGACTAATGCTCACTTTGTTAACTCTTTTCTTATTTAAATATCTGTAGAAATTTTTACTATCCATCTTTATGTTACTGGCTAGCTTTCTCTCATACTCTAATTTTTCCCTCCGTATTAGTCTTCTTGTCATTCTTTGCTGTTTTTTATATTCTTTCCAATCTTCTGACCTGTCACCAATCTTTGTGCAATTATATGCTTTTTCTTTACTGTCCTTAACTTATTTAGTTAACCACGGATGGTGAACCTTCCTCTTGGAGTTTTTCTTTCTCATTGGAATGTATGTATTCTGTGTATCCTGAAATATCCCTTTAAATGTCTGCCACTGAACCTCTATTGACCTATCCCTTAACCTTATTTGCCTGTTCATTTTAACTAGCTCTGTTTTCATGCCTCATAAGTGCCCTGATTTAAGTTTAAAATACTCGTCTTGGATGCACTCGTCCCTCCCTCAAAATAAATGTAAAATTCTATCATATTATGATCGCTGCTACATCGGGGTTCTTTCACTATGAGATTATCAATTAACCCTATCTCATTGCTCAATACCAGGTCTAGTATAGCCTGCTCTCTGCTTGGCTCCAGATCATGCTGTTCTAAGAAACTACCCCAAGACATTCTATTAACTCCTCTACGCTACCTTTGCCCATCTGATTTTTCCAGTTTATATGTAGATTAAAACCCCCCCCATAAACATCGCTGTAGCTTTCTGACAAGCTCCCATTGTCTCTTCTTTCACCCGCTGTCCTACCATGTAGTTACCTGTACACCACTCTCACAAATAACTTCTTGCCTTTATCATTTCTCATCTCAACCCAAACTGCTTCTACATCTTGGTTTCCTGAACTTAGGTCATCCCTCTCTAATGTGCTAATACCATAATTAATTAACAGAGCCACCCCTCCACCTTTTCCTAAATTTCTGTCCTTCCTAATTGTCACGTACCCTTCAATATTCAGGTCCCAATCTATGTCATCCTATAGCCATGTCTCTGTAATGGCTATCAGATCGTACTTATTAATTTCTATTTGTGCTATCAGTTCATCTGTTTTGTTTTGAATGCTATGTGCATTTAGATATTGAGCCTTTAGTTTTGTCCTTTTATTATTTTTGTAGTGTCTAGCCTCATCTGCTGATTTACTCTTAGATTTGTACTCTCTGTCCCTGTCTGTCACAGTCTGTTTATCATTTCCCATATTGGTACCTTTCCCTCTTGCCTTGTTTTTGCTCTTTGGTTTACAACAACATCCCAAATTTGATCCCTTGTCCCCACTATTTAGTGTTTGGAAATAGAGATAGTTTAAGTAAGTTATATTGGTATTTGTAGGTGTTAGGAATGAGTTTTACTTTAAAGTTAAAATTTTATTTGTATTTCTGTATCTCTGTGTTAAGAAAAGGTCAAATTGAGTTTTAGTTTCACTTTAAAAGGTGCCCACATTTATAATGAGAGTTTTGTGATTGTTGCGGCCAAGTTAAACAAATGAGTAGAGAAACTGGACTCTTGCCCAGCAACAGGTGTCAGAGAGGCAGGTCCTTCCCACAGACACACACAGAGCAGAAAGTAGAAACAACAGTTTGACTCGGAAGCTGTTTGAGCTCAGTTGATTCTGAAAGTAGCTGCCAGGGGAGACTGGAGCAAAGGGGACAGAGCAAAGCTAAAGAAAAGACCCCAAAATCCAAGGGAGTGGAACAGGAGAAAATCTTAAGCAGACCTTCTAGTCAAAGAAAGGACAGGAACCAAGAAAAGGTCCTGTTCTATGGAACTGAAAGTAATGAGCAGAAAAGAAGACTTAAATCTTCAAGCTTAAAGGAAGCAGATTTAAAGCGAGAGGCTATAAGGTCCAAAGAGACATCTGAAGGTCTGTAACTCTTTGCTATGGGCCTGTGAAGAAGTGGTGTACTATTGATGGCTGAGTCAGCGTGAGAGAGAGTGCGTGGAAGACAGCTTGAATGCATGTGGTGACCCAGGGGAGAGGAACATCAGAAGGACAGTTCGAAACCCTGGAGATGAACTGATAGCACAAACAGAAATAAATAAGTATGATCTGGTAGCCTCTGCAGAGACATGGCAGAAGGCATTTGAGAGAAAGCGTCAGTTTGGGAGAAGATTCCAAAGCGAGTTCTTGGAGAGTGGAGATTGGAAACCCTCATGTTAAAGATGGAGGGTCTTGCCTTCCTACCCTTGAGATTTAAAGCACTAGGAGCCTTGCCCAAATGGCGTAATCCTTGACTGTTAAGTCTGACCAGGTTAAATGAGCATGGGAGGCAGGTCTGAAACTTCCCTCAGCCAAGACCAGGGCAGCTGACTTCTAGGAGGGGGAGGGGGGAGATCACTGGGCAATAATCCTGAACTCTAACTGGCTTTGGCCTCTCTTTCCATCTTCGTAAGTTCAGGCCTCTGGCTTTAAGCATGGCAACTGGTTGTTCCTGCCAAGCAGGCTGAGAGAGAGACCAGCAGCTCATTATGAAGGTGGTGTGAGAATGGAGTCAACTGAAGGCCACATCAAGTAGGATGAGCTTTGCTGACCAAGGACATTCGTGAGCCTGTTGGGGGGATTTTAATTCTCAGTCCCTGGATTCCTAGCTCCAGCGCCATAGGCTGACATCTGTCCGAATGTTGTTTCCCAGAGGTTTGAATCAGAGCCCCTTTGCCCTTAAGTCATTTTTAACAAAGACACAACTGGCTAAATCCAGACCGGCACTGTCAGACTGCAAAGTGTTGAATATGAAATTGTTTAAAACCACATTAATTGTAGTTATTGTTTCTTCATTGGATAATATTTTAACATATACACAAGATACCCACTGGAGGGCAGTATCTGTCACTTTATTGACTAGGCAATACAGAATTTGATAACAGATAAAAGACTTGTATTTCTATAGTGCCTTTCACAATTTCAGGATGTCCAAAAGTGCTTCACAGCCAATTACTTACGCTTTGAAGTGTAGTCACTGTTATAATATAGGAAACATGGCAGCCACTTGTGCACAGCAAGCTCCCAGAAACAGTAATGTGATAATGACCAGACCATCTATCTTAGGTATTGGTTAAGGGATATGTATTGTCCAGGACACCAGGGAGAACTCCCCTGCTCTTTTTCCCTTACATGTGTCTTGTTTTTTGTTTCAATGATGCACACAGGCTGTCGACATTGTAGCTGAGCTAACTTTATTGACAACACATTTTCCTAACATAAACACATATCTCTGCAGTAACTGAATTCTATCAAGACAGGCTCCAACACGTGCTATCTGACCTTCAACTCCCCAGGTCAGGTAACCCCATCTCTTGTATAGGATACCGTATAGTATCTAATACTGGAGTCCACTACCACAATCAACTATTATCATGACATTTCCTTTTTTTTAAAAAAACTAACTTCTATACAGCTCAAGTACACAAAGTCTCTTATCCATTCTTTACTACTCTGTTTTGATCAGTCTGTTTTGTCTTTTACTCATCTCTGTATCTCTGTGGTTTTTTCACACTCCTTCCGCTGGATGTTCTGAACGGTGACAGAGGTGATTTTGGAGGACAGGGGGCCTTCTCCAGCTCTGTGTCACTATCACCCCCTTGGACAGTTTTCAGGACTCTCAGGCTTAGCCTGGTTATCTGTTGATTCACTGGTACATTCTGGATTTTGATCTTCAGCAACACTTTCTAGTTCGGTGCAGGGTTGCGATGCATTTGTTTTCCGCAAGAATTTCCGGTTTCTCCCGTATTCTTGTCCATTTGGAGTCTGCACCATGTAAGACCTTGGTTCTCCTGTAATGCCTGTGATAACAGCAGGATTCCAGATCCCTTCATGCTGCATCCTCACCGTCTCTCCCATGTTCAGGTCAGGCAGAGGTCGGGCGCCTCGATCAAAGTACTGTTTCTGCTTCTGCTGTCTCAGTTTGAGCAGGTCCAGCTCACTGGCTGTGGAAATAACAGTTAGGAGGCAGCTTAGTTCTTAGTCTTCTCCCCCATCAGGAGCTGTGCTGGAGATGATCCAATGCCCTCTAATGGAGTATTCCTGAAATCCAGCAGAGCCAGGTAAGGGCCTCTTCTGTCCACCTTTGCCACCTTCAACAGATGTTTTAAGGTCTGCGCAGTACATCCCACCATTCTGTTGGATTGTGGATAATTGGGACTTGACGTAGTGTGGCTTAACTCCCAGTCCTTTGCAAATTTGTGAAACTCAGTGCCTGAGAATTGTGAATTGTTATTTGAGATGAGCACTTAAGGTACGCCATGGTGAGCAAAAATTGATTTTAAATAATTTATTACAGTGATTCTCTTACTATCATTTCTCAGCAGCACAGACTCACAAATCTGCTGCTAGTAGGCACTCACTGTTGTCAAATGTGAACAAGTCCACTCCAATTTTCTGCCAGGGCCTCTCTAGAATACAGTGTGGTTGAAGTTGGTACTTTTTGTGGCGATTTACTGTGCTTTTGGAACATTGCACATGCATTCCCTGTTTCCCCGATTTGTGCGCTCCCATTCCAGGACAAAACATTACACCCCGAGCTCTTCCTGCATGGTTCTATGCCGAGGTGACTTTCATGTATGCGCTGCAGCATTTCCCTTCCTCAGTGTTGCAGGAATTATTTTCTCTCTTGAAAAATATTCCGTCTGCTACATGAAGTTCCTCATGAAAGTTCCAGTCCTCTTGTACAGCAGAAGGGGCTCTGCTCTGATGTGTGGGCCAGCCAGTTTGCACAATCTGCTGCAGTTTTCTCAGGGTGGCGTCCTTCTTGGTCACTTCCCTGATCTCCTCCAGTTTGGTGACAGCCACAGGTAAGTTCTTTGTCAGCATGTGAACCTGTGCTTCTGTTTCTTTATCCTCTTCCTCCGTGATGGGTGGGTACGCACGTGACAGAGTGTCTGCGATGTACATTTCCTTGCCCAGTTTGTATTTAACTTTAACCTGGTACTTCTGTAGACACATTAGTAATCTTTGGATTCCTGGTGGTGCACAGTTCAGGGGCTTTTTAAGTGTAGCTTCCAAAGGCTTATGATCAGACTCAACCTCCATGACTTTGCTATAGACAAACTGGTGGATGTGTTCTAGGCCAAACACAATTGCTAGCATTTCTTTCCCTATTGGGCAAACCGCTGCTGTGTTTCAGTCATTGCACTTGAAGCATATGCCTCATTTTGCAAGAGGACAGCTCCCAGGCCAGTCTTTGAAGTGTCCACTGAGATCTTGACCGGCTGACTGACATCGTAATACTTTAACACTGGTGCCTGGATCAGTGTTCTCTTCAAGCTGGTCAAAGCTTCCTGGTGACTTTGTTCCCGGTGCTATTCCACATTATTTTGTAGAAGTTCTCTGAGAGGTGCTGTCAGGTCTGACATTTCCCGAGATAGGTCACCATTCCCAAAAAGCTCTCCAAGTCTTCCTTACATTCTGGGGGGTGGCATGTTCACGACTGCTTCGATTTTACTTGGGTCTGGCTTCAGTCCATCACTTGTTGGTACATGTCCCAAGTATTTGATTCCGTGATGACCTATTTTGCACTTTTCCTTCTTCAACTTGAGGTTCCTTTCTCTATCTCTGGCCAGCACCCGCCTCAGTCTGTGGTCGTGTTCTTTCCCTGAGGCTCCCCAGACCCAGCACATCTTCGATATAGGTTTCCACTCCCTCTAACCCCTCAAACAGCTGCTTCACTGTTCTGTGGAACACCTCCAGAGCTGAATTAATACCAAAAAGGTAAGTGTAAAAATCTGTATCGCCTGTATGGTGTGTTGAAGATACAGAGATAGGAGCTGCGTTCATCCAGCTCGACCTGCCAGAAACCTGAACTCCCATCCCAGACTGAATAGTGTGTAGCCTCGGCTAGTTTACACATGATCTCTTCTACTGTGAGCAGCTGGTAATGCTCTCTTTGCACTGCCTGGTTTAGGTCTCTGGGATCCAGAGACTCGCAGATTCCCATCTGATTTTTTTTCTACAATTACAATTGGATTAACCCACTTTGTCAGTTCTTCTTGATGATGTGAAGTTTCTCCATTCTGTCCGACTCTGCTTTCAGTCGCTCTCTCAGCGTTAGTGGTATTTCCCTGGGCCGGTGTATTTTGGACATCACAGCTTGGTCAATCTTGATGGTGTGTTCTCCTTTTAGGCAGCCAATCCCCTGGAACACATCTTTATACTCGCTCAGGATGTCATCGGTGGTGACAGTCATTATTCTCTTGATTAGCTTCAGATTTTCACTAGCTTTGATTCCAAGAATGGGTTTTACAGCAGTTTTCACCATTATGAATGGAAGTGCTTGAGACTGTTTTTTTGTAGTTCACTTTAGGTGTACATTTGCCTTCTATAAGTAGACAGCTTCACTTTTGTTTTAGTTAGCTGGTTTTCTTTGCTTATCTTGCGATACAGGCATATGGGAATGACTTTGGCTTGTGCACCTGTGTCAAGCTTGAAACTCACCATCATGTTGGCAATTTTTAAATCAACCTTCCATTCGCCTTCTTTGGACTTTGTTGTTACTGCACCAATGAAAAGTTCACTTTCAGTGTCTGTGTCGATCGTGTGCACTTTCTTCGATTTACACGTCTGAGTGAAGTGGTTTAGTTTATCACAGTTCTTACACTGCTTTCCGTAGAGTGGATAACCACGTGGTAATTGCTCTCTTCTGCATCGGCTGCATTTAAATGTTTTAATAGCAGTTTTGTTCTTTGTATGTTCAAACTGTCTATGTGTTCTTTCCCGGGGCTGTTTCTGTTTAACTGCATCTAACTGCTTGACCGCATGCGGCTTATCATCTTCTGTCATCTGTTTCATCTGGCATTTTGTTGTCTCTGCCGCTCTGCAGATATTTATTGCTTTCTCCAGCGTGAGATCAACTTCTCTCAAAAGCCGTTCTCCCCGAGCGTCATTTGCGATTCCGCAAATTATTCCGTCTTGGATGAGTGATTCTTCAAGCTCTCAAATTCACACGGTTTAGCTCGTTTTCTCAGCTCAGTTACGTACTGACTAATGTTGTCACTGCCCTGTGTGCACCTAAAAATTCGGTATCTTTCATTTGTGATGTTTTTCTTAGGGCTGCAGTAGACTTGGAATCTTTCCATCATTTCTTTCAAGTCATTTCATTTCTCATCACTTTCAAACGTGAATGTGTTATAGGCTTCTAGGGCTGCTTCCCCTGCTAGGTGAAGAAAGATGGAAGACTGTATCTGAGGGTCTTCTTTATCACTGCCCGTCGCTGTGAGGTACAGCTCGAATCGCTGCTGGAACCTCCTCCAGTTTTCGGTGAGATTTCCCTCCGAACTGAGCGCTGTCGGTGGTTTCTGAACCTCCATTGTTGTGTTCAGTTTACTCCTGATATCATGTCTTATGTTTAGTTCAATGATGCACACAGGCTGTCGACATTGTAGCTGAGCTAACTTTATTGACAACACATTTTCCTAACAAACACACATGGCTCTGCAGTAACTGAATTCTGTCAGGACAGGGTCCAACATGTGCTCTCTGACCTGCAAGTCCCAGGTCAGGTGACCCCCATCTCTCGCACAGAGTACCGTATAGTATCTAATACTGGAGTCCACTACCACAATCAACTATCACCATGACAACATGTGCCTGAGAGCGCAGGCAGGGCCTCGCCTGAACACCTCATCTGAAAGATGACACTTCAAACAGTGCAGCGCCCACTCAGTCCAGCACTCGGTGTAAGACTGGATTAAGTGCTCAAGTCCCTGGAGTGGGATTTGAAACTCATGAGCATCTGACCCTCATTCCTGGGATGAAGGGCTTATTTTATGGAGAACATTCTAACAGTTCGTCCTATATCCATTGGGGTTTAGAAGAATGAGAGGTGATCTTATCGAAACATATAAATAACACCCTGAGGGGATTTGGTAGGGCAGATGGGTGTTTCCACTTGTGGGAGAGGCTAGATCCAGGGGACACAGTTTAAGAATAAGAGGTCTACTGTTTGAGATGGAGATAAGGAGAATTCTTTTCTCTCAAAGGGTTGTTAGTCTGAGGAATTCTGTTCCCCAGTAAGTAGTGGAGGCTGGGTCATTCAATTTATTCAAGGCTGAGTTAGACAGGTTTTTGATAGACAAGAAAGTCAAGGGTTATGGGGGGACAGGTGACAAAGTGGAGCTGAGACCACAACCAGATCAGCCATGATCTTATCGAATGGTGGAGCAGGCTCGAAGGGCCGAATGGCCTACTCCTGCTCCTAAGTCCATATGTTCTGAAAGAGAGGTGAGAGTGAGTCACGCCACTGACACTAACTAACCAACTGAGTTGAGCAGGCCGATGAAGCTTTGTGCCAGAGAGCCACTGTGAGTTATTCTGATAGGCCTCCCACTTTCCACCCACCATAAACTTGAAGTCACCTGAAACTCTGCTGCCTGTGAGTCCTGTTCACCCATCGCCCCGGTGCTCATTGAGTTACATTCGCTGCCAGTCAAGCAATGTCTTGAATTTAAAATTCTCATTCTTGTTTTCAAATCCCTCCATGCCCTCTCCCCTCCCTATATCAGTAATCTCCTCCAAGCCCATAACCCTCGGAGGTATCTTCTCTTGCAAGCCTGACCTCTTGAGCATCCCCCATTTTAATCGCTTCTCCATTGGTGGCTGTACCTTCAGCTACCAAGGCTCTAAGCTCTCCAACACATTCCCTCCGCCTCTCCACCTCTCTACCCCTCCTTCCTCCTTCAATACTTTCCTTAAAACCTATGCCATTGGCCAAGTGCTTCAGTCACGTCCCCTGACATCTCCTTATGTGGCTCAGTGTCCACACCTTGTTTGACAATGTGCCTGTGAGGTACCTTTGGGTAGAAAAACAGAAAATGCTGGAAATACTCAGCAGGTCAGTCAGAAATACCCAGCAGGTCAGGCCGTATCTGTGCCTGTTATGAAGAGTCCTTGACCTGAATCATTAACTCCACAGATGCTGCCTGACCTGCTGAGTATTTCCAGCACTTTCTGTTTTTATTCCAGAGTCCCAGCGCCTGCAGTATTTTGTTTTTTGTATAAGTGCCTTGGGGCGTTTTACTACATTAGAGGCGCTATATAAATATAAGTTGTCGCTGGATTTTTTTGTTGTTTTATTTTCACAGAATTGTCTGCATTACCTTAACAAAGCAACATTTTACTGAGCTGGGAGCCACAGGTTCAAACCCTTAAAGTTCCTCTCACTGTGACTTTCCGCTTTGCCCCCTCCCTGCCCTCAGGTCTCCCATGAATTTGGAAGCCTGAGACTGGGAGGTGTTGAACAGATGCTTGGTGCATGATCCTCTCCCCTCGCAGCTAAGAAGGAAAATTAAATTGGTGACTTACCCTTGGCTCTACCTCTGTGACTAGACGTAGAAAATAATACCATCCGGTGGGGGGGGTAATAATAAACAAATTGGTATCACTGAAATAAGAAACATGTCAAAGCTTTTCATCTTGCACTCATCGGGAATCTTTGCAAGATTACCAATATAAGGGGAAAACAACAATTTATAGTGTATGTGAGGAGAGTGCTGAATGAGAGAATGCACCAGTGATGGTGACTGACAGTTAATTGCCAAGCATCATTTGAAATTTAACCAGGCAGCATGACCCTGATTGTTCAAGGCATTGCCCTGAGGAATGAATCAGTGAATGGCTGTCACTTATTTTGTTTAGCTGAAACAGGCACAATGTGTGTGATCAGCACTCTCTTCACACACAGTATAAATTGTTTCGCCTTATATTGGTATTCTTGCAAAGCGTCTTAATGAGTGCAAGATGAAAAGCTTAGACGTGTCTCTTTTTTTGGCAATACTCAAGTTCTGTGCTACCAAACAACTAATTAATTAATAAATGTGTGGGAGGACAGAGATAAAAACACAATTATGTAGTAGGAAAATTAATTGGTACCTCCAATTGCATGCCATGGAAGGAAAATGCAAGGATTGGCATAACCAGCCTTCATCATCTCTTTTTTCATTTTCACTTTTGGGTAGGGCCACCTCTGGCAAGTCTGGGATTTATCCCTTCAATCAATAGCCTGGATATCACTGAGTAGCTTGCCGGGCCAGTTCAGAGAGCAGTTAAGAGTCAACCACGTTTGGTGTTGGTCTGGAGTCACATATAGGCCCAGACCAAGTACAGATGGCAGCTTTGGGGAGACAGCGGTGTAATGTCACTGGGCTAGTAATCCAGAGGCAAACATGGGTTTGAATCCAATGGTGAAATTCAAATTTAATATATTTCATTGATCAATTTTTAAAATCTGGAATATAAAGCGAGTCTTTGTGATGGTGACCATGACAACTGTCACTGATTGTCATTAAAAACCTATCTGGTTCACTGACGTCCTTTAGGGGAGGAAATCTACCATCCTTACCTGGTCTGGCCTACATGTGACTCCAGATCCAGTTGACTCCAAAACGTCCTAGCAAGCTACTTAGCTCAAGAGCAATTTAATTTTTTTAAATTATTCCTTCATGGGATGTGGGTGTCATTGACTGGGCCAGCATTTGTTGCTCATCCCTAATTAAGACCATAAGACAATAAGACATAGGAGCAGAAATTAGGCCATTCGACCCATCGAGTCTGCTCCGCCATTCAATCATGGCTGATAAGTTTCTCAACCCCATTCTCCCGCCTTCTCCCCGTAACCTTTGATCCCCTTACCAATCAAGAACCTATCTATCTCCGTCTTAAATACACTCAATGACCTGACCTCCACAACCTTCTGTGGCAATGAATTCCATAGATTCACCACTTTCTGGCTAAAGAAGTTTCTCCTCATCTCTGTTCTAAAAGGTCTTCCCTTTACTCTGAGGCTGTGCCCTCGGGTCCTAGTCTCTCCTACTAATGGAAACATCTTCCCCACGTCCACTCTATCCAGGCCTTTCAGTATTCTGTAAGTTTCAATCAGATCCCCCCTCATCCTTCTAAACTCCATCGAGTATAGATCCAGAGTCCTCAAACGTTCCTCATATGTTAAGCCTTTCATTCCTGGGATCGTTCTTGTGAACCTCCTCTGGACCCTCTCCAGGGCCAGCACATCCTTCCTGAGATACGGGGCCCAAAATTGCTCACAATATTCTAAATGTGGTCTGACCAGAGCCTTATAAAGCCTCAACAGCACATCCCTGCTTTTATATTCTAGTCCTCTCGAAATAAATGCCAACATTGCATTTGCCTTCCTAACTACCGACTCAACCTGCAAGTTAACCTTAAGAGAATCCTGGACTAGGACTCCCAAGTCCCTTTGCACTCCAGATTTCTGAATTCTCTCCTCATTTAGAAAATAGTCTATGCCTCTATTCTTCCTACCAAAGTGCATGACCTCACACTTCCCCACGTTGTATTCCTTCTGCCACTTCTTTGCCCATTCTCCTAACCTGTCCAAATCCTTCTGCATCCTCCCCACCTCCTCAATACTACCTGTCCCTCCACCTATCTTTGTATCATCTGCAAACTTAGCCAGGATGCTCTCAGTTCCTTCATCTAGATCATTAATGTAGAAAGTGAAAAGTTGTGGTCCCAACACTGACCCCTGCGGAACTCCACTAGTCACTGGCTGCCATCCTGAGAAGGACCCCCTTATCCCCTCTCTCTGCCTTCTGCCAGACAGCCAATCTTCTATCCATGCTAGTACCTTGCCTCTAAAACCATGGGCTCTTATCTTACTGAGCAGCCTCCTGTGCGGCACCTTGTCAAAGGCCTTCTGGAAGTCCAAGTAGATAACATCCATTGGCTCTCCTTTGTCTAACCTACTCATTACCTCCTCAAAGAATTCTAACAGATTTGTCAGGCATGACCTCCCCTTGATGAAACCATGCTGACTTTGCCCTATTTTACCATGCACTTCCAAGTATTCTGAAATCTCATCCTTATTAATGGACTATAAACCTTACCAACAACTGAGGTCAGGCTAATCGGCCTGTAATTTCCCGTCTTTTGCCTCACTCCCTTCTTAAACAGGGGGGTTACATTAGCGATTTTCCAGTCCTCTGGGACCCTCCCTGACTTGAGTGATTCCTGAAAGATTACCACTAACGCCTCCACTATCTCTTCAGCTATCTCCTTCAGAACTCTGGGGTGTAATCCATCTGGTCCAGGCGATTTATCCACCTTCAGACCTTTCAGTTTTCCTAGCACCTTCTCCTTGGTAATGGCCACCATACTCACCTCTGCCCCCTGACTCTCTTGAACTTTGGGGATGTTACTCGTGTCTCCCACCGTGAAGACTGACGCAAAGTACCTATTCAGTTCCTCCGCCATTTCTTCGTTCCCCACTACTACTTCTCCAGTGTCATTTTCCTTGAGAAGGTGGTGGTGAACTCCCTTATTGAAACGCTGCAGTTCATGTCCATGCAGGGATCGGCAGCGTATGCTGGCCTTGCCAATGACACCCACAGCCATGAAAGGATAAAAAGTAAAATTTCTTTCCCAAAGGACATTAGTGAACCAGTTGGGATTTTATGACAATCCGACAGTTTCATGGGTCACTCCCAGTTTTTAATCCTGATTTTCAAAATTGAATTCAAATTCTCAGATAGCCACAGTGGGATTTGAAATAAAGGTGTACTTGATTATTAATCAAAAGATGCTAATAAATTTCTAGTCCAGTAACATAATCACTATGCTGCTGTGGCAAACATAGGAACATAGGACTTAGGAGCAGGAATAGGCCATTCAGCCCTTCATGCCTGTTCCAACATTCAATAAAATCAGGACTGAGCTGATTGTGATCTTAACTCCACTTTTCCTGTCTGTCCCCCATAACCCTCGACTCCCTTGTCTATCAAGAATCTGTCTAACTCAGTCTTGAATAAGTTCAATGACACAGCCTCCACTGCTCTCTGGGAAAGAGAATTCCACAGAATAATGACCCCCTGAGGGAAAAAATATTCTCCTCGCCTCCATGTTACAAGGGTGACCTCTTCTTTTTAAACAGTGGCCCCTTGTTCTAGTCTTCCCCCACAAGAGGAAACACCCTCCCGGTGCCCACCCGATCAAGTCCCCTCAGGATCTTATGTGTTTAGTGTGAGCAAGATGGCTCCAAGGCCCAGGGTTTAGGAAAGTGCTGGAAACAGTTAAAATGTGGAGGGTAATTCAGGCTGAGTGATTTGGTGATTGATAAAATTGAGTTTTAAGTCTGTAAGTGTTGGAATGAAGAATAGATGGAGGGCATTAAGGGTTGTACTCATTGAGCAGATGCCATATTGATTAGACGGTGATGGCTAATGGGAGCTGAGAAAGATTAATGGGTAAAATTCAGCTCCAATCACTACGATTTTAATTTGTACTTTTAACAGGGCAGTCAGAAAGCTGGAAAAAGAGTTTGGCCTTTATTTAGAATGATGGTTTTTCAGTTTTCCCACTCTGAGCTCCCAGGGTTGCCAACGCTCCAGGATTGGCCTGGAGTGCCCAGGAATTGAAGGTCAATCCCCAGGACACTGCTGTGTGCAACACTGTGCACAGAAAAATCATTCGGCGTTAAAAAAGATAGGGCAGGATTTTGCCCTTGATGGGCGGGTGGACCCCACCAGCTCGGCGGTGGGCGGGCAGCTGATCGCTGCCACCGAAAGGGGCCCTGCCGCCATTTTAAGTGAGCGGGCCAATGAAGGCCCACCCAGCGGGCTGCCCAACAGGAAGCGTGCGCTTCCTGTGCAGCAGGGGAAGGGATTCCCCAGCTGTCAAAGAGCGCACTGCTCCCTGAGACTAGGTGCTGTCTCAGGGAGATCGCTGAAAGTGTTACAGACTTAAAAAATAGAAAAATAAAAAAATGATTAACATGTCCCCCTCATGTGATAATGTCACACAAGATAGGACATGTTAATAAATATCACATAAACTTCATTAAAGTTTTTTAAAAACAGACATGAAACCTCATCCCGCCAGTGGATGAGGTTTCATGTATTATCAGAAATCCGCCAGGTCTCCTGGCCTGTCCGCCAGCCTTAAGGTTGGCCGGGCAGGGCCTTTAATCGGCTTAATTATCCTGTCAATGGCCTCAATTGGCCATTGACAGGTCAGCGGGGGGGGACAACTGATCTCGCTGTCCGCCCACCTTCCTGAATATTTAAATGGGGCGGGATGACCTCGGGGCTTCCCCTCGACATCATCCCCCGTCATTTTCCCCTCGGCGAGCGGGACCCGCCCGCACCTCGCCGACGGAAAAATTCTGGCCATTGTCTTATTTATCACTGCCAATGAACATTGACAATGGGGATTGTAGTAACTGAAGGTATAGTCTCTCCTACTGTCTATCAGGGGTCACATGATGCTCTTGGAGGCTCTGACCAATGAGCCCTAGGTGTGGGCAATCTGGGGGGATGGGGGGGGGGTGGGTGGGTGGTTGGCTTCCTGCCAAGGAGCCTGTTCAAGCATGTAGCATCTGAAATGCTCTCTGTAATAAGGTTTATCTGTTTCTTGTTGAAACCCACCCAGTACATCAAGTCATTACATTTGGCAATGAGGGTAAAATAACTCCGACACTGCACCTCGTCTTGTTAACTTGAGAACATCACATCTTAAGAAAAAATACAAGACTGCTCACCAGCCATGCCACTTTTTGGCAGAATCGATCCTTACGGTGCGACTATGGAAGACTGGAGCCAGTGTTTTAGAGCGCCTTGGTTTTTATTTCATAGTGAATGAAATTACCGTGGAGGAAAAGCAGAAAGCAATCCCTCTGAGTGTATGTGGTAGCAAGAAATCCCATCTCACCCACAGCCCGACAGCCCTGAATGCGTCCAATTCTAAGTCCTTTAATAAATTAGCGGACCTCGTGAAAACGCATTTCCAGCCAAAGCCATGCGTAATAAGGCAGAGGTTTAAGTTTAATTCCAGAGTTAGGGCCCCAGGAGAGTCCATCGCAACCTGTATAGCCAAGTGGGGACGATTAGTCTGTGGAGCTCACAGCATCGCCATTCTGCGCCGTTTACTCGTGGAGGTCGACATCGATTTGAAGCACACCCTGGAAAAAGCACTTGCCATGGAAAGTGCTGCGAGAGACTCACAGGCTCTACAGAACATACAACATGGCGCTTTTCTTCATGTGGGGTGGGAACCTACCCCTGGGCTTGGCACGAAAACCAGAGCGACAACAGTGAAGCGAGAGGCAATGTCCACTGCTAGAAACTTGAAAAGGCCTAGTGGAAACGCTTCAGCAGCGACCTCAAGGTTACTCCGTTATAGATGTGGGGGTGACCACGGACCGGACACCTGCAGATTCAAGGAGGCAGAATGCCATTACTGCCATGAGAAAGGGCATGTAGTACGGCAATGCAGGGTGAAGTCGAAACAGCCCGTAAAGCAGCATGATTGAATTGAAAAATACAGCAGAACCTGAAGCTGCCGATACCGACAACTATTGCTTGTACAATGTCAGCGCTGTAAAAACTGAACCTATCACTGTCACAACCCAAGTTAATGGGAAGCCACTAATAATGGAGGTAGATATGGGAGCCTCAACCACAGTGGTGGGAGACCATACGTTTAAATACCTAAATGAAAGTACCCAGCCACTGAATCTGGAGTGGACAACTGCTTAATTGAAGACATAGAGTGAAGAACCTATACAGGTAAAGGGCCATAGTACCTTATGTCTTATGGCAACAGGCAGCCCAGCTTCCAGTGATAATAGTACAGGTGAAGGACCTAGTCTTCTGGGCCGGTTACAAAAAATCAAGCTTGACTGATCTGAAATATTTCACTTGAGAACAGGAGGGGTTTCTGAACTGCTAAGGAAATATAACCGTGTATTTTGGGATGAGTTAGGAGAATTAAAGGACCTTCACAGGACTCAAGGATCCCTCAGGTCAGAGTTGGTTCCTCTGGAAAATCATGAAGGGAAACAAAATGAATTTAGCGCCACTCTGAGCAAACTGAAGAAACAGTTGGCAGAGAGGACTCAGCAATGTTCAATATTCCAGGAGGAAGCCAAGAGATACAAGGAAGAGATCGAAGAGCTGAAGAATCAGATGAATGAAAAAGAGGGATTAGAAGGAAAAGTCATGGAACTTTCTGAGGTGCGAGTGGATAATGAAGATACGGAAGCTCAACAACCAAACTGAACCAAGTTAAGATTTCACTGGAGAGAAATTTGGCCGACTGTGAAATCGAAACGAAGGACGAGGCAAAACCCTGCGGCAAACAGAAGGAGAAAAGACAGAAATCAGATCCAAAAGGCCGATTGGCAATGTCTGGAGAACCCTCTCCGCAGCCGAGAAGGGTTATTCCCAACTAGAAAAGGAAGGTTTATCAATGATATTCGAAGGGAAGAAATTCCACCAGTATCTGTATGGACGACATTTAACCATTGTGTCGGACCATAAACCACTAATGGGTTTATTCAGTGGGATAAGGTCATCCCGCCAATAGCATCAGCAAGAATACAACAATGGGCTTTGATTTTATCCGTGTATGAGTATACTTTTATGCACCATCCTGGTTTACAAATTGCAAATGCGGACGCACTCAGTCGTCTCCCGTTACCCGATAGCACTGTACATACTCCAGCGCCACAAGAAGTTGTGCTTGTACTGAATTTCTTGGACTCTTTGCCTGTGTGTGCAAAGAAAATGAGAGATTGGATGAACAGAATCCAATTTTGTCGAAAGTCAGAGACCTTGTATTGCAAGGGTGGTCAAATTCATCTGTATCTGAAGATTTGAGACCATTTCATGCCTGAAAAACAGAGTTAAACTGTCAAGATGGAATTTTGTTGTGCGGATCAAGAGCTGTTGTCCCTTCCACAAGGAAGAGAACCACTCTGGACAGAGCTTCACAGTGCACATCCAGAGATATCGAAGATGAAAATGCTTGTGTGAAGCTATGTCTGGTAGCAGGCATAGACTGTGTGAAAACATGGCCAAGGACTGTCTCCATTGTCAGCAACAACAGTAGTTTCCTGTTTCAGCTCCACTGCATCCGTGGGAGTGGCCTGGTTGACCCTGGATTAGACTACCTATAGATTATGTAAGTCCGTTTTTAGTTACCATGTTTTTATTGGTCATAGATGCACATTCTAAATGGATGGATGTGTATGAAGTCAAATCACCAACATCGTGCGCAACTATCGAAAAGCTGCTTCATTGTTTTAGCACACATGGCCTACAGGAAATCATTGTTTCTGAAAATGGTACAGCCTTTACCAGTACAGAGTTTCAGAGATTCATGTGTAACTGGAATCAGACATATCAAAACAGCACCATGCCTTCCCTCATCAAATGGTTTAGCTGAAAGAGCTGTGCTAACTTTCAAATCTAGAATGGAGAGTTTATCAGAGGGTAGTCTAGAAATTCGACTTCCCCGCTTTCTTCCCAGTAATTATACAATGCCTCATTCAACTATTGGTTCAACATTGCCTGAATTATTGATGAACCGCCGCCTATGTACAAGGTTAAGTCTGATGTTCCAAACTTAGAGGGGAAAGTAGAGAGGAATGAGACTAATCAAAAATGGAATCACAACATTCATAGCAAAGCTCAGATTCACAGTAGGAGACACAGTTTTCATGCAGAATTTTGGAAGTGGACTTTATTGTCTTCCTGGAACCATTGGGAAGAATTCCCCCCTCCCCCCACCGTTGGGTGGGATGTTCAGGAGCAGGCACGTCGCCATTTTACATAGGTGGGCCAATTAAGGCCCGCCCAGCGTGACGTCTGCAATGCGCTCCCTGTGCAGGCAGATTCCCTAAGCCGGGAGTGCGCTCTTTCGCGCATGCGCGTGAGAGAGCACACTCATCCCCCTGAGGCTAAGTGCTGCCTCAGGGAGATCGGCGCCAGATTCAAAAATGGTCAATACACAAAAATAAAATTTCCCTGACATGTCCCCTCGTGTGATACTGTCACATGAGTTGGGGCATGTCCAACACTTTTATTCAAACTTTTATTAAATTTTCAAAAACCTACATGAAACCTCATCCCGCCCCTGGACGAGGTTACCTGCTTTTTCTGAAGCCCGCCATGGCTCCCAGCCTGTCCGCCAACCTTAATGTTGGACAGACAGGTCCATTAACTGGTTGAATTAGTTTTTAAATGGCCTCAATTGGCCGTTGACAGGTCGGCGGGCGCACAGCTGATTCGGCTGCGCCCCCGCCGACCTGAAAATTGAAATGACGCGGGGTGACATCGGGAGTTCCATCCGACATCATCCCGTGTCATTTTACGCGTCGGCAAGCAGGCCCCACCCCCCGCTCGCCAACCTCTATATCCTGCCCATTGTCTCCGAAACTGGTCCCTTATCCTCCCAGGTTGAAGTGCAAGACAGAATTGTTCGAAAACATGTGGACCATCTTCGGGGTAGAGAGACGGTCCAAAACCAATCATTCTGCCTGTGATTAACATCGAACCATTAATCCCTGAGGTGACAGATCAACCCAGAATAGGCATGCCCCGTGTCTCTGTAGAGACGCCAAAGCCTGAACTGTTACTTTCTAATGATGTATCTGATGCTGCAGTTCTTGATCATGTCAATCCTGTGGAAGAACCTCAAGTGGTAGAGCTAAGCCGCTCTACCCAAATAAGAAAAGTGGCTCAGAGACTTAACGTTTAATCACCTGAGTTGTATAAATGTATATGTTGCTGGATATTCAAATGTTCTCTGTAAATAGAAACTGTAAAAAGCTAAAGAGGGAGGAAATGTCGTAACTGAAGGTGTGGACTCTCCTGCTGTCTATCAAGGGTCACGTGATGTTCTTGGAGGCTCCAAACAGTGAGCCCTAACCACGAGCAATCTGGGAAGGGGGCTCTTCCTGTCGAGGATCCTGTTCAAGCATGCAGCATCTGAAAAGCTCTCTGCAATAAAGTTTATCTGTTTCTTGTTGAAACCTATCCGGTACATCAAGTCATTACGGGGATAAAAAAGGCTGTTTGGCTGACAGTCAAGCATCGTCCAATTGGGCAATAAGTCTTTTTGCATTCTGTATGTAGGAAGGCAGTGTGTTAACATGCATGGAAGTGTTGGCCTAGTGGTGGCTGGAGTGTGGGGGAAAGTCATGTGATGAAACCTCCAGGAATACATTTAAGGCTGCGTTTGCTACCAAAGCCATGCGTGCGCAGTTGTATGCATGGCTGCCATCTTTATAGGAGGCATGTGCGGCGATCACCAGCCCTGGAATTGAAAATCTTACAATGCCAGAAACAGATCCCACAGTTTTTTTTATCCCATTTGATTTCCTTAACCATTTTCTTGCCTTCTTTGCCCCATTGGGAAGGTACCTTTCTTCCAATAAGCTATCTTGTCACGGCAGAGCATTTCTCAGAGGTGTGGAAGGGATGGTGTGTGGTTAAGTCTGTACTCCATCATCTGCCTGCCTGTTGGTACTTAAATGTGCTGCGCTGGGAGAAACAAGCCCTGGAGCTGCAAATGGAATTGTGGCCGTCATTGGCTGGATCAGAAGCCTTCCCCTCTCTCCCCATCCCAATCCCCGGAGACGGCGGGGAAGCTGCGCCCCGAATGCCCGCCAGCCAGGGGCTCAGAAACTGAGTTAACGGCTTCAGGGATCAGAACCTCCTCATGCCCAGAATCAGAAGCCTCCCCTCCCTCCGCGTTCATGGGCTGTGGGCTTCGCTGGCTGGGCCAGCATGTACTGCCCATCCTTAGTTGCCCTTGAGAAGGCGGTGGTGAGCTGCCGTCTTGAACTGCTGCAGTTCATGTGGTGTAGGTACACCCACAGTGCTGTTAGGGAGGGAGTTCCAGGATTTTGATCCAGCGACAGCGAAGGAATGGTGATACATTTCCAAGTCAGGATGGAGTGGCTTGGATGGAAAATTGCTGGTAGTGGTGTTCCCATGCATCTGCTGCCCTTGTCCTTCTTGACGGTAGTGGTCGTGGTACTGTCTAAGGAGCCTTGGTGAGTTTCTGCAGTGCATCTTGTAGATGGTACACACTTCTGCTACTGTGTGTCAGTGGTGGAGGGAGTGAATGTTTGTGGATGGGATGCCAATCAAGCAGGCTGCTTTGTCCTGGATGGTATTGGGCTTCCTGAGTATTGTGGGAGCTGCACTCATCCAGGCAAATGGGGAGTAATCCATCACACTCCTGATTTGTGTCTTGTAGATGGTGGACAGGCTTTGGGGAGTAGGAGGTGAGTTACTCGTCGCAGGATTCCTAGCTTCTGACCTGCTCTTGTAGCCACAGTATTTATATAGCTGGTCCAGTTCAGTTTCTGGTTAATGGTAACCCCCAGGATGTTGATAGTGGGGGATTCAGCGATGGCAATGCCATTGAATCTCAAGGGGCGATGGTTAGATTCTCTCTTGTTGGAGATGGTCATTGCCTGGAACTTGTGTGGCATGAATGTTACTTGCCACTTGTCAGCCCAAGCTTGTCTAGGTCTTGCTGCATTTGGACATGGACTGCTTTGGTGTCTGAGGAGTCACGAATGGTGCTGAACATTGTGCAATCATCAGCGAACATCCCCACTTCTGACCTTATGATGGAAGGCAGGTCATTGATGAAGCAGCTGAAGATGGTTGGGCCAAGGACACTACCCTGAGGAACTCCTGCAGAGATGTGCTGGAACTGAGATGATTGGCCTCCAACAACCACAAGCTTCTTCCTTTGTGCTAGATAAGACTCCAAACAGTGGAGAGTTTTCTCCCTGATTCCCATTGACTCCAGTTTTGCTAGGGCTCCTTGATGCCACACTCGGTCAAATGCTGCCTTGATGTCAAGGGCAGTCACTCTCACCTCACCTCTGGTGTTCAGCTCTTTTGTCCATGTTTGGACCAAGTCTGTAATGAGGCCAGGAACTGAGTGGCCCTGGCAGAACCCAAATTGGGCGTCAGTGAGCAGGTTATTGCTAAGCCAGTGCCACTTAATAGTACTGGTGATGACCCCTTCCATTACTTTACTGATGATTGAGAGTAGGCTGATGGGACGGTAATTGGCCGGGTTGGATTTGTCCTGCTTTTTGTGTACAGGACATACCTGGGCAATTTTCCACATTGCCAGGTAGATGCCAGTGTTGTAGCTGAACTTTGAGTACTTTTGAAATGTAGTCACAATTGTAATGTAGGAACGCAGGGGCCAAGTTGTGCACAGCAAGCTTCCACAAACAGCATTTGATAATGCCCAGATAATCTGTTTTAGTTATATCAGTTGAGGGATAAATCTTGGCTGGGCCACTAGGGGTAACTACCCTGGTGTTCTTTGAAATAGTGCCATGGGATCTTTTATGCCCACCTGAGAGGGCATAAGGGGCCTTGTTTTAATGTCTCATCCGAAATATGGCACTTCCAACAGTGCAGCACTCCCTCAGTATTGCACTGGAATGTTAGCCTGGATTGCTGTGCTCGAATCCTGAAGTGAAACTTGACCATCAGTTATGCACGTTCAGTTGTCAAGGCCCTAAGCTCTGGAATTCCCTCTCTAAATCTCTCCACCTCTCTACCTCTCTTCCTCCCAGACCCTCTTAAAACATACCAGTTTGTCCAAGTCTTTGGCCATCTGCCCCGATATCTCCTTAAGTGGCTGAGTGTCAAATTTTGCTTTGTAACCCTCCTGTGAAGCATTTTTTGATGTTTAATTATGTTAAAGGCACTATGTAAATACAAGCTGTGGTGTTGGAAGATTTTAAATTTCATACCAGAAATGGTATGTTGTGGTTCAGTTTACAACACTGAGAGGTGGATAGCAAAGATTCTGCGGCAGTATTTCGAAGAAGAGGAGGACCTCTCCGTGGTGTCCTGACCAGGGCCGACACAATGGCCAGGCAGAAGTAGCGGTCACCTAAAGCAGTAAAATTTCAGGGGAGGCAAAAAACTGAATGAACTATTCATGAGCTAGTAGGAGCAACAGTGGGAGTGGAGCGGAGTGAACTTGGGGGGGGTGGTGAATGGCGTCAGCGGAGTATCTCAATAAAAGCCTGAGGGTCAAGGCCCAGATCGAGCCAGTCGGAGCAGTAGCTAACCCCAACAGGAACCCCACCAGAATTCGAAAAGGCTGATGAAAGTGACATCAGCGCAAAGCAGAGAGCTGATTGGTAGGTAGTGCGTAAATTGTTTTCCTCCACTTTAAAGCTACATTAAAAAAAGGTAAGAGTTACAGCTTTTTTTTTTAAAAAAAAGAAATAAACTTAAAAAATTTTCTACTTGACTTAAATTTATGGTGAATATTTTAACTAAAGGTATGGCAGGGGAGCTCAGACCCGTGTGGTGCATGGCCTGCAGAATGTGGGAAGTCTTAGATGCCCCTGGCAGCCTGGATGACCACATTCTGCAGGAAGTGTCGCCAGTTTGATCAGCCTGAGCGCCAGGTTTCGGAGCTTGAGAGTCAGCTGGAGGCACAGCAGTGCATCCGCAAGGCTGGGAGTTACGTGGATAGCACGTCTTAGACGTGGTCACCCCGCAGCTTAAGGAAGTGCAGTCAGAGAGGGAATGGGTGACCACCAGTCAGAAGAAGGTAGTCAGAAAGTCCCCAGAGTGCATCTCATTGAAGAAGAGTTTTTCTGTGTTGGAAAACGGTGAGAGTGACGGTGCCTCTGGCAGTGCAGCCAGAGCCCAGCTGCCCAAGGTCGGGAGGAGAAAGAGAGGAAGAGTAATTGTGGTAGGAGACTCAGTAGTGAGGGGTGCAGACAGGCTTTTCTGCAGCTCCAGACGTGACTCCAGGTTGGTATGTTGTCTCCCTGGTGCCAGGGTGAAGGATGTCACTGAACGGCTGCAGCTCATTCTGAAGGGGGAGGGCAAACAGTCAGAGATCGTGGTTCCCATTAGTACCAACAAAATAGGTAGAAAGAGGGATGAGCGCCTGCAACACGAATTTAGGGAGCTGGGTGGCAGTTTGAAAAACAGGACCTCAAAGGCTGTAATCTCTGGATTACTCCCGGTGCCATGTGCTAGTGAGTATAGGAATAGGTGGATAGAGCAGATGAACGTGTAGCTGAAGAGCTGGTGCAGGAGGGAGGGCTTTAGATTTCTAGGTCACTGGGTCCGTTTCTGGGGGCAGTGGGACCTGTACAAGGCCGACGGGTTGCACCTGAACTGGAACGGGACCAACATCCTTGCGGGGGGTGGGGTTTCTAGTGCTGTCGGTGGGGATTTAAACTAATTTGGCAGGGGGTTGGGATAGGTAGCGGAGGTATAGTAGGGAGTGATGTACAGACAAGTATAGAAGAAAAACCAAGTCAGTCTGGAAGGCAGAGCGTATATAGTCAAGTTAAGGCACAAGGGAGCATGGCAAGGCTGGATGGCATTTATTTTAATGCAAAGAGTAAGGGTGTTGATTAACACATGGGGATATGATATCATTTCCATCATGGAGACATGGTTGAGGGAGGGGCAAGACTGGCAGCTCAATGTTCAAGGGTATAGACTCTTCAGGTGAGGTGGTGGCAGGGGTAAAGTGGGTTTGGGTGTAAAAGAGGAGGTGGTGTCGCAATATTGATCAAGGGGTCAATTACTGCAATAAGGAGGGATGATATCTTAGAAGGTTCCTCAAATGCGGCCATATGGGTAGAAATTAAAAACATAAAGGGGGCAATCACATTGCTGGGAGTGTACTATAGACCCCCAAACAGTCAGGGAGAGATAGGAGGGCAGATATGTAGGCAAATCTCAGAGAAGTGTAAAAATAATAGGGTAATAATAGTAGGGGATTTCAACTTCCCCAATATTAATTGGGATAGACAAATTGTGAAAGGCTTAGAGGGGGCAGAATCCTTAAAATGTATCCAGGAGAGCTTTTTAAGCCAGCACATAGAAAGTCCTACAAGAAAGGGGGCAGTGCTGGACCTAGCTTTAGGGAACAAAGCCAGGCAAGAGGTAAAAGTGTCAGTGGGGGAGAATTTCGGTGATAGTGACCATAACTCAGTGAGATTTAAGGTAGTTATGGAAAAGGACAAAAATGGACTGGAAATAAACGTTCTGAATTGGGGAAAGGCCGATTTTAATATGATAAGACAGAATCTGGCCAAAATGGACTGGGAGCAGCTACTTGTAGGAAAATCTACATCAGATCAGATTCAAAAAGGAAGTAGTGAGAGTACAGGGCCAATATGTTCCCATAAAGGTGTAGGGTGGGACCAACAAGTCCAGAGAACCCTGGTTGCCGAGAAATGTACAGGATTGGATAAGGAAATAAAGGGAAGCTTATGGTAGATACCAAGGGCTCAAGACAGCAGAAGCCCTAGAGGAGTATAGAAAATGCAGGGGGGTACTTAAAAAAGAAATTAGGAGAGCGAAGAGAGGGTATGAAACAAGGCTGGCGGGTAAAATAAAGGAAAATCCAAAGGCATTTTATAATTATATTAGGGACAAGAGGATAACCAGGGAAAAAGGGACCAAAGGCCCATTAGGAACCAAGGTGGCAATCTGTGTGATAGGTGAGATTTTAAATGAGTACTTTGCATCTGTATTCACTATGAAGAAGGACAATGTAGTATAGGAATCAGGGACGGGGACTGTGATTATACTTGGACAAATTAGCATTGAAAGGGAGGAGGTATTGGTGGTTTTTGAAGGCTTAAAAGTGGATAAATACCCAGGCCCAGAAGAGATGTATCCCAGGCTGCTGTTTGAGGCAAGGGAGGAGATTGCAAGGGCCCTGACATTAATTTTCAAATCCTCTCTGGCCAAAGGAGAGGTGCCAGAGGACTGGAGGACAGCTAATGTGGTACCATTATTCAAGAAGACTGGTAGGGATAAACCAGGGAACTATAGGCCAGTGGGTCTAACATCAATGGTAGGGAAACTTTTGGAAAACATTCTGAGAGACAGAATTAATCTCCACTTGGAGAGGCAGGGATTAATCAGGGATAGTCTGCATGGCTTTGTCAGGGGGAGATCATGTCTAACGAATCCGATTGAATTTTTTGAAGAGGTGACTAGGTGTGTAGATGAGGGTAGTGCAGTTGATGTAGTCTACATGGACGTCACTAAGGCTTTTGACAAGGTCTTGGATGGGAGACTAGTCAAGAAGGTAAGATCCCGTGGGATCCAGGGCAATTTGGCAAATTGAATCCAAAATTGGCTTGGTGGCAGGAGGCAGAGGGGAATGGTGGAAGGTTGTTTTTGTGACTGGAAGTCCAGTGGTGTACCATAGGGTTCGGTGCTGGGTCCCTTGCTGTTTGTAGTGTACGTTAGTGATCTAGACATGAATGTAGGAGGTATGATCAGTAAGTTTGCAGATGACACGAAAATTGGTGGTGTTGTAAATAGTGAGAAGGAAAGCCTTAGGCTACAGGATGATATAGACGGGCTGGACAGATGGGAAGAACAGTGGCAAATGGAATTTAAACTTGAAAAGTGTGAGGTGATGCATTTTGGGAGGACTAACAAGACTAAACATGATGAATGGTAGAACCCTAGGAAGTACAGAGGATCAGAGAGACCTTAATAAAAGCAAAATACTGCGGATGCTGGAAATCTAAAACAAAAATAAAAATAGCTGGAAAAACTCAGCAGGTCTGACAGCATCTGCGGAGAGGAATACAGTTAACATTTCGAGTCCATATGACTCTTCATCAGAGCTGAGGAAATATAGAAATGAGGTGAAATATAAGCTGGTTGAGGGGGGTGGGACAGCTAGAGTTGGATAGAGGGCCAGTGGTAGGTGGAGGCAAAGAAGAGATTGCCAAAGATGTCATAGACAAAAGGACAAAGGGGTATTGATGGTGGTGATATTAGCTAAGGAATGTGCTAATGAGGACATTAAGGGGAGAAAGCAGGACGAGCAAGGTACAGATAGCCCTAGTGGGGATGGGGTGGGGAGAAGGAATCGAAATAGGCTAAAAGGAGGAGATGAAACAATGGATAGAAATACATTTAAAAATGGAAATAGGTGGGAAAAGAAAAATATATTTAAAAAATATAAATTGTTGGGAAAAAGGGGATTGGAAAGGGGGTGGGAATGGAAGAGAGAGTTCATGATCTGAAATTGTTGAACTCAATGTTAAGTCCGGAAGGCTGTAAAGTGCCTAGTCGGAAGATGAGGTGCTGTTCCTCCAGTTTGCGTTGAGCTTCACTGGAATATTGCAGCAGGCCAAGGACGGACATGTGGGCATGAGAGCAGGGTGGAGTGTTGAAATGGCAAGCGACAGGGAGGTCTGGGTCATGCTTGTGGACAGACCTCACCCAGTCTGCGTTTGGTTTCTCCAGTGCATTGGGAGCAGCGAATGCAGTAGACTGAATTGAGGGAAGTGCAGATGAAATGCTGCTTCACTTGAAAGGAGTGTTTGGGCCCTTGGACGGTGAGGAGGGGGGAAGTAAAGGGGCAGGTGTGCCACCTTCTGCGGTTGCATGGGAAGGTGCCGTGGTGGGGGGGAGGGTTGAGGTGAAGGGGATGCTGGAGGAGTGGGCCAAGGTGTCTCGGAGGGAACGATCCCTACGGAATGCTGCCAGAGGGAGTGAAGGGAAGATGTGTTTGGTGGTGGCATCATGCTGGAGTTGGCGGAAATGGCGGAGGATGATCCTTTGAATGCGGAGGCTGGTGGGGTGATAAGTGAGGACAAGGGGGACCCTATCATGGTTCTGGGAGGGAGGAGAAGGTGTGAGGGCGGATGCGCGGGAGATGGGCCGGACACGGTTGAGGGCCCTGTCAACGACCGTGGGTGGAAAACCTCAGTTAAGGAAGAAGGAAGACATGTCAGAGGAACTGTTTTGGAAAGTGGCATCATCGGAACAGATGCGACGGAGGCGAAGGAACTGAGAGAATGGGATGGAGTCTTTACAGGAAGCGGGGTGTGAGGAGCTAAGCTGTGAGAGTCGGTAGGCTTGTAATGAATATTGGTGGACAGTCTATCACCAGAAATTGAGACAGAGAGGTCAATGAAGGGAAGGGAAGTGTCAGTGATGGACCATGTGAAAATGATGGAGGGGTGGAGATTGGAAGCAAAATTAATCAATTTTTCCAGGTCCAGACAAGAGCATGAAGCAGCACCGAAGTAATCATCGATGTACCGGAGAAAGAGTTGTGGGAGGGGGCCGGAGTAGGACTGGAACAAGGAATGTTCCACATACCCCATAAAGAGACAGGCATAACTGGGGCCCATGCGGGTACCCATAGCCACACCTTTTATTTGGAGGAAGTGAGACGAGTATAAGGGGAAATTGTTCTGTGAGAGAACAAGTTCAGCCAGACGGAGGAGAGTAGTGGTGGATGGGGATTGTTCGGGCCTCTGTTCGAGGAAGAAGGGGAGAGCCCTTAGACCATCCCGGTGGGGGATGGAGGTGTAGAGGGATTGGACGTCCATGGTGAAGAGGAGGCGGTTGGGGGCCAGGGAACTGGAAATTGTTGATATGATGTAGGGTGTGAGAGGAATCGTGGATGTAGGTGGGAAGAGACTGGATAAGGGGAGAGGGAATGGAGTCAAGATTGCAAGAAATGAGTTCCGTGGGGCAGGAACAGGCTGACACAATCGGTCTGCCGGGACAGTCCTGTTTGTGGATTTTGGGGAGGAGGTAGAAGCGGGCCGTCCAAGGTTGGGAGACTATGAGGTTGGAAGCTGTGGAGGGAGGATCTCCAGAGGAGGTGAGGCCAGTGACAGTCCTGGAAACAATGGCTTGATGTTTAGTGGTGGGGTCATGGTCCAGGGGGAGGTAGGAGGAAGTGTCTGCGAGTTGACGCTTAGCCTCTGAGAGGTAGAGGTCAGTGCGCCAGACAACAACAGCACCACCCTTGTCAGCAGGTTTGATGACAAAGTTGGGGTTGGACCTGAGAGAACGGAGTGCAGCAAGTTCAGAGAGAGACAGATTAGAGTGGGTGAGAGGAGCAGAGAAATTGAGACGACTGATGTCACGCTGACAGTTCTCAATGAAAAGATCAAGAGAAGGTAAGAATCCAGAGGGAGGGGTCCAGGTGGAGGGAGACTATTGGAGGCGGGTAAAATGATCTGTTGAACGGGGAAAGGACTCCTGCCCAAAGAAGTGAGCATGGAGACGAAGGCGGCGGAAGAAGAGTTCAGCATCATGCCGAGCCCGAAATTCATTGAGATGAGGGCGTAAGGGTATGAAACTAAGTCCTTTGCTGAGCACTGAACGTTCAGCATCAGAGAGGGGAAGGTCAGGGGGTATAGTGAATACACGGCCGGGGCTGGGATTGAAAGACGGGATGGGGACAGAGGGACAGGCAGGGGTGGAGGGTCCTGGATGGGTGGTGGTGTCGATGAGTTGTTGGAGCTTGCGTTCCTTTGCACCTGAAAGAAAGAGACAAAGTTTCTTGTTGAGGCGTCGGATGAGACGAAGAATAAAATGAAACTGGGGGCAAGGACAGCTTAGAGATAGGGTGAGTCGGTGCTGCTGGAGGGAGAGGTCGAGTGTGTTCATATGGCGGCAAATGGCACTGAGTGTGGATCTCAGAATGCGACGGGAACAGCAGTCCGAGGAGCGTTGTATGTCCCGGAGATACCTGTAATCCTGGGTGGGTTCAAAACATGAGGGACGGAACTTCAATTGGAATCCACATGGGGTAAGTCGGAGATGGAGACAGTCACTGAGAAAGGAAATATGGCTGTGAAAGCAGGTTTTAGTAAACACCTTGTCAAACCCCAGGAGAGAAAAAGAAAGCAATGAAGGTGAAGAGGGTAAAAGAGACATGCGGAAATCCTGTCAGAGAGAAGAGCAGTACTTCTTCAAGGTAGGCATTCCTGGAAGAGAAGTGGCAGTCAATTAAACACTAAGATAAAAGCAAAATACTGCAGATGCTGGAAACCTGAAACAAAAATAAAAATTGCAGGAAAATCTCAGCAGGTCTGACAGCATCTGCGGAGAGGAATACAGTTAACGTTTCGAGTCTGTATGACTCTTCATCAGAATTAAGGAAAAATAGAAATGAGGTGAAATATAAGCTGATTGACGGGGGGTGGGACAGGTGGAGCTGGATAGAGGGCTAGTGATAGGTGGAGGCAAAGAAGAGATTGCCAAAGATGTCATAGGCAAAAGGACAAAGGGGTGTTGATGGTGGTGATATTAGCTAAGGAATGTGCTAATGGTGCCTATTTAGCCTATTTCGATCCCTTCCCCCCAGCCCATCCCCACTAGGGCTATCTGTACCTTGCTCGTCCTGCTTTCTACCCTTAATGTCCCCATTAGCACATTCCTTAGCTAATATCACTTCTTTGCCTTCACCTATCACTGGCCCTCTATCCAGCTTTACCTGTCCCACCCCCCGTCAACCAGCTCATATTTCACCTCATTTCTATATTTATTTCCTCAGTTCTGATGAAGAGTCATACGGACTCGAAACGTTAACTGTGTTCCTCTCCGCAGATGCTGTCAGGCCTGCTGAGTTTTTCCAGCTATTTTTACTTTTGCATCAGAGGGACCTAGGTGTGCATGTCCATAGATCCTTGAAGGCTGCAGCACAGGTAGATAAGGTGGTTCAGAAGGCATATGGGATACTTGCCTTTATTTGTCGAGGCATTGAATACAAGAGCGGGGAGGTTATGATGCGGCTGTGTAAAGCGTTAGTTAGGCCACAGCTGGAGTACTGTGTGCAGTTCTGGTCGCCACACTACAGGAAGGATGTGATTGCACTGGAGAGGGTGCAGAGGAGATTCGCCAGGATGCTGCCTGGGCTGGAGCGTTTCAGCTATAAAGCGAGACTAGGTAGGCTGGGATTGTTTTCCTTATAGCAGAGAAGGCTGAGGGGGCACCAGATAGAGGTATATAAAATTATGAGAGGCATAGATAGGGTAGAAAGGAAGAAACGTTTCCCATTAGTGGAGGGGTCAATAACCAGGGAGGCATAGATTTAAGGTAAGGGGCAGGAGGTTTAGAGGGGATTTGAGGAAAAGTTTTTTCACCCAGAGGGTGGGGGGTATCTGGAACTCACTGCCTGAAAGGATGGTAGAGGCGGTAACCCTCACAACATTTAAGTAATATTTAGATGAACACTTGAAACACCATAGCATACAGGGCTACAGGCCAAGTGCTGGAAAATGGGATTAGAATAGATAGGGGCTTGATGACTGGCGCAGACACGATGGGCCGAAGGGCCTCTTTCCGTGCTGTAAAACTCTATGACTCTATCTATGACTCTTTGAAACTATGTAAGTAAACAAACAGGCTTCAGCAGTGGGGATGAAAAATCTGGACCTGTTCACAACAGGCAAGATACCGACTGTACACAACCAGCCTGTGCTTGCAAACCTCAAAACATAGTGTCAAGCATGAGATGTGATTCCACGATTGAACATTTACTAAACAATCGTGAGTGTGCTAAGAATCACACTGACAACCAATTTAAGATTATCAGTCAGGCTCACAGTGTGGCTCACTTACACATGCTAGAAGCTACAACTATTAATACAGAGGGTCCTGTATTTTGCAGACAGAAAGATCATGTACACACATTGGTGACAGCTATTCTCTGGTTCATTCCCTAGGGCAATGTCTTGACCAATCTGAGTCAACCTGCCTGGTTTGAATTTAAACAAAACTTGGCAGTTAACTGTCAGTCATCAGTTAACTGGTGCATTCTCCAAGGCAATGCTTCTACCAGTCAGAGTCCACTTGCCAATCAATCAGCACTCTCTTCTCATGCAGTATAAATTGCTGTTCCCTTTACATTTGGCATTCTTGCGAATTGTCCTGATGAGTGGAAGGTGAAAATCTTCGAAGTGTCATTTTTCAGCAATATTCAAGGTCTAAATCTATTGATATATATTCATATATACTGACATACTTATAGATTTCCATATATTTACATCGCAGCCTTTCTCAAAATTTCATGTTATATTCCTCATTCTGTTTATGTGACAGTTTTACAAATTTGTACGTCTGCATGACTATTCCAAAACTGCAAACCAGGAAATAATGTCAAAGGACATAATTTAACCAAGCCACTCTATCATAATAATTAAATTGCACATAAAATCATTTATCTGTTGCAGGAACACATACTATTACATCATGTGAGGCATATTACACATTATAATGTTCATTTCCTCTAATACATATCCTGTGAAAAATATAGAACAATGAGAATGTACAATCAGTTTCATAATATTCTCCTTTTTCAAGTAAAATAAATCTGTAATTATAAATGCAGAAGTTTTACTCACACTAATGCGCAATATTTATTTTCAAAAGTTAATTGTGGGGGGGGTGGGGTTGGGGGTGTGGGCCAAGGCTGAAAGATCACCAAGGGTGCCTAGTACTATCGCACCGGCCCTGGTCCTTACTATTATTTATCCTTCTACCAACATCACTACAAACAGATTAACTGGTCATTATCACATTGCTGTTTCTGGGAGCTTGCTGGGCGCAAATTGGCTGTCATATTTCCTGCATTACAATAGCAACTATACTGCAAAAGTGTTCAGTTGACTACAAAGCATTTTGTGGCATCCTGTGGTTGTGAAAGGTGCTATATAAATGCAAATCCTTTCTTTTTTCAACAGGGGGACATTGAAGGGACAGAACAACATGCAAACAGAGGCATTTTTTTTTTAACAAGACAGCTGTTAATCCCACAATCAACAATGGGACAATTAGTTTGCTGTTCCGGTTGGCAGAAGGGTCATGAACCAGAGGACAACGATTTAAGGTGATTGGCAAAAGAACCAAAGGCAACATGAGGAAAAGCTTTTTTATGCAGTGAGTGGTTCGGACCAGGAATTAACTGCCCGAGAGTGTGGTGGAGGCAGGGGTCAATCGGAGCTTTCAAAAGAGAATTAGATCATCATCTGAGGAGGATACATTTGCAGGGTGATGGGGAGAAAAGCGGGGGAGTGGGACTAGCTGTGTTCCTCCTGCAAAGAGATGGCATGGACACCAATGGCCTCTTTCATGATTCTATGATTCTAGTCAATCGACTTTAGTTGGTTTTGAGTTGAGGGAGGGACGGTTAGGCAGGAAGATTCTGGGGAAATTCAGTAGTCCCACGTCAATCTGGAGAATGTGCTGACATCCCAAACACTTGTCAGGAAGGATAAAAAAATTACCCTTTGCCCTTTGAAACTAATTATTTCTGCACTGATAATGTGCATTGTGTTTCTGTAGCTGCTGCCCTATTCACCTTACTTTATAAGCATAAAGCTTCTCTCTCTCATACACACTCACACACACAATTAGGTTCAAACAATTAGCTGGGGTACGATTTAAAAAACATTGTTTATGCAGCCACAGAAATGCTTATGTTGGGGCCACAACAACAGTGCAAATATCAAACTAGCAAGCAACAAATATTGAATGAATGGACTCCTCCGTCAGTTCAGGAGTTAGCTTGTTTAATGAGGATCAATCATTGTAAAATCAAGGGAAATATTGGACCAATTCATCTTTTCCTTCTTTACCCAATATCTCGACATTAATACTTAGTGTTACTCTAAAAAATCTACTTAAAGAACACGTTTAAACTCAAGACATTTATTCAGAATTCACACGTTAATCTTGATTAATATTGCAGTCCTTTGATGGTTTTACTCCTTTACGTTAATCCTTTTTCTGCTCTTCTTGAGGCAGGAAGAGACAGTGCTGTTGTAGCGATGTCACTGGACCAGAGGTCCAGGCTAATGCCCTGTGGAGACAAGTTCGAATCCCCACCCCGGCATCTGGTGGAATTTAAATTCAATTAATTAATCTGGAATTGAAAAGCCAGTCTCAGTGATGGTGACCATGAAACTATCATCAACTGTTGTAAAAGCTCATCTGGTTCACGAATGCCTTGTATTGAAGAGAATCTGCCATCCTTACCTTGTCTGGCCTACATGTGACTCCAGATCCACAGCAATGTGGTTGATTCTTAAGTGTCCTCTGTAAGGTTTATGTTCATAGCAAGGCTACTCAGTTCAAGTGGGAGGCTAACCACCACCTTCAAGGGCAATTAGGGATAGGCAAACAAATGCTGGCCATGCCATCAACTCCCAGGTCCCATAAAATAATTTTTAAAATTACATAGAAATGTACCTTTCAGTCCAACGAGTCTGACTTGGTGATTATTCTCCCTGTGAGCTGTAATCCTAATCAGCCATGTCAGGCTGCTCCCTTCATCCCATTTCCTTCAACCATTTATCTAACCAATTGCGTTGCTATCCTTTCTGCTTCAGTTACTAATTCCAGTCAGTTCCGCAGCCTCACAACCCTCTATGTAATAAAATGTCTTCTGCACTATGTCTGAATTCTCTTACAGCAACAACCTACAACACAGAAGGAGGCCCTTTGGCCCATCTGGCCCATGCCAGTTCCTTGAAAGAGTTATCCAATTACTCTTACCCTCCCTACTCCTGCACCTTTATCTTATCCAATCCCCTTTTGAAAGTTGCTTTTTGTTTTTATAGGTTTGGGTGTTGCTGCAAGGCCAGCATTTATTGCACATCCCAGCTGAGGTAAGGGGGACATTTTCAGGATGGTTACCTGTAACTAGTTGAGTGCCACAGGGATCAGTGCTTGGGCCATGATTATTTACAATATATATTAATGACTTGGATGAGGGAAGTGAATGTACTATTGCCAAGTTTGCGGATGACACAAATATAGATGGGAAGGCAAGAGGTGAGGATGACACAAAGAGTCTACAGAGGGATATAGACAGGTTAAGTGGGTGTGCAAAAAACATGGAATATAATGTGGGAAAATGTGAGGCTATGCGCTTTGGCAGGAAGAATAGAGGAGCTGAATATTATTTAAATGGAGAAAGACTGCAGAAAGCTGCAGCACAGAGGAATTTGGGGGTCCTCATGCATGAATCGCAAAAAAGCTAACATACAAGTTCAATAGGTAATAGGGAAGGCAAATGGAATGTTGACCTTTATTTCAAAGGGAATGGAGCATAAATTAGGGAAGACTTGCTAAAACTATACAAGGCACTAGTTAGACCACATCTAGAATGCTGTGAACAGTTTTGGTCCCCTTATCCAAGGAAAGATGTACTGGCATTGGAGGCAGTCCAGAGAAGGTTCACTAGGTTGATTCTGGGTATGGAGGGATTTTCTTATCAGGAGAGGTTGAATAGGTTGGGCCTGTACTCATTGAGTTTAGAAGAATGAGAGACAACCTTATTGAAACATGTAAAATTCTTAGGGGGCTTGACAGGGTAGATGCTGAGAGGTTGTTTCCCCTTGTGGGAGAGTCTAGAACCAGAGGGCATAATCTCAGATTAAGGGATCGCCCATTTAAGACAAAGATGAGGAGGAATTTCTTCTCTCATAGGTCAGTGAATCTGTGGAATTCTTTACCACAGAGGGCTGTAGAGGTTGGATCATTAAGTATATTTAAGCCTGGGATAGACAGATTTTTGATCAGTAAGGGAATCAAGGGTTATGGGGAAAAAGCAGGAAAGTGAAGTTGAGGATTATCAGATCAACCGTGATCTCATTGAATGGCGGAGCAGGCTCGATGGGCCGAATGGCCTACTTCTGCTCCTACGCCTTATGGCCAATGCAGTTGACTCTTAACTGCCACCTGCAATGGCCTAGCAAACCACTTAGTTCAAGGATAATTAGGGATGGGCAACAAATGCTGGCCTTGCCAGTGATACCCACATTCATGAACAAATAAAGGAAAAAAATCCCCATATTCCTTAGTGCCCAAAAATCTATTGATCTTCATCTTGAATATATTCAACAACTGAGCATCTACAGCTACCTAGGGTAGAGAATTTCGAAGGTTCACAACCCTGCGAGTGAAGAAATCTCTCCTCATGTCATTCCGAGTTGTCGGCTTCTAATTCTGAGACCATGATCCTGTGTTCTAGATTCCACAGGCAAGGAAGCATCCTTGGAGAAACTACCCTGTCAAGCCCCCTTAAGATGTTATATGTTTCAATGAGATCACTAACTCAAATCAGATTGCAGGCTGAACCCAAGTCTTCTGTGATTTGAATGAGAAAATCATTTTGAATAATCTCCCTGTTATAGCTACACCTGAGGAACATAGAAACATATAAAATAGGAGCAGGAGTAGGCCATTCGGCCCTTCAAGCCTGCTCCGCCATTCATCATGATCATGGCTGATCATCCAACTCAATAGCCTGCTCCCGCTTTCTCCCCATATCCTTTGATCCCTTTCACCCCAAGAGCTATATCTAACTCCTTGAAAACAATTGAAAGATTGGTTTGCAAAGGATACCGTATTGTACAGTCTGTAATAACCAGAGACACAGCAAGTGCTGGTCAGGAACTGAGGAAGCTTGAGACTCCCCCAAGAAGTAAAAGGCCTCTTTACACCCCTCAGTTCTCCATTGATAGGGACCCGGGAGTCACCGTGACTGACCGCGACACAGCCTCAACATGACACGTTGTGTTTTTCAGACTGTTCTGCCCAACAAAAACACCTGTTTCATTAATCCCAAGGTTCTTGAGGTTGTGAAATTCAGGGAGTGAAATTCAGCCCGACCATCTTCAGCTGCTTCATCATTGAACTTCCCCCCATCCTAAGGTCAGAAGTGGGGGTGCTCACAAATGATTGCACAATGTTCAGCACCATTTGTGACTCCTCAGATACTGAAGCAGTCTGCATGCTGCAAGACCTGGACAATATCCAGGCTTCGGCTGATTATTTGCAAGTTATATTCGTGTCACACAAGTGCCAGGCAGTGATTGTCTCCAACAGGAGAGAATCTAACCATCACCCTTTGACATTCAATGGCATTACCATCGCTGAATTCCCCACTATCAATATCCTGGGGACTACCATTGATCAGTAACTGAACTGGACTAGCCATATAAATAGTATAGCTACAAGAGCAGGTCAGAAGTTGTGAATTCTGCAATGAGTAACTCGCTCTCTGAGTTACAGGCCACAGGTTAGAACAAGGTAATAAACTCAAGTCTTTCCTGTGACGCTCATATCTCATGTGGGAATTAAAAAAGCAGCAATATGAAATGGGCTATACCAATTCAACCACCCATTTTAAACTCCAGCCACATTTCTTCCCATTGATGTAAATCAGGCGGTTTCTAAAACAGATTGCTAATTCATTAGCACCTATTGTGTGCTTCAATTGATTGAAAACCAATTTCACTCCCAATTTTTTTTTTCATTATTTGTTCTTGGGATGTGGGTGTTGCTGGCTAGGCCAGCACTTATTGCCCATTCCTAACTGCCCATTGAGTAGGTGGTGATGAACTGCCTCTTGAACCACTGCAGTCCATGTGGTGTAGGTACACCCATAGTACTGTTAGGAAGGGAGTTCCAGGATTTTGACCCAGCGACAGTGAAGGAACAGTGGTAATGTTCCAAGTCAGGATGGTGTGCAGCTTGGAAATTGGAAGGTAGTGGTGTTCCCATCAGTTTGCTGACCTTGTTCTTTTAGATTGTAGAGGCTGTGGGTTTGGAAGGTGTTGTCAAATGAAATTTGGCAAGGTAGTGCAGAGCATTTTGTAGACATTTTATATCTTAAAGATGCAGTAGTAAGACACTCAACTGCAACGGGATTGGGTAAGAAATGGATGCTCGACAGGTGGAGATGGAGAAGGGTGATCAACCAGCATTGTGATGACCCCAAGTAAAATGGCAGAAGCTGGAAGAAGAAGAGGTGAATCTTATAGAGGGTACACACTGCTGCCACTGTGCGTTGATGGTGGAGAGAGTGAATGTTTGTGGATGGGGTGCCAAACAAACAGGCTGCTTTGTCCTGGAGGGTGTCGAACTTCTTGAGTGTTGTGGGAGCTGCACTCATCCAGGCAAGTGGAGAGTATTCCATCACACTCCTGACTTGTGTCTTTTGTAGTTTAATTTCTTAATGGGGACTTTGTTTTTTGTTTGTATGATAACTCCAGGGGAACCCACTGGCTCTTTATTGGTTTATTTAGAAATCGCAAACACTGAGCCACAGCTGACACTTCCTTACACCAAAACCTTGAATCAACCTTGATGGATGATTTATTAAAGGGGTAAAAATCATCAACTTCCTTCAGGATACGGTGAACACAAGGAGGAGATGGGCTAAGAGGAGGAAAAATTGAAAGAAACCATTAGGACAACTGTGAGCTTGGACACAAAGACAAAATTCCAGCATAACTGAATGATTCACCTGTGGATCAGTGGGTAATGGCTTCACTGCTGGGTCAGAAGATGCAGAGACTCTGAGCAGAAACTCTAGGCTGACACTCCAGTGTCAGTACTGAGGGAGTGCTGCACTGCCAGAGGTACCATCATTCAATTGAGATATTCACATGAATGGAGTGGGCCACTTGGCCCCTCGAGCCTGCTCGACCATTCAATAAGATCATGGCTGATCTGAATGTAACCTCAACTCCACATTCCCACATTCCTGCCTACCCCCGATAACTTTTCACCCCCTTGCTTATCAAGGATCTATCTACCACTGCCTTAAAAATATTCAAAGGCTCTGCTTCCACCACCTTTTGAGGAAGAGAGTTATAGAGACTCACTACCCTCTGAGAAAAAAAATTCTCCTCATCTCTGTCTTAAATGAGCGACCCCTTATTTTTAAACAGCGACCCCTAGTCCTATATTCCCCCAGAAGAGGAAACATCCTCTCCAACGTTCAGTGCTCAGCAAAGGACTTAGTTTCATACCCTTACGCCCTCATCTCAATGAACTTCGGGCTCGGCATGATGCTGAACTCTTCTTCCGCCGTCTTCGTCTCCGTGCTCACTTCTTTGGGCAGGAGTCCTCTCCCCGTTCAACGGATCCTTTTACCCACCTCCAATATTCTCCCTCCACTTGGACCCCTCCCTCTGGATTCTTACCTTCTCTTGATCTTTTCATTGAGAACTGTTGGCGTGACATTAGCCGTCTCAATTTCTCTGCTCCTCTCACCCATTCTAATCTGTCTCTCTCTGAACTCACTGCACTCCGTTCTCTCAGGTCCAACCCCAACATTGTCATCAAACCCGCTGACAAGGGTGGTACTGTTGTTGTCTGGCGCATTGACCTCTACCTCGCGGAGGCTGAGCGTCAACTCGCAGACGTTTCCTCCTACCTCTCCCTGGACCATGACCCCACCACAGAACATCAAGCCATTGTTTCCAGGACTGTCACTGACCTCATCTCCTCTGGAGATCTTCCTCCCACAGCTTCCAACTTGATAGTCGCCCAACCTCGGACGGCCCGCTTCTACCTCCTACCCAAAATCCACAAACAGAACTGTCCTGGCAGACCGATCGTGTCAGCCTGTTCCTGCCCCACGGAACTCATTTCTCGTTATCTTGACTCCCTTCTCTCTCCCCTTGTCCAGTCCCTTCCCACCTACATCCGTGATTCCTCTGACACCTTACGTCACATCAACAATTTCCAGTTCCCTGGCCCCAACCGCTTCCTCTTCACCATGGATGTCCAATCCCTCTACACCTCCATCCCCCACCAGGATGGTCTGAGGGCCCTTAGCTTCTTCCTTGAACAGAGGCCCCAACAATCCCCATCCACCACTACTCTCCTCCGTCTGGCTGAACTTGTTCTCACACTGAACAATTTCTCCTTTAACTCCTCTCACTTCCTCCAAATAAAAGGTGTGGCTATGGGTACCCGCATGGGCCCCAGCTATGCCTGCCTCTTTATGGGGTATGTGGAACATTCCTTGTTCCAGTCCTACTCCGGCCCCCTCCCACAACTCTTTCTCCGGTACATCGATGATTACTTCGGTGCTGCTTCATGCTCTCGTCGGGACCTGGAAAACTTTATTAATTTTGCTTCCAATCTCCACCCCTCCATCATCTTCACATGGTCCATCTCTGACACTTCTCTTCCCTTCCTTGACCTCTCTGTCTCAATTTCTGATGATAGACTGTCCACCAATATCCATTACAAGCCTACCGACTCCCACAGCTACCTCGACTACAGCTCCTCACACCCCGCTTCCTGTAAAGACTCCATCCCATTCTCTCAGTTCCTTCGCCTCCGTCGCATCTGTTCTGATGACGCTACCTTCAAAAACAGCTCCTCTGACATGTCCTCCTTCTTCCTTAACCGAGGTTTTCCATCCACGGTCGTTGACAGGGCCCTCAACCGTGTCCGGCCCATATCCCGTGCATCCTCCCTCACGCCTTCTCCTCCTTCCCAGAAACATGATAGGGTCCCCCTTGTCCTCACTTATCACCCCACCAGCCTCCGCATTCAAAGGATCATCCTCCGCCATTTCCGCCAACTCCAGCATGATGCCACCACCAAACACATCTTCCCTTCACCCCCCTTGACGGCATTCCGTAGGGATCGTTCCCTCCGGGACACCCTGGTCCACTCCTCCATCACCCCCTACTCCTCAACCCCCACTTATGGCACCTCCCCATGCCCACGCAGAAGATGCAACACCTGCCCCTTCACTTCGTCTCTCCTCACCGTCCAAGGGCCCAAACGCTCCTTTCAAGTGAAGCAGCATTTCACTTGCATTTCCCCTAACTTAGTCTACTGCATTCGTTGCTCCCAATGCGGTCTCCTCTACATTGGAGAGACCAAACGCAAACTGGGCGACCGTTTTGCGGAACACCTGCGGTCTGTCCGCAAGAAAGACCCAAACCTCCCTGTCGCTTGCCATTTTAACACTCCACCCTGTTCTCTTGCCCACATGTCTGTCCTTGGCTTGCTGCATTGTTCCAGTGAAGCCCAACGCAAACTGGAGGAACAGCACCTCATCTTCCGACTAGGCACTTTACAGCCTTCTGGGCTGAATATTGAATTCAACAACTTTAGATCTTAAACTCCCCCTCCCCCCATCCCCACCCCGTTTCTTTTCCCCCCCACCCGCCTTTTTTTTTTTATTTTAATAATTTATATAGATTCTTCTTTCCCCACCTATTTCCATTATTTTTAAATCTAAAACTAAAACCTTTAGTCTTTCCACCCCACCCCCACTAGAGCTGTACTTTGAATATCCTGTTTTCCATTCTTAATTAGCACTTTTCTCAGACAAAGACCACCACCTTCAACACCTCTTTGACCCTTTTGTCTCTGACATCTTTTGATTATCTGCTCACACCACACCCTCAATGTGTCTCTTCCCCCCCACCCACCTTAAACCAATTTATATTTCTCCCTTGTTGAAACTATGCTTCAGTTCTGCCAAAGAGCCATGAGGGCTCGAAACGTTGACTGATTTCTTCTCCGCCGATGCTGCCAGACTTGCTGAGTTTTTCCAGGTAATTCTGTTTTTATTTTGTTTTGGATTTCCAGCATCCGCAGTAGCTTTTAGCTTTTTGTTTTTATCTCCACATCCACCCTGTCAAGACCCCTCAGGATCTTGTATGTTTCAATCAAGTCACCTCTTACTGTTCTAAACTCCAGCCTAGCCTGTCCAACCTTTTCTCATAAGGCAAGCGTCAATGGGAGTGATCCACACACTGAGTGAGGAATCCTTATTAAAGCTGGAGAAATATTCAACTAGGCCCCGTCTGCCCTCTCAAGTAGGATGTAAAAGATGCCATGACATTATTTCGAGGCACTCTCCTGGCAAATATTGATTGCTCAAGGAACATCGCTAGAAAACAGATGATCTGCTCATCACCACATTGCAGTTTGTGGGATCTTGCTGTGCACAGACCGTGGGCAGAAAAGACTGGTTTCTTTAATGGGTACTTCTCTGCGATGAAGGGGCAAGACATGGTGAAGCGGAAAAAGAATGAGGGGAGAATGGATAAAAGCAAAAACTGTGGATGCTGGAAATCTGAAACAAAAACAAAAATAGCTGGGAAAAGCTCAGCAGGTCTGACAGCATCTGTGGAGAGGAACACAGTTAGCGTTTCGAGTCCGTATGACTCTTCACCAGAAGATGAAGAGTCATACCAGAGGGAAGAATGCGTTCTGATGAAGAGTCATACGGAGCGGGGAATGGAGATTGTATAAGGATCCTAAGAACTATAAAGAAAATCACTTTTAAGCTAATTAAGCTTATTTAATAATTATTTAATAATTTAAAATATTATTATTTAATAATTTTTCTCCTTTTGCTCTTAATACCAGGATTGATGTCATGTTAGTCCAGCCCTGTTAAACTTTGGAGGGTGTGGTGGTGGGGTGGGGGGAATAGACATATGTACAATCATTAAAGCGTTTACAGGTTATTGTTCAATGTCGACATATCTAAAAAAAAAAACTTCATCTCTGCAATGTTTAATTAAACAATCTCCCACTGTTAAGGTATATCCCCTTATCCCTTTGTTTAAGGATGTGGCCTTGGTGTGTGTGTGTGTGATTAGCTTCCTTGAACAAGGGTGGCAGTGTTGGGAGTGGAAGTGACTGGTCTCTAAGAGACAGAGACGCTGTCAATGAGTGATCCACACAGCGAGTGAGGAATCCCCATTAACACTGGGAAGGAATAAGCCGCACGGACGCCAGTTCCAGCTCAGTTTTTACACTTCGAGGACTTGCAGTGTCGCCGGAGCCGTGCTCGCCGCCGGTTAAGAGGCAACACTGGGGTTTTAGAAATGACCCCCCCGCTTCTTAGGATTGGCTTTAATTGATTTAAATCTGATTTAATGCAGAGTTAAGTCCTTCCTCCCTTGTTTTATTTAGCACCGGCTGGAGGAGCGGCGGACTCGCATTTTCCTTAAATGTTTCCTCCCTCCTGAATTGGTATTTCAACCCGGTCGGCAGGATTGGGGTTGGGGGGGGGGAGTTGAGAGGCTTGTTGCTGCAATTTGGTGAGTTTCTTGGGGTAAAAAATAGCCACCGGCTCGGTTGTATTATTAGTTGCATTTTGAACCAATAACACTGGGTCTCTTTGCTGATTTATCATTTAGCTATTCTGTTTGTACATGTTTTACAAGCAAATAAACCCAGACCACGGAGCCAGAAGCTTATTTTTTATATTTTAAATGATTTTTTTTATTTGCAGTGTTTATTAGATTGTTGGTGTTTGAAGAATGGAATATTTCCTCGGTATTTAACACCGGGTGATAACAGTTGCCTTAACAATGAGCACGGGACTAAGCTTAATCCTCCTCCTCTTGGTTTTTTTTTGGGGGTTTTATTTATTTTTTTAATGTCCTTTGGCCTGTATTGTTTTATTGCTTATTGTTCTGGCATCAGTCTTGGTTCAGGCACTTTCGTGAGTCAGAAGATTTTGGGCTCAAGTGCCACTCCAGTGATTTTGAGCCCATAATCCAGGTTTAATAACTCGCTCTGCAACACTGAGTGAGTGCTGCCCTGTCAGTGGAGCTCACTATGAGGCCAGCCTGGCTACCTGAGGTGGACATGAAAACCCCCTTGGCCTTATTGCGAAGAAGAGCAGAGGCTACTTTGGTTGGATGTTTGTAATTCTGCCACCATTTGTTAATGAAACAGTAATGTGATAATGACCGGATAATTCATTTTTGTGATGTCGATTGAGGGGTAAATATTAGCCGGCATACCAGAGAGAACTCCCCTGCTTTTCTGCTGAAGTGTTGCCGTGGGATCTTTTACACAGACAGACGGGGGTCTCTGAAGGAGAGTTCTGAAGGAGATAGCTGGAGAGATACTGGAGGCGTTAGTGGTGATCTTTTCAGGAATCACTGGAGTCAGGGAGGGTCCCAGAAAACTGGAAAATCGCTAATGTAACCCCCCCCTGTTTAAGAAGGGAGTGAGGCAAAAGTCGGGAAATTACAGGCCGATTAGCCTGACCTTGGTTGTTGGTAAGATTTTAGAGTCTGTTATTAAGGATGAGATTTCAGAATACATGGAAGTGCATGGTAAAATAGGGCAAAGTCAGCATGGTTTCATCAAGGGGAGGTCATGCCTGACAAATCTGTTAGAATTCTTTGAGGAGGTAATGAGTAGGTTAGACAAAGGAGAGCCAATGGATGTTATCTACTTGGACTTCCAGAAGAAGTTTGACAAGGTGCCGCAGAGGAGGCTGCTCAGTAAGATAAGAGCCCATGGCGTTAGTGCAAGGTACTAGCATGGATAGAAGATTGGCTGTCTGGCAGGTGGCAGAGAGTGGGGATAAGGGGGTCCTTCTCAGGATGGCAGCCGGTGACTAGTGGAGTTCCGCAGGGGTCAGTGTTGGGACCACTTTCACTTTTCACTTTCTACATTAATGATCTAGATGAAGGAACTGAGGGCACTCTGGCTAAGTTTGCAAATGATACAAAGATAGGTGGAGGGACAGGTAGTATTGAGGAGGTGGGGAGGCTGCAGAAGGATTTGGACAGGTTAGGAGAATGGGCGAAGAAGTGGCAGATGGAATACAATGTGGGGAAGTGTGAGGTCATGCACTTTGGTCGGAAGAATAGAGGCATAGACTATTTTCTAAATAGGGAGAGAATTCAGAAATCTGGAGTGCAATGGGACTTGGGAGTCCTAGTCCAGGATTCTCTTAAGGTTAACTTGCAGGTTGAGTCGGTAGTTAGGAAGGCAAATGCGATGTTGGCATTTATTTTGAGAGGACTAGAATATAAAAGCAGGGATGTGCTTCTGAGGCTTTATAAGGCTCTGGTCAGACCACATTTAGAATATTGTGAGCAATTTTGGGCCCCATATCTCAGGAAGGATGTTCTGGCCCTGGAGAGGGTCCAGAGGAGGTTCATGAGAATGATCCCAGGAATGAAAGGCTTAACATATGAGGAATGTTTGAGGACTCTGGGTCTATACTCAATGGAGTTTAGAAGGATGAGGGGGGATCTGATTGAAACTTACAGAATACTGAGAGGCCTGGATAGAGTGGACGTGGGGAAGATATTTCCATTAGTAGGAGAGACTAGGACCCGAGGGCACAGCCTCAGAGTAAAGGTTTTAGAACCTTTTAGAACAGAGATGAGGAGAAACTTCTTTAGCCAGAGAGTGGTGAATCTATGGAATTCATTGCCACAGAAGGCTGTGGAGGCCAGGTCATTGAGTATATTTAAGACCGAGATAGATAGGTTCTTGATTGGTAAGGGGATCAAAGGTTACGGGGAGAAGGCGGGAGAATGGGGTTGAGAAAATTATCAGCTATGATTGAATGGCGGAGCAGACTCGATGGGCTGAATGGCCTAATTTCTGCTCCTATATCTTATGGTCACCATTAACTGAATTCAAATTCTAGCTGCAGTGGTGGGATTTGAACCCACGGTGGGCCTCTGGATTACTAGTCTGGTGATATTACCACTACACCACCATCTCCCCTCTGTGCTTGTGAGGAAACCAAAGGGAATGGCAAATGGGTTGGGCAGGAAGAGATTGGAGAGAGAGAGAGAGGGGACGCTCATGGTTAACTTGGTGGTGCACACACCTTGATACCAAAAGGAAGGGAGGTCTCGATGAGGATTAGAGTGACAACAGCATTCAAACAAATGATGCAATAGAATGAGGCTCTGTATTAAAGAGGTTAGGTTTTTTTATTCTTTCATGGGCTATGGGAGTTGTTGGCAAGGCCAGCATTCATTGCCCATCCCTAATTGCCCTTGAACTGAGTGGCTTGCTACTGAGTCAGCCACATTGCTGTGGTCTGTAGTTACATGTACGCCAGACCCGGTAAGGATGGCAGATTTCCTTCCCTTGATTTTATGACAATCGATGATAGTTGCCATGGTCACCATCACTAAGATTAGCTTATTATTCAGTCGATATTGAAAATATGGATATTCCAGACTTATTAATAGAATTTAAATTCCACCGGTTGTTGTGGCGGGATTTGAACCCATGTCCCCAGAGCATTAGCCTGGGCCTCTTGATTTGCTAGCCCATTCACAATAACAAAATGCCATCATCTCCCCCATATGAGTGATTGTAATTGAATAACAAATTTGTTATTAGCCTTCAGATTGTAAGAGTTGAAAGAGAGTAAGGAAATAACTTGTCACCAGCTTGTTTTAGTTTTGCAATATGAGGAGTGAGGATGAGATGTTACTTATTTGTTCCCACCAGGAATTGCCACACAAACGCACTCCATAATTGCCAAACTAAAATGAAACCCATAATCAGTGACTTCCTCTGTTATTCAGCTGTTTGAAGGGCTGGATTAAGTCGTTTGCTGTGGTGATGTTTTCAATTAGTGTTGTGTGTGCAGCCAAGTACTTGTTAAATTGGATTGATGTGCCTTTTCATTGTCTGTAGAATTGATCAGTGTCATTCAACCAGATTAGGAATCACCAACTCTTTACAATATTCCACAGTCTGCAAAGTTTCCGAAAGCCAATTTTGCTGTTGATTTGATATCAATCGTACTACCCTAGTTGTTTTCCTGATGCTATTGTGGCTAGTACCCCTCTCGATGTATCTTTTTTATATTGCTTCTCAGCTCCAATTATACAACAATACAGTTACATTACCTTTCCTCTTCCTCACGGCGTTGAACATTTGTCTCCTAACCTAACATGTTCTTTCCCAAGATCTCAAAATGATCAAACTTCTTATCCCCTTGAGCCTTCCCTCCCTTCTAATATCTTTCGTGTTAGCTTGGCATCTTGAAATACCTTGCCTTCTCTCATTCCTTTTTACCTTGGTGCGGTCCATGCAAACACAATTGGAAGGCTGTCAGTAAGACAAATGATTTAAAACACACGAAGCAGCAGTTTCGCTGCCTTTAACTTTTTTTTATACAAATTTCTGGAGCTTGGATGAAGAAGTCACTCATCAACTGTAGCCATAGCTCAGTGGGCAGCAGTCTTGCCTCGTGAGTCAGGAGGTTGTGGGTTCAAAGTCCCACTCTGGAAACCTGAGCGCAAAGATCAAGGCTGACGTGTCAATGCAGAGGGACTATTCCACTGTTGGAATGTCTCATCTTTCAAATGAGATGTTAGACTCGTATGCTTTCTCAGCTAAAAGGTTCCACTGTCAGTAAATGCTTTACAGCCAATTATGTACTTTCAAGTGTCGTCACTGCTGTATGTGGGAAAGGCAGCAGTCATTTTGTACACAGCGAACTTCCCAAACCCAATTGTGTTCATCTTGTTACAGAAACCCTCTCTTTGTTCTAATCAACCATCTGTTGGATCTATCCCAAAAGAGCACTGAGGATAACTCTGCTGGCTGTAACAACTATTTGTACCTCACACTTGGAAGGAATACAGTTAGGAGTTGGTCTTGCTGGAGAACAGGGAATGGAAAGATCCAACAGATGGTTGATTAGAACAGAGAGAGAGTTTCTGTAACAAGATGAACGCAATTGGGTTTTGGAAGTTTGCTGTGTGCAAAATGACTGTTTTCTTCCCCACATACAGCAGTGACAACACTTCAATGTACATAATTGGCTGTAAAGCATTTTGAAATGTCCTTGAGGAGTTCCATTAGAAAATAGGCCAAAGCTGTCAATAAATAAAGAATTGAGTGCGGAGCTATCAAAAGGAAGAGGTGGAAGTTGGTTGGACTTCCAAGAGACAAGAAGTTGTCTCCTGAAGGGTTTTTAAAAAAGTTATTCGGGGGATGTGAGTGTCACTGGCACTTATTGCTCATTGCTGAATGCCTTGCTAGGCCATTGCAGAGGGCAGTTAAGAGTCAACCACATTTCTGCAGGTCTGGAGTCACATATAGGTCAGACTAGGTAAGGATAGCAGATTTACCTCCCTAAAGTACATTAATAAACCAGATGGAATTTTTTTTTAAATGACCATTGCTATATGGTCAACATCACTGATACTAGCTTTTCACTCTGGGTGTTTTTCTTTTAAACGTGGATTCCCCAACTGCCATACTGGGATTTGAACTCGTATCTCTGGGTTATTAATCTGGTCTGCTTGTTTACCCTTCTAGTAACATAGCTACTGATCCCTAGAATTGGAAGATTAGACCTAGGAGGACCTGAATATATACCCTCGCAATACAAAATATGTTGTGAACATTTTAAGGCAATTGATGTGAAGGAGGTTGGTGAATACAGAGCGAATCCCATCAGATAGCAAGGGTAGAAATGTGTAGTGCAGGTCAGTGAGAGTTAAAAAGCCAGTCATGGGAACCCTTGAGTTATTAGAAGGGAGTCCTCAACTACAGTGTAGATGGGTGAATTTAAGTCCTGCAAAGTTTATTGTGGGAAGTCCTGCAATGGTCAATTTTATTTGGTCCAACATAACACATTTTTGGAAAAAAGTGCTGGAAATGTTACCAAAGTCTTCAAGGGTAGAGTTCTAGACACAGTCAAGGTAGGTAGCAAGATCAGCATAGAACAGCCATGCCTATTTGAAAAAAAATGTTGATTAGGCTACAGGATTAGAGATGATGGGTTACACCAGGTTCCATAATTTTTTACAGGACTGATGTTGGAGAAATAGGCTGGTAGTTGGATGGATGAGCAGGGGTCATCCTCCTCTGGGCTAAGATGGACATGTGGAAATTTCCAAAAATAAGTAAAGGTGGAGAGAGGGGATAAAAGAGAATGAAAAGGCAATGTAGCGTTGGGAGGCACATTCCTGGAAGGAATGCAATTAGGAGTCCGTCGGGGAATGGGGAAAAATCCAACAGGTTTGACGATGGTTGATCAGAACCGAGTGTTTCTATAATGAGATGAGCAGAATTAGATTTTGAAGCATGACCTACACTGAAGAGTTAAGTTGGATTTTGTAGGGAGGAGAAAAAGCTAAAAATACCATTTTAGGGTAGAAAAGAGAATCCACCGATAAGAAATGGCTATTGGCTCCTTATCAAAGAAATTGCTGCTGGAATTTCAGTGGGAGTGCACTCCCTCCTCGAGTCAGATGCTTGTGGATTTAACTCTTACTCCCTTGAACACATAATCTAGGTTGACACTCCCAATGTAGCACTGAGGGAGTGCTGCACTGTCAGATGCTGTCTTTTGGATGCGAAGCTAAATCGAGGCCCTGTATAACCTCTTGTGGATGTTAAAGATCCCATGACACTATTTTGAAGACGAGCAAAGGCGTTTCCCCTCCTGACCTGACCACTAACTATTCCTTACCCAACATCACTTTTTAAAAAGAAAAACAGGATTATATGGTCATTTTATCACCTTGCTGTCTGTGAGAGCTTGCTGTGCACAGATTAGCTGCTGTGGTTTCCTGCACAACAATCGTGACTGTACTTCATTGGTTGCAAAGTTTTGTGGAATGATAAGTTTGTGAAAGGTGCTATATAAATGCAAGTTATTTCTTTTCCATTTTAGAAAATGTATTAGTGGAAATTATGTGCGTTACAACAACTTTATTACGTTAAAGGCACGATATAATTAAACATCCCAAGGTGCAACGAAGGAGAATTATAAAACAAGGTACATGAGGTGTTGAGTCAGTTGACCAAAAGCTTGGTCAAAGAGGTAGGTTTTAAGCAGTGTCTAAGTGGAGAGTGAAGTAGAGGTGGTTTTCACAACAATCGACAATAGTTTCATGGTCATCATTAGACTTTTAATTCCAGACTTGTATTGAATTCAAATTCTACCATCTGCTGTGGCAGGATTTGAACCTGGGTCCCCAAAGCATTACCCTGGGTCTCTGGATTACTAGTCCAAGGTAGAGAGATGGAGAGGTACAGGGAGGGAATTCTAGAACATGGGGCCTAGGCATCTGAAGGCACAGCCACCAATAGTGGAGTGATTAAAATCAGATGCCTGAGACCAGAATTTAGAGGAGGAAGGAGATCCTGGAGGGTTGTAGGGCTGGAGGAGATTAGCGATAGGAGGAGGTGAGACCACGGAACCATTGTAGGTCAGTGAGCACAGGGGGAGGCTGGTAAACAGGACTTGGGGTGAGTTAAGATGTGGGTAGCAGAGTTTTGGATGACCTCCAGTTTAGAATGTGGGGGACAGGGAGGAGTGAGAGTTGTGTTAGACAAAAAAGAGAGGATGGGGTAAATCCAAGAAGTGGTTAGGGCAGCTGAAGCTGGGGTCCTTTGCATTATGGTTGAAGGGTGGCAAAGGGAGTTTACAACTCTCATGGTTGGGAGGTGGTGGGGTGGGTGGAGGGGCAAGGAGAGTAGTTTCGTCATTTTTTTCCCTCTAAGCTGCACCATGGACCTGCAGCAGTCTAGAATGTGTTGTGCAGTGCCACAAGCGGACCAGGCACAAGCAACTTTCCCTTTTAAGTTGTGTACGTGCAAGTCTAAAAGGCATGGTGGACTGTGACAAACAAGGTGTGCACACAGTAAAACGAGTGGGAATATTGTTTGACTCTCTGATTTTAGAAGTGTCAGTTCCTGTTATTACACAGGAGAAGCGCTTTATGCGTCAGGTTGCTGCACAGCTCTGGAGTAATACTGATGGCTTATGTTGAAGGTTCAAATGGTTTTCCTGTGAAAATGTGATTGTTCCCCTGATTGGCATACAGGGAACACAGGGCCTGAGTTGTTGACAATTGAGGAGATGGCTGCAGTATTGTGATCGTCACTTCTTCAGTGAATGAGAAGAGCTCTGCTTTTGAAGTCGGACCCCCCGCATAGCTTCATGTTACAGAGATGGTAATTGGTTCATTCATCAGGTCACGTCTTAGAATTAGACTGCTGAGGGATAGCTGTTGCTGTAAGTGATACCTGCTCTGTCCTGCTTCTCCCTCAGCCCCAGTTCACCAGACTTTTGCAGTTCCTGCAGTTACATAAAACACTATCACACAGGAGGAGGCCATTTGGTCCATCATGCCTGCACTGGCTCTTTGGAAGAGCTATCTAAACAGCCTCTTATCCTTGCTCTTTCCCTCTAGCCCTGGTGATTTTTTCCCCCTTTTTTTTTAATAAGTGTGTACTCGCTTCCCTTCTGCATGTTACTATTATATCTGCTTTCACCACCCTTTCAGGCTGTGCATTCCAGATCATCACAATTGGCAGCAAAAAATAACATTCTCACCTGCTTCCTAACTTCTTTGGCAATGATCCGAAATCTGTTCCAGGACAGTGCTAGCTGTTAGCCAAGTGGCTGTTTGGGAATCCGAATGTGGCTATTTGCATTTCAGATCTAGTAAATAAAAAAAATGAGTAATAGACACTATAGTTGGGTCATATGATCGCTTGATACTCACAGCACACGAATGCGGACTTTAACCTTTTGTGCATTTGCAGATAAAATAGTAAGATGAAAAGCAGTGCACAAATTTTTGAGTGCTTACCTCCCTTGGTGGTAGGTGTGAAATAAATGTACGTGCAGGCCTGTGAAGTACAGTAACCTGTACTGTGTAAGGTGTTTTCTACTAAAATTAATGCATATGGCTAAATCTGTGTTGCTGTAGCCTCACTTGTAGCTAGCTAGCGATCTCTACTGGACAGTACTAGTCTCAGTCAAGTAACCAATCTTCCCGTAGTATGGTGGCAGCCTGTTTGTGCTGGAGGACCACAGCTGTACTCCCTGGCTGAGGAAAGTACTTTTGATCACGCAAGTGAGCAAGAAATCATTAACTTGCCTCCTTAATGCTCGTAGTTTAAGGTTATAATTCGGCAAGGTAGAAATGGGCTTTAACGTTCATGGAACTACACACCAGCAAGGGTCAACCGTTGCAGAAGTGGGGGGTGAAGTGGGAAACCTGGGTCCAATTCTGGGCAAGTGGTAAACTGGGGAAGGGCCATGTTCACCCTGATGTACAATAAAGAGACATAAATGTTGGGAGGTGTTGAGAAATTCCTCCTCCATATGGAGTAAAAACTGTACTTGCAATTCAAAGCTTTCAGTGTGTACAAGTTGCTGACTAACTGATTTAATAAGCTGTGCTCAAGGAGATAATAAGGTTAAGAATCTGTTGGAATTTGTACAAAAGCGAAATCCTTTGGAACAGATTAGAAGATGCCAGAGCAGTGAGATTGAACAGGGGCAGAGAACTTGGCTCCTTAACAATTGTTTCTGTAGGCACTTTGTGGATTGTATGAAATGATACCACGGCAGGAGAGTCCACTTGCTGGGCAGGTGCCACCATCTTCTGGAACTTGTGGTCAGACTCTTTTATAACGTGCTGTATCTTCTCTTCACCACTCCTGAAGGCACTGACATGTGTTCTGGATGGTTTCTTAAAGTGTTGGTTTTGTGACCCCCGATTCAACAAAAGAGGAGCCATCAACATTCTGGCAATCGCCATTGACCAGAAACCAATTTTAGTGGCGCTCAGGATTATGGGAGATGGGAGGGCATTACTAGACTATCAGACCTGATGGGGACTGTGGCCAGATCCAGTTGTGTATTGCTGGGGAATGTAGCCTAGTGCTAATGTTACCGGGTTAGGAATCAGAGGCCTGGACTAATGCTCTGGAGATAAATCCCACCATAGCAGTTGTGGGGGGGTGGAATTTAAATTCAATTCATAAACCTGGAATAAAATGTTTGTCTCATTTAATAAACAGCAATCCAGCGATTTCATGATTAACGCCCTCCAGGAAAAGAAATCTGCCATCCTCACCTGGTCTGGCCTACATGTGACTTCAGATCCACAGCGATGTGGTTGGCTCTTATCTGCCTCCTAGCAAGTCACTCTGTTGCACCAAGTTGCTGCAGGATAAAAGGATTGAGTGTACCTGCGCCACGTGCACGGCAGTGGGTCAAGAAGGTGGCTCCTCCCGCCACCCAGTTCTCGAGGGCAGTTAGGGATGGGTGATAAATGCTGGCCTTGCTCACAGCCCAAAAAACAAATTTATGAAAAATACCAAGGGAATTCTACATCCTCACCTGTTCTCCGAGCCCTGCAACCCCCTCTGTTAAAACTCAAAAATGCAAGAAGGCCCATAGAATTTTTACATGCTTTTTGATAAAGCAAATGAATGAAACATATTTCCGTGGGGATTTGGCAGGAGTACGCTTTAGGTTGTGGGTCTGTCTGATGACGCCAATGTATCCTCCTTCCTTTCCCCCACCCACTGTTGGAAGTCTGCAAGTAATTTTTGAAATTGTTATTCGATTGGATCCTGCTGCCCTCAGTTTCACTTTCCTTCAATGACAGGGCTTCTTTTAAGCCTCATGAGTAGCAGTTCTACAGATGCTGTCTTTCCCTGACTAAAATCTGTAAATACTCTTTTCTGGCTACCTTGATTGTAGCCACAGGAAATTGAGAATGTGATCCTCCTGCCCAGTTAGGGGAACTATTGCCGGCATTGGCTTTGTTTACCAAAATAAAATAAAAGTCAGGAAATCTATTCTGAGCAGAAATGTTAATAACCTTGAGTCTTGTCTCCTGTGTGAAATATATTCACAGTTAAAACCAGTACCTGCAGTCATTAGATGGAATTTTACAGCAAGAGAAATGGGCCAATCAGCCCAACGGGTCTATGCTAGTGTTTAATCTCTACTCCACAAAAGAGTTGAGGTCAGAGTGATTGCCCTTGGCATTTGAGGCAGTATTTGACCCAGTGTGGCACCTTGGAAGTTGATGAAAATTGGGGAGGTGGGGGGAAAGCTCTCCACTCGTCGAAGTCATACCTAGCATAAAGGAAGATGGTTGTGGTTGTTGGAGGTCAATCATCTCCTCTCCAGGACATTACTACAGGAGTTCCTCAGGGTAGTGTCCTCGGCCCAACCATTTTCAGTTGCTTTATCAATGACCTTCCTTCCATCATAAGGTCAGAAGTGGGGATGTTCACTGGTGCTGAACATTGCACATTCCCAACTCCTCTGATACTGAAGATGTTAGTGTCCATACACAGCAACATCTGGATAATATCCAGGCTTGGACCGATGTGTGGCGTGAATTGCCACACAAGTGCCAAGCAATGACCATCTCCAACAAAAGGATATGGTGATGTTCTTTGATGAAATTGAGGAGGGGGTCAGCACGGACCAGTTGGGCCAAATGGCCTGTCTCTGTGCTGTCCTGGGGATATCCAAAGACATCTATAAAAATACTGAATTAGCCTGCACAATTGAAATTTCACTTTAACCAATTGGAAACTTGGCTTCCAATGAAACAGTGATTGCTTACAAGCCAAACTGAAATAATAACTAAATGCATGACAGAAAGCTAAATGTGGCTGTGAAGCTAAGATGGGCTGACTAGGCCCTGAGGAAGAATATAAAAAAAAATGCATTAGGGAGGGTGGATACAGATGGTGAATAACCTTGAAGATCCAATGTATCTAATGGCACTCAGCCAAGCCTATTGGTTGCAACCTTGAGTGGCAGGTGAAAGTAATAGATGGAGAAAGCAGGTGGTGACTGACTGACTGCGTGTGTGAATTGACAAGGGCAGAAGGGTTAATTGATCAAGAACTGGGTAGTTTGAAGTATTTAAAGAAGTCCTTTCTGGTAAATTGTAGAGTTCTTCCCTCAGACCAGGTAATTTCCCTTAATGGATCGTATGCTAATGTCTATCAAGAGGTATGTACATAGAACCATAGAAAAGTTACAGCACAGAAGGAGGCCATTCAGTCCATCTTGTCCATGCCAGCCCGAGGACACCCAGGTGCCCTTTCTAATCCCACCTTCCTGCACCCGTGCCCATAGTCCTGCAGCTTACAGCACTTTAGGTGCAGATCCAGGTACTTTTTAAAAAAAAGTTTAAAGTTTCTGCCTCTACCACCAACTTGGGCAGCGAATTCCAGACACCCACTACCCTCTGCGTAAAAAAGTTCTTCCTCATGTCCCCCCTACACCTTCTGCCACTTATCTTGAACCCATGTCCCCTGGTTCTAGAATTCTCCATCAAGGGAATTGCAGAAAACCTACAGCACAAAAAGCATTTGACCCATCGTTGCCTAAGCTGGTACAATAACAGAAAATGCTGGAAAAACCCAGCATCTGCGGAGAAAAAAGACAAGAGTTGACGTTTCGAGTCCTTATGACTCTTCATAAGGACTTGAAATGTTAACTCTGTTTTTTACCTCCACAGATGCTGAGTTTTTCCAGTGTTTTCTGTTTTGGTTTGATTTCCAGCATCCTCAGTATTTTGCTTTTATCTTAATGTCTAAGCTGGTGCTTATATTCCACAAGAGCCTCCTGCCATTCTGTTTGCTTCATCTCAGTCTACCAATATATGTTTCCACGCCTTTTCTCATACTTATCTGTTTTCCCCTCAAAAGCCTCTATGCTATTCATCTCTGCCGCAGTGGTAGCATGTTCCACATTCTTGCTTGCCGCACTTTATTTTTAAAAAAAAGCTTCTCCTGAATCCCTTAATGGATTTATCAGTGACTGTCTTACATTTATGACCCCTTGTTTATGGGCTACCCGCCCCCCCACCCCAACAAGTGGAAATACCTTCTCTGTCTACCCTATTAAACACCTTCAAAAATGTAAAAAAACCTCTATCAGGTAACCTCTTACCATCTTACTTTTCCAAAGAGAGAAGAGCCCCAGAATGTAACATTCCTAGTTTCTTGTTGTTGGTGCAAACAGATTTTGATCTCCAATGAGTCAATAACGAGCATAGCCTTTTCTCAAACCTTCAGGACCACAATATTAAATCAGCAAGAGCTAAAGCATAAATGGAGCCCTGTTATTTTATTCTATTATTATTTTGTGGGATGTAGGATCATTATCAAGGCCAACATTTGTTGCCCATCCCCAATTTCCCTTGGCTAGGCCATTTCACAGGGCAATTAAGAGTCGACCATGTTTTGGATCCGGAGTCACATGTAGGCCAGATCAGGTAAGGATGGTAGATTTCCTTCCCTAAAGGATATTAATGAATCAGCTGGGTTTTTACAGCAATTTGATGCTTGCAATGGTCACCATTATTGAGACTAGCTTTTATTATCTCGACTTGAATTCTATCAGCTGCCATGGTGGGATTTGAACTGTGTCCTCTGAGCATTAATTAGCCTGTGCCTCTGGATAACTGGTCCAGTGACATTAACACTAGGCCACCATCTCCCCTCTTTTGCTTGGTGGGCAGGGAGTGGGGGGGGAGGGGGTGCACATTGTGTGGACGAAATGATAACTCTTTGAACATCCTCTGTTTTAGGAACCCTAGGGGCAAGTGAGGTGGGGAGGGGGAACTGAGGAAGCTAAGAGTAAGGCGGCCAGGAAGTTGTGGAGAGAAGTCTGTTCTACTTGCCTACTGCAGTTGAAATTTCCTCCCACTTTCAGAGCAAATAATTAAGCCTGGTCAAGTTTGGGTCTCCGATCTAGGCAAGGATGCAGCACATTTAACCATATTCAATGATCTTAAATTGGAGCTGTCTAATTATTTGATGGAGACGTGTACTGATCTCGGCGAGGTAGAACTGAGGAGGTTGGCAATAGGAATCCCTGATCCAGGAACACAGACTTCTAAATGGTGGCAAAGGTAGAGAGACATTGCATTTATATAGCACCTTTTACTAATTCTGGTTGACCCAAAGCATTACAGCCAATGGAGAAATACGTCTGAAGTGTAGTAACTGTTGTACACAGCCTGGTCCCACAAACAGCGTTTTTGAAAATGACCAGAACTTTTCTCTTCCCAGTGATGTTGGTTAAGGGATAAATATTGGTCAGGACGCTGCGGTGGGTCATTGAAGGATATATTTGCCATAGAGAGAGTGCACCGAAGGTTGTCCAGACTGATCCCTGGGTTGGCAGGATTGTCGTACGAGGAGATTTTGGGCCGATTGGGCCTGTATTCACTGGAGTTTAGAAGAGTAAGAGGGGATCTCATTGAAACGTGTAAAATTCTGACCGAGCTGGACAGACCTGAATGCAGGGGTGATGTTTCCCCTGGCTGGGAGGGTGTCTAGAACAAGCTCACAGTCTGAGGATACGGGGTAGGCCATTTAGGACTGAGATAAGGAGAAACTTCTTCACTCCGAAGATGGTGAACCTGTGGAATTCTCTATCATAGAAGGCTGTGGACGCCAAGTCACTGAATATATTTAAGAAGGAAATAGATTTCTAGACCCTAAAGGCGTCAAGGGGTATGGGGAGAGAGAGGGAATATGGCGTTGAGATAGAGGATCAACCATGTTCATATTGAATGGTGGAGCAGGCTCGAAGGGCCGAATGACCTACCCTTGCTTCTATTTTTTCACTAGGAAGGAAGTGTGTCATGCCATCCACTTCTAGTTTCACTTTTTTGCTTTCAGCCGAGCATGGCACATAAGAACAGCCCTACTGATTTGTCTTCAAGCTTTATGCCCCTGTGTAAATGTTCCTATGTGCCTAGTGTCAATAAATGAACTCTCAACGTGTTTGCACAATCCCTTATGAGTGATTGGTGCCTTTATATCATTATGAAAATATGTCAATGGGGACCTTACTATAGCTTTGACGTTGGCTGTAATAGGAAAATACGGTTTGCTTAAAGTTGTTTCACTTTTCAGGAATGCAACTACAATGTTGAGTGAGGAATTATTTTACCAAAAACACCTCGAGCTGAATGTAAACAAATAACAAATTTGTCCTTGCTGCAAGTAAGGCAAATTTCTATCCAGCTCTACCTGTCCCACTGCCCCCCCCCACCCCCCACCCTTAAACCAGCTTATATTTCACCTTTTTTCTATTTTCCTCAGTTCTGTTGAAGAGTCATACGGACTCGAAACATTAACTGTATTCCTCTCTGCAGATGCTGTCAGAACTGCTGAGTTTTTCCAGCTATTTTTGTTTTTGTTTTGGATTTCCAGCATCCGCAGTTTTTTGCTTTTATCTTAGTGTTTCATTGGCTGCCACTTCTCTTCAAGGAATGCCTACTTTGAGGAAGTATTGCTCTTCTCTCCGACAGGATTTCCGTCTCTCTATTTTGCCTTGTCCACCTTCATTGCTTTCCTTTTGTCTATGACATATTTTGGTTATCTCCACCTATCACTGGCCCTCTATCCAGCTCTACCTGTCCCACACCACCCTCCCCCCCACCCCTTAAACCAGCTTATATTTCACCTCTTTTCTATTTTTCTGTTGAAGAGTCATACGGACTCGAAACGGTAACTGTGTTCCGCTCCGCAGATGCTGTCAGACCTGCTGAGTTTTTCCAGGTGTTTCTGTTTTAAATTTCTCTGAAGCTCGGAGCAGAGAAATATGGGTTGCGTTTCCTTTGTCCCTAAATCCGAAAACCAAACATCCAAATAACTTTTTTTTTAACCTTTCGTGTGGGAAGTCTAGTTGTTTGTCTGCACTGTTTACCTTGCGATTTTTGTGGTCAATATGTCAAAAGGAAACTTATTACAGAGTAATATATTTATTATTCGTGTCGTAATGTATCACCTGTAGTTATTATTCGGTGATACATCTTACTTTTCTAGCCATTTATTTACTTTAGACTGTAGTTAGCCTAGGTTTATGCTATTGTAATGTAAGTTTATATGCAGTATCTGAAATCCAAATGCAAATGGCACCGAGGGCTTTGGATAAAGGACACTCGGCCTGTACTGAGAATTTGCCTTCCAAAACGTGTTTTGACTGGAGTAGCCATTTTAAAAATAAGTACTTGTATTTATATAATGCCCTCAGAACGTCGTAAAGCAGTATACAGTATATTGTAGAAGTATAGTGCCTATTGTAATGGAGAGAGATACAGTAGTTAGCTTGCGCACAGCAAGCTCCCACAAACAGCAAGGTGATTATGACCAGCTAACTGTTTTGGACAAGGGAGAACTAGTTGCGAGTGTTTTTTCTGTAGTAGTCCCTAAGAATTGCTGGTATATCTGAACTGATGAAATTCTACCAGGATGCATTGTCAAATTTAGCTTTTAAATTTTTCAGTTGCATAAACATTCAGAGAGACGAAGAACAAAATGAAGCCATTCTCTCCCTCCTCCCCTTTTGTGTTCAGACTGGGCTTAGAGTCATGACACCAGGATCAGATGTCTCCTCATACAGTGTTATTACCCCTATAATTAACTGGGCAAGGTGAATTGCTGATGTCTTTTGTTGCATCTAATGAGATATCTGTCAGTTGCATTGTATAAGAATCCAGTCCAGTGTATTTATTAATGAAATGGCATTCACGATTGAATATTGGCATTGTGGGCGGGACAATGACTTATTGGGCTAGTCCTCTGAAGTATAATGACCACACGCTTGCATCTGTTAACACTAACGATAAAAGCACTTCTGGATTAGTAATTAACTAGTGTTTGCTTTCTTTTAAAACAGAGCCTTCTGGGACAATGAAACTTGTCCCATGGGGCCCATTTTGAATAAATTGTGGCCTCTTGCTCATCCTCCATTTTGTCACTCTACCATTGGCCACGTCTTTAGCTGCCCAGGCCCCGAGCTCTGGAATCCCCCCCCACCCCCCCCCCCCCCACCCCGTTAACCTCTCTGCCTCTTTGCTCTCATTAATGTTTTTTTTTAAAAAACTACCTATTTCCTGTTCTACTAATGCTGTAGTTTGGGGTCAAATTGTGTTTGTTTTTAAAAAAAATTAATGCTCCTGTTATGTTTTTTTTTGAATGCTTTACTATGCCAAAGGCAGAGACTTGGATGATCTACAGCAGGCACTTCAAAGCACTGGAGAAATACCACCAGTGTTGCCCCTCGCTAGATCCTCCAAGTCTGGTGGCAAGAAAGGGAGTCCAACAGCAGCTTCCCTCTCCCAAGCCAACTTGCCCAGCATCGAGGTGCTAATCACTCCAAAACCAGCTCCGCTGGGTGGGACATGTTATTCGTATGCCTGACACCGGACTCCCGAAGCAGCTGCTCTGTTTGGTTGCAGCAGGAGACTCCCAGGTGGTCAACGAGAACACTTCAGGGATGCTTTGAGGATACCCGTAAAGAGGTCAAACATCGAGGCCGGATCACGGGGAGATCCTGGCACGTGACTGACCAAAATGGAGAAGGTTCATCCGGGAAAGCACCGAGAAATTCGGGAATGCGCAGAGGCAAAGTCGAGGCGTCGGAGGGAGCAGACAGGCCTCCAAACAACCCACCTACCCCAACGCTCAAAGCATCACCCGCCCCACATGTGGCTGAGGTCGGCTGATCACACATTAGGTTCACTGAACTGAAGTGGAAGAAGGTCCCCCTCGATCCCAAGGATCTGCCTAACAGGAATAAGTACAGATTTAATTTTTTATTACTACTCGGTGATTCAAACTTCTGGGTAAATTTGCTGCCCTGGGTTGTGACCTGTCTTCTCTGTAGACTGCAGGATGTTCATGCCATTGTTAGAAATATTTGTTGATGTAGCACCTTTAAGAACCTCCAGGATCTTGCAATCTTCACTTTACAGCGCAAACAACACACGTTAGTAGGATGAGACTGAAATGCAGGAAACGGCAGCAGCCAATTAGCACAAAGCAAGGTCCCACACACCCTGGATTATGCACTCCAGCTTCTGGAGTGCGACTTGAATCCACAACCTTCTGACACTGAGGCCAGAGTTTTACCCATTGAGGGAGACTATTGACGGGTGATACTTCTCCAGTGCTTTGAAATGCCCACTGTCCATAAGACCATAAGACATAGGAGCAGAAATTAGGCCAATCGGCCCATTGAGTCTGCTCCGCCATTCGATCATGGCTGGTAAGTTTCTCAACCCCATTCTCCCGCCTTCTCCCCGTAACCTTTGATCCCCTTACCAATCAAGAACCTATCTATCTCGGTCTTAAATACACCGTTCATCAAAGTCTGTGCCTTTGGCATAGTAAAGCATTCAAAAAATGCAAAACTAGCCATGCTTGAGGGAGAAGGAAAAAGACATTGGAAAATTCATTTTAAAAAGCTTACAGGATGCATGTGTATTACTGAACCTTTTTTATGTTTTAACCCTCTCCCTCTTGAGAGACCGGCTGTGGGGTGTAAAAACGACTCTTTTTTCCTGTAAGTTATTTTTAATAAATGTTCCTGTGTCTCCTGCTTTCCCTCTCAAGCCCCCCTCCATCTTCACTTTTTTTGCCCTGAATGTGTTTTAATTCATTTATGATCTTTTCTGTTCAATGGACACAACTCTATCATATGGAAACACTCTACTTCTTTGCAGATTTCTGGTATAGATTTTACAGCAGAGAAATGGGCCATTCAGCCCGACTGTTCAATGTCTCCATGTTTTAATGGTTTAGGCTCCACATGTACCTTCTACCCCCTTACTTTACCTCAATCTACCAACATATCCTTCTATTCCTTTCTCCCTCGTGTTTATCCTATGTACTTAAAGGTACCTATCAAGCGTGGTCCTTGAATATTTTGAAGGCACAGGTAGATTCTTGACTGACAAGGGAGTCGAAGGTTATTGGGGGTAGGTTGGAGAGTGGAGCTGGGGCCACAATCCGATCAGCCATGATCTTATTGAATGGTGGAACAGGATCAAAGGGCCAAATGGCCTACTCCTGTTCCTAATCCATATCTGTGCTATTCGCTTCAACTACTTACTCCCTGTGGCAGAGAAACCACTCTCTGGGTAAAGAGGCTTCTCCTGAATTCGCTGTTGGAATTATATTTGTGGGCCCCTGTTTCTGGTCTCCCCAAGTGGGAACACCTCTAACCTGCCCTATCAAATGTGTAATGGTGGAGTCGTTGTCCCTGACTCCTGACTTCAGGCTTTGGACATCTGCGCAGGCCTTGATGACTTTGGATTTCTGTGTGGGCCTGGACGCTGGGCCCTGTAGTTGCCATGGTGACTGTCGGCTGTGCCAGGTGAGCCTCGCCAGTCTCTGGATTGTGGAGTGTGTCTTTGGTGAGCTCGTGAGAGGGGGAGGGGGTGCGGAGCCGGTGCTTTCAGGCTGTAAAGGAAGGCGGGAATGGCTCAGAACTGTCCGGATCAGGAGTGAGCTCTCAATATGTTTAAATTGTTTGTTTTGGTAATCTTGAAATAACTTTTTTTTTTAAGCTTTAAAATGTTTGCCAGCGGAATAAGCAGGCGCTGAACTGGAATCTTCAGGCGTTCACTGTACCTTATTTTTTCCCAGCGTCCCCTATCAAACCCCTTCCTAACATTAAAGGCTCCTTTTAGGTCACCCCACCTCAACCTTGCCTCTTCTAAAGGAAAAAGGCTTGTTTAGCCTTTCCTGATAGATATGGGAACCCTCTCAAGTTGATGGACACTCAACTCACTCACTTTTCCAGAACCATTTCATCCAATTCTGAGTCACGGGGAGTGGGAGCCTATCCCGACAGGCAATGGACGCTAGGCGGGGTACACCCAGGACGGGACACCCAGCCCATTACAGGGCGCGCGCACACACACACCGGGGGGGCAATTTACCGTAGCCAATCCACCTAACCAGCGCACCTTTGGACGGTGGGTGGACACTGGAGCACTTGGCGGAAACCCCCACAGGCACTGAAAACTCCACACAGGCACCCGAGGTCAGAATCGAACCCTGGTCCCTGGAGCTGTGAGGCAACAGTGCCAAGCACCGTGCCACCATGCCACCCCAACTGATGGACAAAGGGCAATAGATCTAAGTTCTAAGTTGTCCATTTTCTTTCTGGGATTCCACCCCCCCCCCCAATCACCACCCGCCCAGTGATTGCAAAATCTTTGTGCCATAGACTGGGGACAAACATATTGGAGAGTGAAGAGAAGCAAAGTAAAATGCTGCGGATGCTGGAAACCCGAAATAAAAACAGAAAAATGCTGGAAACGCTCAGCACCGGCAGCATCTGTGGAGAGAAACAGTCAATGCCCCCCAGTGGAGATGACCAGATGACCTTTTCACCGGAAGGTTTTTTAAACGAGAGAAGCACTCTCATCTGTCTTCCCATTACCTTAGTGCTGTGAAGCAAATCTGCAGGTTGCTGACTGACTTCCTGCATTTGGCCCAAGCGGTCACCTGTCACAAGAGAGGTGGAGCGTAGTAGGTCATTGAGCTGTGAAACTCGAGCTATGTTCTCCTAGCCTCACTGATCTGTAACTTACACTTTCCCATAGAGGTCACTGGTTGTAACTTGGCTGAGAAGCCTGGGATGCCTTTGCTCACTACTATAGCCTCCTAGGCAGCACATTGTGCAGTGCCATTGCTACTGGCAACCAGTAAGAATGTTCTTGAGCACTGGCATACACTGGCCTTGTTTTTTCCCACACCTCCCTTCACGTTTTCTTCTGGGAAGATAGATGTTTATATCCGGTGACTCGAGCACTAAGATCTAGACTGACGCTCCGCTGTGGCACTAAGGGAGCGTTGCACTGTCAGAGGTGCCGTCTTTTGGATGAGATGTTAAACTGAGGCCTGTCTTCCTCCTTGGGTCAATCCCACGGCACTATTTCGAAGAAGAGCAGGGAAGTTAACCCTAGTGCCCTGACTAATATTTATCATCAAAAGACAGATGATCTGGGCATTATCATATTGCTGTTTTTGGGAGCTTGCTGTACACAATTGACTCCTCCTTTCCTGCAGTACAACAATGACTGTATTTCAGAATTGTTTCATTGGCTACAAAGTGCTATATAAGTGCAAGTTTGTCTTTTTAATATCTAAATAGTCGTTTGGTAGTATAGGACTTGAGTATTGCTGAAAAGAGACATGTCTAAGCTTTTTTTGTCTTGCATTCATCAGGACACTTGCAAGAATACCATTATAAGTGAGAAAACAACTTGTACTGTATGTGAAGAGAGTGCTGATTGGTTGGCAAGTGGCATTGCCATGGATAATGCACCAGTTACTGGTGACTGGCAGTTAACTGACAAGCATTGTTTGTTTGAAATTTGAACCAGGCAACTTGACCCTGATTGGCCAAGGCATTACCCTGAGGAATGAGTCAGCGAGTCCCTGTCACTTATTTTGTTTAGCTGAAACAGGCGCAGTGCATGTACGCGTTCTTGTTGTCTGCAAAGAACAGGGCCCTGAGTACTGATTTATGTAGCTTGCAGGACATGCAAATGCACCACTTTTTGAGCCCAACTGATGATCTTAAATTGGTTGCCAGTGTAATTCTTAGCAATTGTTATCCAATTGCGGAATCGCATCTAATGTTGGACACTGAATTTTGCAAGCACAGGTTGGTTCAGTACGGTCTGTATCCTGCCCGTTGTGAACAGCAGCTGGGACATGCTTTTTGATATGATCTGTTTGTCATTGAGACGTTTGGCCTACATACCTAGCGTCACACTGGCACTGAACTTCATATCACACATTACTCATTTGTGTGATAGGCAGAACATCTTTTTGGCGTTTTATTCATTCATGAGATGTGGGCGTCACTGGCTGGGCCAGCATTTATTGCCCATCCCTAATTGCCCTTGAGAAGGTGGTGGTGAGCTGTCGCCTTGAGCCGCTGCAGTCTACGTGGTGTAGGTACACCCACAGTGCTGTTAGGGAGTTCCAGGATTTTGACCCAGCGGCAGTGAAGGAACATTGGTAACGTTCCAAGGTCATCACTTTTGGAACTCTTCAAGGCTGAAAAGTGATGGCCTTGGGCCCATTCATGAGTTTGCATAATATACAGCGCAAAATTATGTGATCAGAGTAGCCATTATCCTGCAGGATGTCTTTGCATCCTATTTCAGTATCAAGCTTGCATGGTGAGCAAATGGCTCAGGCCCTATTTACAAGGTTGCCGATAAGACCAATCTTATAGTGTGTGGAACTGTAAGAATCCCAATGTGTACGTTGACCAGCGAAGGTAGCCTTGTGGTAGAGAAAGCCCTGGAAGATTTCTCAACTAGTACGTGAAGGAAGAATTCATTTGACTGCTCCATTTCAAAGACGAATGGAGCCCATAAAGACGTGCAAGGAAACTATTACATGCAGCTGCAGATTTAAATATAGCCAATGTATCATCCACATATCGAAAATATATGAGGGATAGGAGGTTAGGGGTTGTTCCATCAAAGACATTTTTCTCATGGAACCCAGCAAAGATGTTTGCGAGAGCTGGGCCTGGAGGGGATCCCATGGCAACACCATCTATTTGGGCATAAATGGTGTCATTAAAGCTGAACTTAACTGCACGAGTTGCGAGTTCATAAGTTCAATGAATACTGATTCATGCAATGGTGGCAGGTCTAGATCGCCATGATAAAGTTCTGCAGCGCAAATGTCTATGGCTTCCTTAAGTGGGACTTTGAATAGGCTAGCAATGTCAAATGAGCACATGGACACAGCATTGCTATTGATATGCAAATCCTGTTATGGACTCTTTGCACACAGTGAAGGAGCCCTTCACATTTATATGGAAACCTGGTCAAAACTGGTTGTAACAATTCACCCAACCTTTTGGCCAATTCATGCTGTGCGAACTGATCATAAGGCATTGAGGGACATCACTTTTGTGTGTCTTGGGCAGCCCATACATACGCGCATGTAGTGAACTGTGAGGACGAACCCTGTCATATAGATCATGCGGTAGCTCATCACTCTTACACAAGTCCAGCAAGCAATTTTTTAAGCCTGCTTTCGAGCAAGGCTGGCTGGTCATGTTGAGTGGCAGGTCCAATGGATAAGAGTTTGGACCTGTCATTAAGAATGGCGTGCATTTTGTTGATATAGTCATGCTTTTTAAGGATGACTATTACCGTCCCTTTGCCAGGTTTACTGTTGTGTGTGTCCAGGTTGGTCTTAAGGCCTCGCAATGCTGTGTTTCGTGTGAAAGTCTGACAGGTCATTTGGAATCCCGCAATATGCATGCACAAGATCAGCTAGGCGAGCTTTCAAGGATTCAGCATCTTCAGTGGACACTGGTTTGTGGCAGAGTAGTTGGGAGTAGAGGAGTTCAAACTTGGCTAACACCGCTTCCTGTTGATTTGGGATAGAGGCACACCAAAATTGAAACCAGGCACAAGAACAAACTCCTCGCTTTTTGAGAGTACATACCGAGAGAGATCTGTTATGTGTTTAGTGGCGTCATTCATTGCGTTGCCAAACCGCTTCTGCTTAAGTGAGTTTATGGTGCGGACATGTTTCAAACAGGCAGCGTTTATGGTGCGGTCACCTATTGAAGTGATATAGTGGCATAAACGGATCAAACTGAAAAGTTTGCGCACCTCAGGCCAAGCAGTGTCGGGCATAGCTTAAGTTAGTGACCCTACAACAATCTGTTCAATTGCATCTCGCATAAACGATCACTCAGTCGTGGGACTGTGTCTCACTTTAACATTATCGATACATTTGGAAATGAAAATGTATTAAACCCAAGGTTGTGCCAAACTTGGAGAAACTTAGTATCTTAAAGTTGTGGATGTTTTGAAGCCCTTTGTTTTGCATTACCACAATCCATAGCAGAAAATTCATCTATCCATTGGAACGGGCTTGGTTTGAATGCTGCACTAAATTTCTCTGGTTTTATACCTTGATTTTCAGTTTTGGAAGAATCTGGTCTACCTCCTCCCTGTGAATATCTCCATTAGGGCAAATCTATGTGCGGAATTTGCATTCTGCTGCTGTTTTGGATGGACCAGAATTGAAGTTGTTGCTGTTGTGATCATAGAGAGGTACCAGGTTTGTGAAGAATTCCACAGACAGGGGAAAAGTCACCATAAAACTAGCCATGCTTGAATAATTAAGACAATGAGCTCAAATTATGTGTGTTTATTTTACCTAACCGTAAAAGCAGTGCAGAGATGACCTAACCGTAAAAGCAATGCAGAGATGACACTAGTTTCTAAATGTGCAACGGGTTTATTTACAGGAGTTTTAAAAAATATTTTGTGATTGCAAATAGCTCTGGCTTCCATGTCTTTCTACAGCTTTGTTTACTTTGGTTCAACCTGGGTAATAGACTCAAATCAAGCACAGTGAGCATCAATGGTAAGCAGACTCGCCTATTCAAACACAGGACAGTTTTCCGCATTGCAGCATGTGGCCAAGGACCTGTAATGGATTTTGAAAGGAAATGGAAGGGGAACAGGGCAGTGGAAGCGAGTGTAAACTCTTTTGAGGATACGTACTTCACACACGGGCGGAATTTTATGGTCCTGTCGCAACGGGGTGGGGGGGGGTCTGTAAAATGTGGCGTGCCGTTGCAAAAGTCCGTTGACTTTTTGGGACCAGAAAGTCCTGCCGATGGGAGGGGCTGTAAAATTCCACACATGGTGTTGAAATAGAGAAAGACGAATCTGAGAGAGACATGGGCAGGGAAATAAAATTAGGCAGGGTCTTATTTGTTTGCTGCATGACATCTCTGCAGTTCAGTGAGCGGGCGGAATATCAGGAAGGGCATGTCGGCAGGCAACCAACATGACGTCATGTCCAATTTCATCTCGCCCCTTAAGTCTTGGGAATCTTGACTCCAAAATGTCCAACAAATCCCATACAAAATTGGAAGTATATAACCCGAACAAGTCAGAGGAAGTGTCTGACCAAACTTAAGAAAAAGATGAAATTTTCCAGGTTTCCCTAACCCAGGAGCGGACTTGCAGAGGAGGGAGGTGTGGCATAAAATCGGGCGCGAAGGTGGTGCCGTGCCCCTCACCTGCCCACCTCCACTGGCATTTTACCAGCTGTAGGGGAGGTGTCTGATGACCTACCTTACCTTTGGCCAATTGATGGCCGTTCAATGGTTGCTTAGGAGTCTCCTCCTGCCATGGCTGGTATTTTGGCTGCGGTGGGAGGTATCCACACCACATTTCACCTGGTGGGTTTTTTTTTGTGGGGAGGTGGGGTTGGGCCCCTCTTATTTGGAAAGCCTGTGTTCAATAGAGGCACCCCAATCTCCTCACCGGACTGGCCTCCTCAATACCTCAGGTTTAGCTTTGTATCTGGCTCCATGGCTCCTCTTTGTTGGGGATGATCTGTAGCCGCAGCAGTGGCTACCACTCCCCCAGTGGCACCGGTGGGACTAGGGAGATGTCAGGCATGTGATTGGTCAGCGCACCAGGCAAGACTACCTCCCAAATTTGGGGGGGCGGTGACGGCTGTTAAGCTGCTGAGGGGAAACCCAGTCGAGCGGAGGCAGACTTGCCCCTGACTTTTCAGGGTGGGACCACTGCCTTTGTGTAAAATCCTGGCCAGCGCTCTGATCTGATCAATCCTTGTGTGCTACATCCAGAGTTGGTTGCTGAGGGACAATTCTAATGCCGGAAACACAAGCAGAGAAGAAATTCAAGGCTGATCCCCATTGATAGAAGTCTGAATTATGAGGATAAACTGGAGAAACCTGGGCTTCCAGCCTGAAAGAAGCATCTTCTGAGGTGATCCTAGAGGTTTATAAACATACAAACGTAGAGCTGGAATAGTGTCGGGAAGATGGGATCCAGGGCAAATTGGATCCAAAATTGGCTTAATGGCAGGAGGCGGAGGGTGATGGTCGAAGATGTTTTTTTGCAATTGAAAGCCTGTGACTAGTGGTGTACCGCAGGGATTGGTGCTGGGACCTTGCTGTTTGTAGTGCACGTTAATGATTTAGATGTGAACATAGGAGGCTTGGTCAGTAAGCTCGCAGATGACATGGAAATTGATGGTGTCGAAAATAGTGAGGGGGAAAGCCTTGGATTACAGGATGATACAAATGGGCTGGTAAGATGAGCAGAGCAGTGGCAAATCGAATTTAATCCTGAGAAGTGTGAGGTGATGCATTTGGGGAGGATTAACACGGCGAGGGAATATACTATGAATGGTAGAACCCTAGGAAGTACAAAGGATCAGAGGGACCTTGGTGTACATGTCCATTGGTCCCTGAAGCCAGCAGGGCAGGTAGATAAGGTGGTTAAGAAGGCATATGGGATGCTTTCCTTTATTAGCCGAGGCATAGCATATAAGAACATGGAGGTTATGTTGGGGCTGTATAAAATGCTGGTTAGGCTACAGCTAGAGTATTGCGTGCAGTTCTGCTTGCCACAGTATAGGAAGGATGTGATTGCACTGGAGAAGGTGCAGAGGAGATTCATCAGGATGTTGCCTGGGCTGGAGTGTTTCAGCTGTGTAGAGGGACTGGATAGGCTGGGGTTGTTTTCCTTAAGGGCAGAGAAGGCTAAGGGGGGACCTGATAGAGGTATACAAAATTATGAGGAGCACAGATAGGGTAGATATGAAGAAACTTTCCCCTGAGCAGAGGTATCAATAACCAGGGGGCATAGATTTAAGGTAAGGAGCAGGAGGTTTAGAGGGGATTTGGGGAAAATTTTTTTCACCCAGAGGGTGGTTGGAATCTGGAACACACTACCTGAGGGGGTGGTAGAGGCAGGAACCCTCACAACATTTAACAAGTGTTTAGATGAACACTTGAAACGGCATAGCGTACAGGGCGATGGGCCAAGTGCTAGAAAATGGGATTAAAATAGATAGGTGCTTGATGGCTGGCACGGACATGATGGGCCGAAGGGCCTATTTCTGTGCTGTATAACTCTGACTGTGACTCTAAGATATAATAATTCTCATAATGTTATTGGAATTTATTGTAAAGTAATAGTGGGATCTGTGTGTGTCTGTTTGACTTAATTGAATTAAGGGCAGCTGGTCTGAAGCTTTGATGTAATAGGAGATAAGATAGGTTTGAAACGTTAAGTAGGTAAACATAGTAATAAAGAGAACATTTGCATTTTAAATAAAACAGACTAGCTTGTAGTCAAAAGGGGAGTGAAATGTTTCACCTAGCCAGGTGAAGTTTAGAAACGGTGTTTATTTTTCCCGAAGGTTACTGGTAAAATTAGTACTATGAGAGATTTTTATTATCAGAGTGGTAAAGTCCAAAGACATAGTGAAACAATGGGTATTTGCATTCAAAGGGGAAAATATATATAAAGGAGGGAAGGCTGTGTGTAAGGGAAGGCATTTTTAAGATCTAACAAGTGTGAAATGCCTACAGCACCTAAGCCTCAAGCTGCTTTCTATAAAGGACTGAAGTGAAGAGAACTCACCTTGAATTGGATTGTTCAGGGTAAAATGTTCCTTTGCCTGGGTCTTTTAAAATCTGTGTCTTACTGTTGCCAAATGTAACTGGGAGTTAACTTCTAAATCCCCCAGTTAATCTATCATAGTCATCATTTGTAGATTTATGTATGTACTTGAAATCATTTCTTCTATTAATATAGGTTTAATTTAGTTTTGTAAGAAACCTATGAGTCTTATTACTACTGAATTCAAGGGACGCATCTCAATTTATACAAATTGCAAAACAGTCGTGGCAGTTGTTTTATGTTTCTCGCTGGGATTTGAGCAACTCAGCATTTACCATCCGCTGTGCCGTAACAGTAGGCCACTCAGCCCCTCAAGCCTGCTCTACCGTTCAACAAGGTCATGGCTGATCGGATTGTAACCTCTGGCCTACCCTCCGATAACCTTTCGCTTCCTTATTAATCGCAAATCTATTTAGCTCTGCCTTAAAAGTATTCAAAGGCCCTGCTTCCACTGCCTTTTGAGGAAAACTGTTCCAAAGGCTCACAACCCTCGAAAAAAAGTTTCTCCTCCTCTGTCTCATAAGATAGTTAATGGACTGGACAAGACAGAGCACCCGATCACTCCTCATGCATCACCACAAGATCACCGCAGAAGCTTTCTGATTGGTTGGAAACATGACAGCCAGCGTTTTTGGTTAACTGGCGTCAGCCATTCCCCATGCGTGCTGAAGCCTATTTGTTTACTTATGTAGCTTCCATGAACAGACAGGCCACCAAAAAACTTTTAATACTCATTTTCTAACTTTTTAATATTTTACCTAACTTTTTTCCATTTTCTAATCTGTTTTGATCCATCCACAGTGTGAGAGGGTTTCCTTTGCACGGTGAACTTTAAAAACGCAATGCTTACTTGAAGCGGATGTTTGAATGTCACTTTTAAAATTGGAGTGAAATATTAATTTGAATTTAATTTTGCCTGTGTTGGCCGGGCGGGATGGTTCGCTGACCCTCGGGTGAGGGGAGACAAAGCTAAAAACCCAGAAAAGTAACCTCTCCCGCCATCGTTCCCAAGCTTCAGTGTAATTTTGAGCCTGATTTTAATGTTTTTAAACAATAGCTTTCTTTTCCCTAAAAATCCAAAAATGAAGGAATCCAGTTGTCTTGAAAGAAATCCTTGTTTTTATGCAGAGATTCCCTATCCTGCCCTTGGGAGTTGTCCTGTGGCTTTCACCCTGGTGTGCTCTTTGTGTTAGGGCCTTTCTTTGCTGGTGGTTGTCTCGCGCTCCGATTCTCCTTCCGCTCTATCTGACCGCTCTGGCGTGGTATGCTGATCACTGCCGACCCCCACTAGTTATTCATTGACCCCATGGTAGAGCCTTTTCCTTTAGAAAGTTGTTTTGTTATCGCCCCCACCAGCCCCGGCTCCGATCCGGCCTCTTCCATGCTGCTAACTTGTAACTGCAAACCTGTTGCCCTCCTGCATTCATTCAACCTTTCCAACATGTTCATGCACTGTCTGTCCATGAGAAGCTCTGATAGAGCAGGCAACTCCTTCAAATACAATCGCGACACACCGAATCTAGAGACAGGATCTGAATCCAGTTCCGACGAAAAGTCAGACCGGACTTGAAATGCTCTCTGTAATCATCTCCTCCAATCCCGCAACCCCCCCCACCCCCGAGATATCTGCATTCCTCTAATTCTGGAGCAAAAACAAAAATAGCTGGAAAAACTCAGCAGGTCTGACAGCATCTGCGGAGAGGAAGACGGTTAACATTTCGAGTCCGTATGACTCTTCGTCAGAACTAAGGAAAAATAGAAATGAGGTGAAATATAAGCTATTTGAGGGGGGTGGGACAGGTAGACCTGGATAGAGGGAAGTTGTTGAACTCAATGTTAAGCCCGGAAGGCTGTAAAGTGCCTAGTCGGAAGATGAGGTGCTGTTCCTCCAGTTTGCGTTGAGCTTCACTGGAACATTGCAGCAGTCCAAGGACAGACATGTGGGCATGAGAGTAGGGTGGCCTCTAATTCTGGCCTCTTGTTCATTCCCAATGATAACTGTTCCACTATCGGTGGCAGTGCCTTCAGCCGCCTAGACCTCGAGCTCTGGAATTCCCACTCTACCTCGCTTTCCTCCTTTTTTAAAACAACCTACCTCTTTGACCAAGCTTTTGGTCATCTGACCTAATATCTCCTCATCTGACTCAGTGTCATACTTTGTTTTATAATGCTCCCATGATCAATCTTGGATCTAGAAAGATCCCAAAGTAGGGATCCCACCTTGGGGTATTTCATTGTGTTAAAGGTGCTATATAAATATAAGTTGTGAAATATTGGGGGGGCGGGGTGCGGAATGGTTTCAAACCAGTAAAATATAAGTTTTGGACTTATTTGTCAGGAAATTCTTTAGTCACTCTCCTGCAAGTCGTGATTTGCATTTGTGAATGATCTGCTCTTGTGAATTTGTGCTCACTCCTTCTGGCATGGTCGTGATCTTCTAAAATATTCCTACTTTTATCATCTAATTTTCTCCAGCTATTCCTCTCAAGTTATTAAATCAGCTTTAGAAGTTTGAAGTCATTTGTCTGCCTATTCGTATGTTGCTTTCCGAAGTATGCTGGAGGCATAAACTATGAATCTTTTCAAGAATAAAGAGGCTGAACTGGGGTGGTTTGGAGGATGGTACTACTTTGGGATCTTTCTAGATCCAAGATTGAAGAACTAAGATGGGCAGAATGGCCTTCGTTCATTGTTACGTTATGACCTTGAGAACTGGCACATTGGCCTCCTCCTGTGCTGGAATTTGGTCAGGCCAGGCCAATGCGAGGCTGGGACAAGGATTGTTTTGGCTGGCAACTTTTTCCAAGTTGATTTGGCGCCGCTGGACTGGAAAATGAACTGCCTGGTTTTTAAAAAGGTCAGAAGTGCCACTCTGGCAATTATAAACCTGCTTGTTGGACAGATAATCTATAGCAGGAAAAGTAGTGGCATTTATCAGAAGCGAAATAATTTGCACACGTCCAATGAGCCAAAGGCTGTTAATCCAAGAAGCTGATTTCGTGAAAGGCGGGTTATGCCTCATGAGGCTATTGAATAATTGGTGAATAATGTATGTCTTGAACCTTTTTTTTTATCTGGACGCCATTTAATAATGTGTCTGACAATACAATCCAGCTCGGGATAGCAACATTGATTCTAATTAGGTGGCTTTTATTGGTGTGTTCCAACTATTGAGCGGTTTGTCAATTTATGTTAATACCTATAGTTGGCTGCAATTTTTATATATTTTTAAATGTAATGTTGATTGCGTGGAATGTTATGTGGGTAGTGTCTCTGCCTCTGAGCCAGAAGCTCTGGGTTCGAGTCCCATACCAGGACTTGATGGCCATGGAAAGTGTGTTCATAATGTGGTCAAACAACATCAACTTGTAAATCCTTCCAACACGCGCCAATGGCGGGCGGTAAGAGCGGGAGAGTTTCCAGGTCAGCCATGTAACGGTAGAGGCTACAATTTATTTCAATCACTATTCATAGCTCCCAGGCTATAACACGCATGTAAAAATGCGTGTTGCCACAGCATCAACGACTCCTTCGGGGGTTGGGGGGGGACGCCGGGGGTGGCAGATTGGTGCCAACAGCAGGGTCTTCAATCTCCATCCTGGCTGGGTTGGATTCCGGACCTGTCTCGTTACCCTGCCTTTGATGGAGATCGTGGCGCTGTGAGTTGGACCTGCCTTCGGCCAGAGAACTCGAAGGAGATTACATCGAATTTTACAAAACATAAACCCTGTGCCAACAAAAACAAAAATAGCTGGAAAAACTCAGCAGGTCTGACAGCATCTGCGGAGAGGAACACAGTTGACGTTTCGAGTCCGTATGACTCTTCATCTATATTTCTTTAGTTCTGATGAAGAATCATACGGACTCGAAACGTTAACTGTGTTCCTCTCCGCAGATGCTGTCAGAGCTGGAAAAACTCAGCAGCTATTTTTGTTTTTGTTTCAGGTTTCCAGCATCCGCAGTATTTTGCTTTTATCTTAGTGCATAAATCCTATGCCTGTGCTTTTGCTTCACAAAGTTACTCCATTTCACCCTTTTCAACACAGCCTTCTATTCCTTTCTCCCTCATGTCCTTTTCTAGCTTCCCCTTTTATTCCTAAGAGTGAACAAACAGTGACTGAACAGTTTTTTAGCTATTGGTTTTTAAAAGGGGCAGGGTGAAGACAATGAGTGGCACTGGGGGACCTTCACTCCCATGGACTGCAGCAGTTCAAAAAGGCACCACCACCTCGAGGGGCAACGAGGAATGGGTAATGCTGGACTTACCAGTGACTCCCTAACATTAAATCATATTCGACTCGAGCAGAGTTAACATTCCCTCTCCACAGATGCTGCCAGACCCGGCGCATTTTTTTTTTCAACATCTTGTTTTCATTTCAGATTTTCAGCACCTGCAGCATTTTGCTTCATTCCCTAACGCCATCTTGAGAATTAATAATTAACGGAGCAATCTTGAATGATTGATCTGGGGAATAAACCCACTGTCATATAGTGAATGCAGGCATTCAGTATTTCTTGAGAATTATTTTCAGCTGCTAGTTTGTTTATTCAGCCTTCAATCTACTTCACTTTGTAACATAAACCATAAAAGCATAATATTCAAAAGATTTTTCCATATATTACTCAACCTTAATATTACTGAAAAAATGCCGCTTTATTACTTCAATAGATGACCGGACCATAAACAGTACCTGTTTGAAACATGTCTGCACCTTAAACTCACTTAACTCTTTCGAGTTATCAACAGTCACAGATTGTAACTCTTTCGAGTACGTTCACAGTTCTTGGTTTCCGGGAGTGGGACATGAACCCACAACCTTCTGACTCAAAGGCAAGGGTGCTATGAACTGAGCCACAGCTTAAGTGGAAGTGGTTTGGCAATGCAATTAACGATGCCAATAAACAATTAACAAGTCTCTCTGACCATGTATGCCCAGAAAGCGAGGAGTTTGTTCTTGCACATGGTTTCAGTTTTGTTGTGCCTTCATCCCAAATCAAACGGGAAGAGGGATTTGCTGAGTTCCAACTCCTCTACTCCTGACTATCCCGCTACAAGCCAGCGTCCACTGAAGTTGCTGAATCCTTGAAAGCTCGCCTAGCTCACCTAGTTCATGCATATTGCGGGATTCCGAATGACCTGTTGGACTTTCTCATGCAACGTGAATGCCTTTCAGCTTTGCGAGGCCTTAAGACCAACCCGGACATTAATGTCAGTAAGTCTGACAAAGGGACAGGAGTAGTCATCCTTAACAAGTGTGATTGTATCAACAAAATGCACACCATTCTTAAAGACAGGTCAAATTCGTTTCCATTGGACCTGCTGCTCAACATGACCGGATAGCCTTGCTCGAAAGTAAGCTTTCGCTCGCTGGACTTGTGTAAGAACGATGAGCTGCTGCATGATACATGACAGGTTTGCCCTCACAGCTCGCTGCATCCACGTATGTAAGGACTGCCTAAGACACACACAAGTCATGTCTCTGTATGCACCATCTTATCTATGACTGGATCTGTACAGTATGAATTGGCCGAAATGTTGGGCGAATTGTTACAACCAGTTTTGACCAAGTTTTCCCACGGACACAGTGAAGGACTGCTTCACATCTGTAAAGAACGTACAGGACTTGCATATCGATAGCAATGCTGTGTCCGTGCGCTCATATGACATTGCTAGCCTGTTTACCAATGTTCCACTTAAGGAAGCCATAGATATTTGCACTGCAGCACTATATCATGGCAATCTAGACCTGCCACCATTGCGTGAATCAGTATTCACTGAGCTTATGAACTTGACAACTTGCGCAGTTGAGTTCAACTTTAATGACACCATTTATGCCCAAATAGATGGTGTTGCTATAGGACCCCTCTGGGCCCAGCTTCTCTCAAACATCTTTGTTGGGTTCCTTGAGAAACATACCTTCGATGGAGCAGCACCCAACCTACGACCCCTTGCATATTTCTGATATGTGGATGATACGTTTGCTATAATTTAAATCTGCAGTTGCATGTGTTAATTTCCTTGCATATCTTAATGGGCTCCATGCTGTGCTCAAATTCACCTTTTGAAATGGAGCAGTCAAATGAACTCCCCTTCCTTGATGTGCTAGTGGAGAATCTGCCAGAGGGTTCTCTACCACAAGCCTACCTTCACTGGTCAGCACACGCACTGGGATTCTTACAGTTCCATGCACTATAAGCTTGGTCTTATCTGCGACCTCGTAAATAGGGTCCAATTCATTTGCTCACCATGCAAGCTTGATGCTGAAATAGAGCGCATCAAAGACATCCTGTGGGATAGTGGCTACTCTGATCAGATCAATCAGCGCTGCATGTTGCACAAACTTGTGAACGGGTCTAAGGCCACCACTTTTGGCCCTGTAAAGTGTCCAGTCTACCTCAGATTTCCCTGGAAGGGCAAGGTATCTCAGAAGTTTGGGCAACAGGTGAAGCTGGCTGTTTCACGCTGCTATGCAGCAGCAACACAAGTGGTATTGGCCACTAACAGGATGCTGCCGTCACGTCAAAAAGATGTTAGGTATGTCGGTACGCTAACTGTTAGATACTACGCATGTAGGCCGTACATCCCAAAGATGGGCAGGTCGTATCAAACAGCATGTCCCTGCTGTGACGGGTAAGGTATAGACCGTATAGATGTGATTCTGCGTTTGGATAACATTTGTTAAATGTTCCTCAGTGTGCTAACAGTTATGCTGATGACCAATCGTCAGTTAGGCTCGCAGTGTGGCACATTTGTGTGTACTGGAAGCTGCGTGTTAACATGCAGGGCCCTGTTCTTTGCAGACAGAAAGAACATGTACACAACTAAACAAAATAAGAGACAGCCATTTGCTGTCTCGTTCCTCAGGGCAGTGCCTTTACCAATTGGGGTCAAACTGCCTGGTTTAAAATTCATACAATGCTTGGCAGTTAACGGTCAGTCACCATTCAACTAGTGCATTCTCCATGGCAACACCTCTACCAATCGGCACTCTCTTCTCTTACAGTATAAATTATTCCCTTTTACATTTTGTATTCTTGCAAACTGTCCTGAGGAGTGCAAGATGAAAAGCTTCGACACTGTTTCTTTCAGCAATACTCCGAGTTCTGTACTGCCAAACCACTATTTCAATCCTAATAGATGCATTTTCAAAATAAACCTGTAATCTAACCTTTTCAAATGGCTGAGATTTCAATTTGGCTTAAGCACTGTTCAATTGTGCTCCAATCCATGTTCACCCTTCGAACCATAGAATGGTCACAGCACAGGAGGCCATTTGGCGCGTCATCTCTGTGCTGGCACTCGAAAGCAACACAGCTAGTGCCACTTTCCCTGCTGTTTCACCATTGCCCTGCAAATTATTTCTGTTCAGGTGCTTATCCAATTCCCTTTTTGAAAGCCCTGATTGAATCTGCCTCCACCACACTCTCGGGCCAGTACATTCCAGATCCTAAGTGCTCGCTGCTGTTACCGGTGGATTTTCTGCCAGTTGGCCTTAAATCAGTGTCCTGAGGCCCTTGACCCTTTTGTCAATCAGAACAGTTCCTCCCTGTCCACTCTGTCCAGACCCTTCGTGATTTTGAATGCTCATCAATTCTCAACCTTCTCTTTTACGGAGAACAAGGAGCATAGGTTAGGCCTATACCATGGGCCTTTGTCCTTACTGCCACCATTATTTTCTCTCTTGCTCCCTCCCCTGGTCTCTGCCTTCAGTGCTTCAAGCTACCCCTTTCCAAAACACTTATTGCTAGTATTTTTATATCCCAGTGCCTCAATCTCACTTCTCTTTGACTGCCCGTAACTTTGAATACTCCCAGGTTTGGCTTTCCCTCCCTCCCTGGTATTTCTTTGCCTTGGCCATCCCCAAATCCTACCAAACACAAGGTCACAATTCCACAGGATAGGGCTCTCAAAGCTTCATCCTTTCTCTGTGATCTCCTCCAGCCCAACAACCCCCTTGAGATCTCTGGACGCTTCAGCTTTGGCTTTAGTCGCTTCATTGTTAGCGGCCACACCAAGCAGGGCTTAAAAAAACCCACGGGAAATGCTGGATTCTGGTGGTTCTTAAGCAGCCTCTCTGGATCGAGGATGATTCGCTTTCAATCTTAGTTTGATGGACGTTGAGATGGTTGATAAGTCCAATGTGCAACCTGCAGACTCTACCATGTGGGGCAGGTGGTGCTTGAAGTGTCAGGCAGATGAGTTGTGTGAAACTTTTGCACTCCCTCGACTTGGCCTCCTGCATGTTCCTGATGAACTCCCTCGATTGCGTTCAGTGTCTTCTCAAAAGAATCTTCTCTGTTTTGGTCGGTCACAAGCCAGGGGCTCCCCTGAGTAGGCAGCGATGTTTTTGAGGGCATCCCTAAAGCATTTGTGCTCTTGACCTGGGAGTCTCTTGCTGTGACCGAGTTCTGAGTAGAGCAGTTGCTTTGGGCGTTTGGTGTCGGGTGTATGAATGACTTAAAGCCAGCTCCGCTGGGAAGGATGAGCGATTAGCACCTCGATGCTGGGCAAGTTGGCTTGGGAGCAGACGCTGCTGTTGGACCACCTTTCTTGCCACAGGATTTGGAGGATCTTACCAAGGCACTGCCGATTGGTGTTTCTCCAATGCTTTGAGGTGCCTGTTGTAGGTTGTCCAAGTCTTCGAAACGTGGAGGAGCACAGGGATCACATGACCTTCGTCTCTGGTTTGAAATCTCGTCCTCTAATACTCCTTTTTTTTTTCTCTCTGTTGGCACTGGAAATACTTAGCACATCTGGGCAAAGGCCTTCAACAGAATCCAGAGGTTATAATTTTGAGCAGCGCTTGTATGGACTCGGGCTTGTATTGCACGTAGAACTTGAAGAGTGATCCAAATGAGCTGTTTTAGATGACTAAACAATTTGATCAGATAGTGTAAGAATATTTACATTAATCTAAACCAATGCGCTTTGACGTGCCCACTTTCTGGCAAATTCCTATCTGGATTGTGCTGACAGACGTCTCCTGAGGGCACGTGGAATGCCGCAGCTGAAGAGGTGTCGAGGCTGACTTCAAACCAAGACGCTTGAAAGGAAGATGTGGAAAAATGCAGAAGACCGGACTTTTAACCTTGATTGTTTGCAGAGACAATGGAGACTGATTCCCACATCTCAGCAGTCATCCAAAAATCCATCTCCTGCTGATTTATATTCCAATGTGTAAAATAGTTTGAGATGAGACAAAAGTGGTCTCTGGATGCAAGACACGACTATTTCCTGTGTATTCCCAGGAGGGGAAAATGGGTTAAAGAGCTGGCAGCAGACCAGTGTTGGTGTGTGACCGAAACAGTCAAGCAGATGTGCTCTCTTTTTTCTCTCTTTCCCCTTTTTTTGCTCTCTCTCTGCTTGTGTGTGTGTGTGTGTGTGTGTGTGTGTGTGTGTGTGTCTCAGGACCTTGTCAGAGCCTCGTGTAAGCATTCACCCATGCACATGGATCCTTCACGTATCACACTCACCTTTTAATGTCCTGAGCATTTTCAATGCTGCCTGCTGGGGTCCACTTTCCGTTGTCCATCTAAGCCTGACCTGCATCTCCGCCCACCCAGTGATCACACTCCCATGTACAGTCTGGATTCACTTCTTCATCAGGCCCCCATCTCTTCCCCTCCCCCAGTCACCCATTTCCTTTCCCCCATCACTGTTGACCTCCCCTTCCCCCGCATCGCCTTCTCTGTCTCCTCTGTGAGCTACCACCCACAAAACCTTTTTTCCTTTGGGTATGTCCCGGTGAGCGTGTGCACGTTCCCTTCCTTCCTGAATATCCCACCCCCGTCCACATTCACCTCCTTCCCACCCCCAGGGTCTGTGTCTGTCTCCGAGTTCCCACCAACCACTCTCGCCCTCCCTTCTACTGTTACGTCGAGCCCTCACCCTCCCACCCTACCACCTCACTCTGCCCTCTGTCATTCCCACCATTCCCTCATACCACGCCCACCCTCAGTTCGCCCATCCCAGGAGGCAGTCATGGACCCATCAGACCCCTCCCCTTGCATGTCCACCTGGACATCCTCCCTCCCTCCCTCCCTCCCTCTTCTCCCACGTTCCTGACTCCCTCGAACCCTTAGTCCTTCCCTTCTCTCGCCAGCAGGCATGGACGATTCTTCTCAATATCTTTTTTTTTGCAAAAATATACTTTATTCATAAAATATCTTCAACCACATTCCAAACCATTTCAAAAACACCATTACAAGGGTACAATCCGGTTCAACTTTTACAAATTGTATCACCAGGTGCATCAGTACAAACCATATTACAATCATTTACAGCCTTTCATTTTGAGCTGTACAGCCCGAGGGGGTTTTAAACAGTTCCCAGCCCCTCGGTGCGCTGTGGCAGAAAGGTCTTAGACAGCGACCCTTCCCCATTGCGCCTTTGCGGCAGCTGCCCCAAGCTTTAGTGCGTCCCTCAGCACGTAGTCCTGGACTTTGGATTGTGCCAGTCCGCAACACTCGGTCGGGGACAACTCTTTGTGCTGGAAGACCAACAAGTTTCGGGCAGACCAAAGCGCGTCTTTCACCGAGTTGATGATCCTCCAGCTGCAGTTGATGTTTGTCTCGGTGTGTGTCCCTGGGAACAGCCCGTAGAGCACAGAGTCCTGTGTCACAGAACTGCTCGGGATGAACCTCGACAGCAACCACTGCATCTCTCTCCAGACCTTCTTTGCAAAGGCACAATCCACAAGGAGGTGAACAATGGTCTCTTCCCCACCACAGCCAGCTCGAGGGCAACGTGCAGAGGGGGTGAGACTCCTGGCGTGTTGGAAGGATCTGAATGGGAGGGCCTTTCTCACCACCAGCCAAGCCACGTCTTGGTGCTTGTTGGAAAGTTCTGGCGATGAGGCATTCTGCCAAATGACTTTGACAGTCTGCTCGGGGAACCATCCCACAGGATCCACCCTCTCCTTTTCCCTCAGGGCCTCTAAGACGTTACGTGCTGACCACTGCCTGATGGACTTGTGGTCAAAGGTGTTTTTCTGCATAAATTTTGCTAGTTTTGAGAGAGAAAGGAACAGGAGGGTGTGCTGCTGGGGTCATGGGAGAAGGCTTGGTGGAGCTTAAAAGCTGGCACGGGACTTAGTGGCCTTTTTCTGTGCTGTTTGTTCTCTGTGTTTGAAAACCATCGACTGGATTTAGTGTTCATGCACCTCCCGGGCCTACGCAAAAGCAGGTTTGAGATAAATGACACTTAGCCTAATTAGTGAGTCCCTTTTGGAGGGGATTGAATCCACTTAGGAAAATGTGGCTCAGTCCGAAATAGCTCAAAGATCCACAGAAGGTCGGTGCTCCAGGACTCCATCTGGAGCGAAGGAGGTTTGTGTGCAACATTTGGACTGAATATCCTCATTTGTTTTTTTCTCTCTCTTTTTGGTGTTGCAAATTCTTATGTAATGGCCCTAGTAATTGTGAGGCACTAGCTGGAGTCGGGTTGGATGTGGAGAGGATGTGTCTCCCCTTGTGAGAGAATCTAGAACAAGGGGTCACTGTTTATAAATAAAGGGTCACCTATTTATGACAGATGAGGAGAATTTTTTTTTGAGGTTCTCGAGTCTTTGGAACTCTTGCTTCCACTGCCTTTTGAGGAAGAGAGTCTTTGAGTATTTTTAAGGCAGAGGTAGATAGATTCTTGATTAAACAAGGGGGTGAAAGGTCATCGGGGGTCGCCCGGAGGTTACAACCGGATTCGGCCATGATCTTATTGGATGGCGGAGCAGGTTTGGGAGGTCTGGTGGCCTACCCCTCCTAAATTGTACGTCTAAAAGGGAGAGACTCATAACAGGATTGCCCAGGCTGCCGCCTTGCTAAGTGTCTGTGGTAAATATGGAGTTAATGAGTTCATGCTTTTGAACAGCGCTTTGTTACCAGGATTTTCTAGACCATTCAGGGACAAGGGCCTGATGAGAACGGTGTGAAAGTGCCTGCCCAAGTAAATCAGCCAGGCTTGACATATTTGTACAACACGACTGGAGTGCCATCACCAAGGATTAGGCGCGTCTTAATTAGATGAGAACGAAAAGCTGTCTGAACATTCGAGAGAGAGCAGAGGAGCTCCATCAGTATTCACCTCATGAATGCAGCCTCTGTTTGGGGATCTTCCGTTCCGGCTGATGTAAAGAAACTTATTGGCTTCACTGAATCTCAAATTGTTGTTTTTTTTCAGAAGAGGCTCTGCAGTGTTGGTACACAGTCTGCGCACTCCCCACAGATTTAAAAAGAGAGGACTTGCATTGCATTTATATAGTGCCTATCACAGCCTTGAAGCCCCAAAGAACTACTTTATGAAGTGTAGTCACTCTTCATGTAGGAAACACGGCAGCCAAATTGCAGCGTATAAAACACCTGCAAACAAGGAGATAATGACCTAGAAAATCTGTTGATATTGTTTGAGAGATGAATATTGGCCCAGGAGACTGATGAGAATACCCCTGGCCTTTGAAATAGGGATGTGGGGTCTTCCTGCCCATGTTGAGTGGGCAGATGTCTTGTTTTAACGGCTCATCCGGATGGCAGCACTTCAGAGATTCCCTCCGTACTGCGCAGGGAAGTTAGGCTGGTTTTTGTGCTCAAATCCTAGAGTGGGACTTGAACCAGAGGCCTTTCAAAGTGTTGCCGTATAAATACTGTGGCTACAAGAGCAGGTCAGAGGCTAGGGATCCTGTGGCCAGTAACTCACTACCTGACTCCCCAAAGCCTGTCCACCACCTACAAGGCACAAGTCAGGAGTGTGATGGAATACTCTCCACTTGCCTGGATGAGTGCAGCTCCAACAACACTCAGGAAGCTTGACACCATCCAGGACAAAGCAGCCATCTCGATTGGCACCCCATCCACCACCTTAAACATTCACTCCCTCCACCACTGATGCACAGTAGCAGCAGTGTCTAACAAGTAAAGGATGCACTGTGGGAACTCACCAAGGCCCCTTGCACAGCACCTTCCAAACCCACGACCACTACCATCTAGAAGGACAAGGTCAGCAGACACGTGGGAACACCACCACCTGGAAATGCCCCTCCAAAGTCACTCACCATCCTGGCTTGGAAATATATCGCCATTCCTCCACTGTTGCTGGATCAAAATCCTGGAACTCCCTCCCTAACAGCACTGTGGGTGTACCTACACCACATGGACTGCAGTGGTTCAAGAAGGCAGCTCACCACCACCAAGTAGGGACAGGCAATAAATACTGGCCTAGCCAGTGATGAACACATCCCATGAATTAATTCGGAAAAAAAAGTGCTTTTGGGCTGATTAAGTCTATCAGAAGCATAAAAATTACAGACTGACTAAACGTTGGAGAACTGTTGTGTCTGCTACACATCATCATGGGGGATAAATACAAGGAACAACACATTGGCCAGAATTTTCCTGTTGGCAATTTGGGGGTGGGGCCTGCTTGCCAATGGGAAAATGACGCGAGATGAGGTTGGGAGGAATCCCTGACATCATCCCGGTCCCTTTAAGTCTTTAGGAAGGTGGGCGGACAGCGAAATCAGCTGTCCCCCCCCCGCCGACCTGTCGATGGCCAATTGAGGCCATTGACAGGGTAATTAAGATAATTAAAGACCCTGCCCGTCCAACCTTAACACTGGCGGGCAGGCCAGGAGCCCCAGCGGGCTCCAGATTATTCATGAAACTTCATCCACTGGCGGGATGAGGTTTCATGTCTGTTTTTAAAAACTTTATTAAAGTTTCTGTGCTTCTTATTAACATGTCCCATCTTGTGTGACATTGTCACATGAGGGGGGCATGTTAATAATTTTAAAATTTTTCTATTTTTAAAGTTTTTTTTTAGACTGTTGGTAATCTCCCTGAGACAGCACTTAGCCTCAGGGAGCAGTGCGCACTTTGACAGTTGGAGAATCCTACCCCCCCCCCCCCCCGCACAGGAAGCACATAGCGCTTCCCATTGGGCAGCCCGCTGGGTGAGCCTTAATTGGCCCGCCCACTTAAAATGGCGGCAGGCCCCGTTTCGGTGGTGGGGATTGGCTGTCCGCCCACCGCTGAGCCGGTGGGGCCCGCCTGCCAACTGAGGGCAAAATTCTGCCCAATGGTTTTGAGTGCAGTGTAGATTTACTAGACTGATACTAAACTTTAAGGACAAGCTATGCGGGGATATTACACAAAGTAGGGTTATATTCCCTGGAATTTAGAAGGTTAAGTTGGGGGGGACTTGATCAAATTTTTCAAGATGTTAAGGGGAACTGAGGGGGGAGAAACTTATTTCTGCTGTTTGGGATGTCTAGGACTAGGAGGCATCGTGTAAAAAATTGGCACCAGACCTTTCTGAAGTGAAATTGGGAAATACTTCAACACACCAAAGGTGGCGTAGAAGTTTGGACCTCTTGCTCAAAGGGCCAAATGGACTACTCCTGCTTTTAAGTCTTCTGCGAGTGGCCGTTGTTCAGTTAATTCGAAAACCCGGGAGTGATCGATTTTGTTAGCTAAAGGTTTTAAGAGATTGTGGGGGAAAAGTTGGATCACCGCTCCGCCGTGGCCTAATTGAATGTCCGAACAGGTTCGAGGGGCTGAATGGCCTCGCCCTGTTCCTATGTCGTGCTTATCTTTTCCCTTTTCTCCTTTGGCAGGTTCCCACATGGTGGATGAATGGTGTTGGGATTTAAGGTGGAACGATGGTGATTCTGCAACAGGTAAGATTATCTGCTGCCAAGTCCGTGGGTGACGTCAGGAAGCATTCCTTCCCACAAAAAGATGGTGGAAATTTGGGACTCCCTCCCTCCCCAAAAAGCTGTTAACCCTAGGTCGGGTGTGGGGGCTGGGGGTGGGGGGGTCAATTGAAAATGTTCGCACTGCAATTGATAGATTTTTACTAGGCAAGGGGATTGATGAATGTGGAACCAAGAGGTAGGTTGATGCAGCTAAAATACAGATCAGCCATGAGCTAATTGAATGGGAGGAAGACTGGCTCGAGGGGCTGAATGGCCTACTCCTGCTACTCCTATGTTACTACAGTTGTCCAGGCCTCTTTGCTTTGAAAGTAAAAAATGAATTGGATAATGTGGAGTGGATGTTCCTTTTAAAAACGACAGCCAAGAACGTTTTGGACTCTTGTCGGGCTGAATGTTAGTTCATGTTATGCCACGTACCAACAGGGCTTTAAAGTTTCATATGTTTTCATGTGGCAACCCTAACAGGTTTTGTGGATGTGGCATTATGGGAATACTTTACAACGATTATTTTTCCATCTTCCAACCAGTTTCTGTACTTGAGGAACCTGAGTCAACACGGTTGGAAGGAGAGAATGTTTTATCCATCTTGGTGAATTATCTTGTGCTATTTGTGCTTGTCGTGCCTTGTCTTAATGTTGTGCTATTTAGAGAGATGATGTGCCAGTTTTGAGGTATTAAAGTGAGTAATGGCTTCGGGATTAGAATTAGTTATTTGTGGACAAGAAATCAATCCTATAGTGGAAGCTGGACACTGAATTCTTTCTCCCAGACTGAGAGCTTTACCACATCTGGGATAACATCTCATATGGATTCATTTGCATATAGTAATGGAATTTTTGATTGTTCCTGTCTGTTAATTTGTTTTAAATGTAAATGTTCTCGTTATGCCATTCTTCCCCCACCCCGTCCCAAACAAACTACCCCTCCACTTGTGTAATGTCCAACAAATTGGCAATGTTGCTGTAAGAATTTCGGACATGACTTCTGCTGTGAAGGGATAGTCAATAGAGGTTATTAAAATGAAGACGACTTTTGGTGGTGAATCGGGAAGGACGATTGCCTCCACTGAGGGATCAACGTGAAATGGGTCACTTGATCAGAAGTGTGGATTTTTGCTCTGACGTTTTGACATGTGATCTGGAAATAGGATTCACAAGAACAGTGGCTCAATATGTAGATAATACAAAGCTAATGAAGGTGATGGACACCAAAACTGAGCAAGGTTAAACTACTGGAGGATTTGAACAAACTCTCTGGAGTTGGGCAGAAAGGTGGCTGATGTAGTTCACTGAAGAGAAATGCAAAGTGCTTAATAAGGGGTGAAAAGCACAATGAATATGAAGAACAAGGAGTAGAAGGTCCAATGTCCAAAGCTACTTTAACTGTGTATTTGTGGGTTCATTTTATATGTTGGTTACAGGCATTCACTTGAGCCCCAATAGACACAGACCAAAACTCTGTTAGGGGGGGTATACTTGTCAGGTAAAACTCTAAATATAAAGGTGTGTGTTCTCCATTCTATCCTTAACTGGCTTTCTGGAATAGAACATTTGACAAAGTGTCTCTGTAAATGATGTACACTCAAAGACTTGACACTCTATCCAGGACAAAGCAACCGACTTGATTGGCATCCCATCTACCACCTTAAACATTCACTCCCACCAGTGCACAGTAGCAGCAGTGTGTGTACCATCTACAAGATGCACTGCAGCAACTCACCAAGGCTCCTTTGACAGCACCTTCCTAAACTGTGACCTCTACCACCTAGAAGGACAAGGATAGCAGACACATGGGAACACCCCTTGGAAGTTCCTCTCCAAGCCACTCACCATCCTGACTTGGAAATATATCACCTTCACTGTCGCTGGGTCAAAATCCTGGGATTCCTTCCCATAACAACACCGTGGGTGTACCTACACCACATGGGGACTGCAATGTTTCAAGAAGGCTGCTTACCATCACCCCCTCGGGCAATTAGGGATGGGCAATAAATGCTGGCCTTGCCAGTGACACCTGCATCCCATGAATAAATACTAAAAAGTTGCACCATGAGGCGATGAGAGTTGATGCGCTATTTACAAGACCAATATCAAAGCTGCTGATTTTGGTTGACTGATTCCCCCCCCACCCCCTCTCGTAGGTGGGCAGCAATAGTGTTTTGGGGATTTTTAAAAATCTTATCAGAGACCCAGAGAAAGCAGAATATCATTTGCCTTTAAAATGTACTGCCACTAGAGGGAGCAGGGCGCATAAGGACTGCTAAAGAGTCATGCAGAAGGACATCATTATGGCACTTCTTTCTCAACCCATTTTTTAAAAAAAAGCCTTCTACTAAACCTGCTGGTGAGACATCTCTTGGTCAGTGGCAAAGGATCAATCTTCATCTCTGCTCCTGGCACTGCTCAATAATGAAACAAGATTTCAGATCCTGGAGTCTGCCAACTATAGAATGAGACAGGACAACTACTGTGAGTGAACCTTTTGTGGTGATTGACTGACCCCTTTGGTCTCCAGCCACCATGTAGGTGTACGAATGGCCACTTGGCTAATGTGGCAGAAGATTGAAAGACTGTTAGGGTAAAATATCTGGAGAGACTCTCTGCCTAGCAAAACTGTTGTTCAGTATGCTTTGTCTTGGCGTCAGATGACCACTCCCCAATCTAGACTGTGTCATCTTAACAGATGAGGAGGGAAACCCGAGGTCCACCTTCCCTCTTCAGTGGATCCCATGAAGAAGAGCAGGGTCGGTTCTTTCTGTTGTCCTGGCCAACCATCTATTTATGTTGTTTGTTGAGGGGCAATCATAACTTATAACACTGCAACATGATTATATCGTCATTCCGTGGGAGCTAGTTTCAAATCGTTTCCACCATTGATTCATTGGATCATCCTGAGTTTTGAAAGGTGCTGAATTAAACAGGTGTTTGGCATCGGTTTTTGCTATAGAGGATACAAGTAATATCCCAAAGGCAGCTGTAAATCAGGAAATGGAAGGGAGGGAGGAACTCAGGAAAATTACAATCGCCAGGGAAGTGGTATTGGCCAAACTGTTAGAGGGCTGACAAATCTCTGGGTCCTGATGGACTTCAACCTAGAGTCTTGAAAGAAATGGCTAGTGAAAATAGTTGATGCGCTGGTTTTAATTTTCCTAAATTCCCTAGATTCGGCGAATGTTCCATTAGTTTGGAAAATAGCAAAAAAAAGGGAGGGAGAAAGAAAGCAAGAAACTATAGGTCAATTAGCTTAACATCTGTCATAGGGAAGGTGTTAGAAGCTGCTATTAAAGATGTTGTAGCAGAGCACTCTGAATTTTCCTAAGGCAATTGGGCATTGTCAATGTGGCTTTGTGAAAGGGAAAATATGTTCAACCAATTTATTGGAGTTCTTTGAATAAGTGACATGTGCTGCAGTTGAAGGGGAACCGGTGGATGTACTGTACTTAGATTTCCAGAAGGCATTTGATAAGGTGCCACATCAAAGGTTATTGCAGAAAATAAAAGCTCATGGTGTAGGGGGTAACATATTGGCATGGATAGAAGATTGGCTAGATAACCGGAAGCAGAGGGTAGCCTTAAATGGGTCTTTTTCTGGTTGGCAGGATGTGACGAGTGGTGCGGCATAGGGATCAGTGCTGGGGCCTCAGATTTTTACAATTTATATAAATGTTTGGATGAGGGGACCAAAGGAATGGTGGCTAAATTTGCTGACAACACAAAGACAGGTAGGAAAGTAAGTTGTGAAGAGAACATAAGGGCATGTAGATGGGTTAAGTGAGTGGGCAAAGATCTGGCCAATGGAGTATAGTAGAGCAAACGTGAAATTGTCCATTTTGGAAGGAAGAATAAAAAAAACCTTTTATTATCTAAATGGTGCGAAATTGAAGAGCTCTGAGATTCAGAGGGATCTGGGTGTCCTAGTGCATGATTCACAAAAGGCTAATATGCAGGTATAGCAAGTGATTTGGAAAGTTAATGTTATCATTTATTGTGAGGGAGAATTGATTACAGAAATGGGGAGGTTACGCTTCAGTTGTACAGGGCACTGGTGAGACCACATCTGGAGCACTGTGTACAGTATTGGTCTCTTTTATTTAAAGAAAGATGTAAATGCGTTAGAAGCAGTTCAGAGAAGGTTTACTAGGCTAATACCAGGAATGGGCGGGTTGTCTTATGAGGAAAGGTTGGACTTGGAGAGGTTTTTCCCCTTCAAGCCGCTCACCATCCTGAAATATATCGCCTATCCTTCACTGTCGCTGGGTCAACACCCTGGAACTCCCTCCCTAACAGCACTGTGGGTGCACCTACACCACATGGACTGCAGCAGTTCAAGAAGGCAGCTCAACACCACCTTCTCGAGGGCAATTAGGGATGGGCAATAAATGCTGGCCCAGCCAGCGACACCCACATCCTGTGCATGAGTAAAGAAGGTTAGTCTTGTATCCACTGGAGCTTAGAAAAGTACGAGATGACTTACTTGAAACCTTTATGATCCTGAAGGGTCTTGACTGGGTGGATGTGGAGAGGATGTTTCCTTTTGTGGGAAAATGTAGAACAAGGGGTCGCTCATTTAAGACCGAGATGAGAAATTTTGAGGGTCGTAAGTCTTTGGAACTCTGTTCCTCAAAAGGCGGTGGAAGCAGAGTCTTTGAATATCTTTAAGGCAGAGCTAGAGAGATTCTTGATTAACAAGGGGGTGAAAGGTTATCGGGGGTAGGCGGGAGGTTACAATCCGATCCGCCATGATCATCTTGAATGGCAGAACAGGCATGAAGGGCCGAGTGGCCTTCTCCTGCCCTGAGTTTGTATGTTCATATGCAAATACAAGTTCTTTAACAAAAATAAAGATACCTGGAAAAACTCAGCAGGTCTGGCAGCATCTGCGGAGAGGAACACAGTTAACGTTTCGAGTCGGTATGACTGTTCTGTTGAAGAGTCATGCGGACTCGAAACGTTAACTGTGTTCCTCTCTGCAGATGCTGCCAGACCTGCTGAGTTTTTCCAGGTATCTTTATTTTTGTTTTGGATTTCCAGCATCCGCAGTTTTTTGCTTTTATGCAAGTTCTTTAATGTCTAATTCACATCTTCACATGAAAACTGGATTAAGTATAATCTGTACCCTCTGGCTTGATCTTGCTGCATTTTGAAATACCTTAAGTGTCAAATTGTTGCAATCAGCAGTGATGCTAAGTCGCTTGAATTGATTGTTTTGTCAGACAGAAAGTACAATCCAAGCAGAGATGACACTCGTTTCTGTGTGTAGGAACTTGTGTTTAAAATGTCAGCTAGTTCTAGCTTCCAGCTCTTTCTACTTGTTTTGTTTACATGCAGACTTAACCAGTCAAGCAAAGTGGGCATCAACAGTAAACAAACTTGCATAATCAAACACAACAGTTGATCACTACAGGTTGTAAACTTAAATCTAAGCAAACTAACGTGTTAAGATAATATTCAGAAGAGGTGATAGCAGGAAATGCGCTGTTTCCTTTTCTGGCCAAGGAACGTCCATCTTCATGGGACACCTGTAGGCGCACACGCCTACTACATGCCTCACACCAACATGATGGTTTTGATTCGGACTCATTGGGTCGTGACGTGTGCTCTTGCTCCAGCAAACAGCTTGAAAGCTTTCAAAGCCCTGAGTGTTTTTAAAAAGAAAATGGTCTCCTGTAATATTGTGCTCGGGGACATTGAGAAAGAAGGAGACCATTCAGCCCCTCTAGCCTGCTCCGCCATTCCACAAGATCATAGCTATTCTGCACCTCAACTCCATGTTCCTCGGTACCCACACCCAACAACCTATCAATCTCAATCCTGAAAGCTCCAACTGACCCAGCATCGAGAGCCTTTTGTAGGAGAGAATTCCAGGTTTCCATTAACCTTTGGTGGGGTGGTCAGGCCCTAGATTCAATCTCCTGTCAGTCCAATGGTTGAACTCTGCACCTCCCGAATAGGAAGACTTGAGGTTCTTGGTGGAAAGCCTTTCGCCAAGGTTCTGTTGACAGCACCTTCCACACCTGTGAGCTGTACCACCTAGAAGGACAAGGGCAGCAGATGCATGGCAACACCACCACCTGCAAATTCCCCTCCAAGCCACACAGCATGCGAACTTGGAACCTTGTTTTCCACCCCCCCCACCCCGCACCATGGCAAGTTTGGCATTTAATCAGGCAAGCAGGGTGGAGGATGGGGTCCCCGCCCCACCTGCCTGCACCTCGATTTAAGTCTGTGGTAGGAAGCCCCGTGGACAACCTTATTACCCCCCAATGCCAATTGAGGTCCTTGAGTGGGCAATTAATGGCCTCCATACCACTGCCAATGGTATGACCTCAGCGGGGAGCAGGGGACTTGCCACACGGGGAGTATGATGAGCAAACACTGGCACGTTGTGGGCTCCTTGGGGAGGACCCTCATTCAAAGGCACTCGGTGCCTGATCAAGGAAACCAGCATTGGGAGCCTGTGATGGGAGGGGTGGGTGGGTAGCTCTCCCCGCCCACACCCCACCCACCCCCCCTCCCTACCGAGAGCCATCCCACCCCCCTACTTCGTCACAACACCTTTTCCTGCCATCCTGCACATATGCCTGGCTCCATCCTTGATTTGAGACCTCGGCTGGGGGTCGTACCGGCAGCAGCCACTGCCCCCCCCGATTGCCCTGTCGTTCATTCGAGCTAGCGGAAGACGGAACTTCCGCGCCAGGGAAGGCCCTGCTGCTGTCCAGTTAAGTGCCGGAGTGGCACTTTTTGTCAGGCCTACCCCAAACAGAGAAGCCCTTCAGCTGGCGGCTGAGACCCACATTGCAACCACAAGATTCTACCGTTCCTTCACTGTCGCTGGGTCAGAAAGCTGGAACTCCTCTCCCACCTCCCCCCTCCACCCCCCAATCCTCCCCCCCACCCTCACACAGCACTGTGAGTGCACATAACATTAGATGGACTCCAGTGGTTCAAGGAGACCACTCGCTACCATCTTAAGAGCAATTGGAGAAGGGCAATAAATGCTGCCCTAGCCAATGATGCCCACATCCCATGAATGAATATTAAAAAAAAAACGTGAATATTTCTGAGTGACGATGGAATTGGGCCTGACTGTGATGGCCTCTATGGTCAAACAGCCTGCCTGGAGTCACCCTGTAGGTTTGAACACCAAAAATGGCTGCTATAGACAGGTACTAATGGCCGCCAGCGCTCCCACAAGCATTGAGATCAGGAGAAAATTCCCTCCCAAGGTAATTAAAATTTGGCAATGAGCACAGTAAATCTCTTCAAACATTTTAAATAGTTTGATCACCGAGATCAAAAAGCTAAACATTTCGGGCCTTGAATAGCTTGCCCCATCTGTTCCGTCTTCTTTCTCCCAACCCCCAATCATAGCCCAAACTACATCAGAGATACTAGGAAAAAATCTAGATGATAACCTGCATTTATCTAGCTGCTTAATGTAGTAAGTTGCTTGACGAGTAAAATTTGACACCATTGATATTAGGATAATGATCAAATGCTGCACTAGGAATCCCTTAAAGGAGGAGTGTCGGGCAGAGAGGTTTAGGCAGAGGATTCCAGAACCTGAGGCTGAGGCAGCTGAAGGTGTGGCCACCGATTTGGTGGAGAGTTTTAAAATTGGGGATGCACAAGACGCCGGAATTGGAGGAACGCCGAGATGTTGGAGGGGTGTGTGGGGCTGGTGTAGGTTAGTGAGGGGATGAGGGTACAAACGGGATATGAATATGAGAATGGTTGTAATATGCCTTTAAGGGATAGCAGCATGACATCACGAGAAGGGAAGTGTCATATGACTCGGTCTCAGTTTCACTTGTGCTGTGAGCAGAATACAACACGCACAGCTCTGCTGCCAATGTCTTCAAGCTTTCTACCTTGTGTCTATATGTTCTCATGTGCCTTGTGTCAATAAGCGAACTCACGATGTGTTTACCAAATCCTTTGAGTGTTTGGGTGTCATAAAAACACAAGGAAGACGATAAAGAATTTTAGATTTTGAGTTGACTGAGGGCCAATGTAGGTTAGCGAGGACCAGACAGTGAGGGGTGAATGTTACCCACTCGTGTCAAAACATGACCAGTTGCCTGTTATAGGATACAGCGTCTTGTTGTTGTTGTTTTTAATTATCCTGACGTAATTTTCTTAGCCTAGAATCCAATTTATTTTTTTTTTTAAAGAAGTCTGTTTATTGAACTGTGAAGCATTGCAGTGTCACCTTAACCTCTGTGCTGTGTTCATTGTCCTTTTTGAGCTGCTATAATACTTATTGTATCTAATCCTCCGAGCCCATGTGCTGCTTCTCTCTGATATGTGTTCATCCCTCAGTGGCTGCTTAATGGTGTCCGAGTGAAGTTTTGTTAACTGCTCCAGTTCTAAATTGATTTTGACAGCGCCTTTGTTTTGCGCATGAACGTTGGTAGCATTTAGCTTCTTAATGAGCTGGAAGTTGGGGCAAAACTGAGCCACAGATTTGTTCATTTTTTTTTGTCTTGGTTTTGTGAGGGTTTTCTCTCTCTCCTCTGCAAAGTACCTGTGTAGCTGCACAGCAGAGATTTTGACGTCTGAGGGGATATGGTGGTTCTGAGTCCCAATATCCGAGGCTTTTCGCTCTGTTCTGAGCGGCGATGGCGTAGACACAAGCATTGGTAATATTCCGTAGCCATGGCAACCAGTGGTTTGTGTGAAGTGACGGCCGGTTATGCAGCTGTCACCGTTGGTGAGGCGGTGAAATCGTTGCGGGATCGAGTTGAACGCTCCACCTCTTTGGTAACTCTCCTCTCTCTCCTCTCTCTCCTCTCTCTCCTCTCCTCTCTCTCTCCTCTCCTCTCTTCTCTCTTCTTTCTCTCTTCTTTCTCTCTCTCTCTCGCTCTCTCTCTCTCTCTCTCTCTCTCTCTCTCTCTCCCTTCAGCCAATTTTTCTGTCTTGGTTTGGGAGGGGGAGGAGCGATGGGGGGGAAGGGAGCTGCACAAGGGAGCTTGGGATGCCCCCAAGCCAGGCGACACGAGGTGTTTGTAGGCCTGAGGGTGAGAGGAGGGCTGCTCATGAACATCTCACCCCAGTGGAAGATCCATCCTGTGTTATTTTCATTAACCGGTTTTCTCTTTGATTGATCCTCAGTATGAACTGTGCAGATGGTCCTGAATGTGCTGATGGATGTTGAACACATGGGAACTTGCGTAGGCCATTCAGCACTCTTCCATCCCTGCTCAGCCATACTTATAACTGGAGTTGTAGTGTCATTATGGCACAGAAGGAGGCCATTCAGCCCATCGAGTCTATGCAACTTAACTCCATTTATCCACCTTGGTTGTGTAACTCTTTCATACCCTTCACTAACAAAAATCTATTGTTGCAGTTTTAAATTCCCAATTGACCCCTATCTCAACTGTGTGTGTGTGTTTGCTTGTTTGTTTTTTGGTGGGGTGGGTGAAGGGAAAGAGTTCTGGATTTCTACTCCCCTCTGTATGAAGGATGCTTCCTGACATCACCCCTGAACAGCCAAGCTCGAATTTTAACACTGTGCCTCCTTGTTCTAGATTCCGCCCCCCACAACCCGCACCAGAGGAAATCATTTTTCTCTCTCTTTTGCTTTTCTCTCTCTCTCTCTCTCGTTATCGCACTTTGAATGTAATAAAACATCCCAAACTCCTTCACAGGAGCATTATAAAATAAAGTAGGACATTGAGCCAGAAGGAGGTATTAGGCCAGATGATCAGAAGCTTGGTCAAAGAGGTAGGTTTTAAGGAGTGTCTTAAAGGGGGAAAGTGAGGTGGAGAGGTGTAGGAAGGGAATTCCAGAACTTGGGGCCCAGGCAACTGAAGGCACAGCCACCAATAGTTTATAATTGGGAAAGCACAAGAGACCGGAATTAGAGGAGTGCTGATATCTTAGAGGGGTGTGGAGATTGTCGGGGGGGTGATGAGATAGCCTCACCTCCTCCCTATCAAGGGATTGGAAAACAAGAACATTGCTTGACCAAGAGCCAGTCTAGGCGTGATAGGGGAGACGGGATTTTCCGTGAGTTAAGACACGGGCAGCAAAATTTGGAATAACCACATGTTTACAGAGGGTAAAATGTGGGAGATCGGCCAGGAGTGCATTGGAATAGTTGGGTCTAGAGGTAACAAAGGCCGGAATAAGCATTGACAGCAGATAAGCCAAGACAGGGGCAGTCATGAAAGTGGAAATAGTCAGCCTTAGAGGTGACGTGAATGAGGTCATTTCAGGATCAAGTGCGACACTGAGGTTGCAGACAGGATTAGTTCAGTCTGAGACTGTTGCCGGGGAGAGTGATGGAGTCAATAGCTCGAATGGAACTTGCAGCAGGCGCCAGAGACTATTGTGAGGGAATTTCTGTTCATCCAGTACGCTCCGTTTCAAATTAACACCAGCATCTCAAGTGACTAAGCTAACAGAATACTTCATGCCAATATACAGTGTAGGATGTGAATGTACAGATGTAATGGTGAATCTAAATAAAATCTTAATCATAGCTGGATGACAGTGTGCGCTGTTCCAGACTTCTCTTAAAGAAAGATATTGATGTGAGGGAGTGTACAACGCAGATTCAACATATTTAAATTTCCTGGCTGCTGTGTTGGGATTTGAACTTGTAATCTCTGGATCGTTAGCTCAAACTTCTAGATTACTACTCCAGTAATATAACCACTATGTCACCGCACCCTAACTGTGTACCCAGCTCAAGTTCTCGCACTGTTCTCATACCCACCCCCCCATTTCCTTTTCCGTCAGCCTCTAACATTGTCACTACCTCGCTCCTAGTATATGGAACAAAATGTGAAGAAAGACTTGGGGAAAAATAGAGGCTATTTTCCCTGGGATCGGAGGTGGTTATGGGAGTGACTTGCTGGGAAGTGTTTGGCCCATCCTTCCACGTTTTTCAGAGTAGATAGGCCAGACTGTTCCCAGTGATTGTGAGACTTGGAACAAGACATATGCAATGATGAAATGTTTGAGGCTAGAGTAGGAATTTTTTATGTTTTGGATTGGGGGTTATTTGGATGGAGAATGAACCACTGAAGTTAGTGAGTGAAGCAATGACCAATGGGGTGTAGCTTCCAAGCTCCGGGGCAGTGTATCTGTTGGGGGGGCGGGAGCAGGGGGTGGGGGATGTAGTGCTGGGGGAAACACCCCACCCCCACCTCCCTGATTACCCCACCCCATGGGGCTCTTTCCTGCTCGCACCGTGAGAACTGCCTCCCCCAAGGCCCAGCACCACCTGACCTGCCCTTCTAGCCCCACACTGCCCCTGCCAGGCTCTAACTGCCAGCCACCTTTCCCGCCCTCCCAGACCCCCCAAAAAAAACCTGGCTGGACCTTTTTAAACGTACCTGGTTTATGGCAGCTAATGCTGTAAAAAAGGGGCATGGCTTACCTACCTGTGACATTAGCCGCTCTTGGAAGCGAGCTGCGCTACACAGACCTCGCCCGCCTGAGTCGGAAGGTCGGGTGAGGTAGGATCGCCTGGATTTCCGGTTAAGAGTTTCCAAGCGGAGTGGCAGTCCGGTTCAATTGCCGCTCCATCGGAAGTTCCAGCCCAATATTATAGGTTGACCATAGGAAATGGAGGGATGTGAAAATATTGTGAGAGTTTGAGCTGGTACTGGACAGGATTAGTAATCCAGATGTTCCAGCTGATTATCTGAAGACACAGGGTTGCCAACCCTCCAGGGTTGTTTTGGAGTCAGCAGAAGTTTAAGATAATCTCCAGGACACTGCTGTGTGCAACCCTGGAGAAAAATCATCGGGACATTAAAAAAGATTTTGTTTTTTTTCTGTCGTTTTCTTTGAACCTTTCTCTTTACCAGGTAGAAAAATATTGAAAATGGGTGGAAAACTGCTGGCTGACAGCAAGCATCATCCAATTGGGTAATGAGCCTGTTTCATTTTCCGATTAAGTGTCGGACGACAGCGCATCACAAGGATGGATGTGTTGGTCGGCTAATAACTGGAACGTGTGATGAAACCTCCAGGGGTACATTTTAATCACAGTTGGCAACCCTATGAAGACATGAAGGAAATTAGAGACGCATGTAATAAAGGAACATCTGTAATTATGGGTGACTTTAATCTGCATATAGATTGGGCAAATCAAATTAGTAACAATACCGTAGAGGAGGAATTCCTGGAGTGTATACGGGATGTTTTTCTGGACCAATACATTGAGGAACCAACGAGAGACCAGGCCATCCTCGACTGGGTATTGAGTAATGAGAAAGGAATAATTGGCAATCTAGTTGTCAGCGACCACAATAAGATAGAATTCTTCATCAAGATGGAGAGTGATATAGTTGATTCTGAGACTTAGATCCTGAATCTTAATAAAGGAAACTATGATGATATGAGGCATGAGTTGGCTATGATGGATTGGGAGATGTTACTTAAAGGGATGATGGTGGATAGGCAATGGCAAACGTTCAAAGAGTGCATGGGTGAACTGCAACAATTGTTTAGTCCTGTCTGGCGCAAAAGTAAAATAGGAAAGGTGGCCAAACCATGGCTTACAAGGGAAATTAGAGATAGTATTAGATGCAAGGAAGAGGCATACAAATTGGCCAGAAAAAACAACAGACCTGAGGATTGGGAGCAGTTTAGAATTCAGTAAAGGAGGACCAAGGGATTGATTAAGAAGGGGAAAATAGAGTACAAGAGTAAGCTTGCAGGGAACATAAAAACTGACTGTAAAAGTTTCTATAGGTATGTGAAGAGAAAAAGATTGGTGAAGACAAATGTAGGTCCCTTACAGTCAGAAACAAGGGAATTTATAATGGGGGACAAAGAAATGGCTGACCAGCTAAATACAACTAAATACATACTTTGATTCTGTCTTCACAAGGAGGACACAAATAACATACCAGAAAGGTTGGAGAACACAGGGTTTAGTGAGAGGGAGGAACTAAAAGAAATCAGTATTAGTAGGGAAATGGTGTTGGAGAAATTGATGGGATTGTAGGCCGATAAATCCCCGGGGCCTGATTATCTACATCCCAGAGTACTTAAGGAAGTGGCCTAGAAATAATGGATGCATTGGTGATCATCTTCCGAGATTCTATAGACTCTGGAACAGTTCCTACAGATTGGAGGGTAGCTAAAGTAACCCCACTATTTAAAAAGGGAGGCAGAGAGAAAACAAGGAATTATAGACCAGTCAGCCTGACGTCAGTAGTGGGGAAAATTCTAGAGTCCATTATAAAAGATTTAATAGCTGAGCACTTGGAAAACAATGGCAGAACCGGACAGAGTCAGCATGGATTTATGAAAGGGAAATCATGCTTGACAAATCTACTGGAATTTTACGAGGATGTAACTAGTAGAGTTAATGAGGGGGAGCCAGTGGATGTGGTTTATTTGGACTTTCAGAAGGCTTTCGACAAAGTCCCACATAAGAGATTGGCGTGTAAAATTAAAGCACATGGGATTGGGGGTAGTGTATTGAGATGGATAGAAAACTGGTTGGCAGACAGGAAACAAAGAGTAGGAATAAACGGGTCTTTTTCCGAATGGCAGGCAGTGACTAGTGGGGTACCACAGGGATCGGTGCTGGGACCCCAGCTATTCACAATATAAATTAATGATTTAGATGAGGGAATTAAATGTAATCTCCAAATTTGCAGATGACACAAAGCTGGGTGGGAGGGTGAGCTGTGGGGAGGATGCAGAGATACTTCAGTGTGATTTGGACAAGCTGAGTGAGTGAGCAAATGCACAGCAGATGCAGTATAATGTGGATAAATGTGAGGTTATCCATTTTGGTAATAAAAACAGGAAGGCAGATTATTATCTGAATGGCTATAAATTGAGAGAGGGGAATGTGCAACGAGACCTGGATGTCCTTGTACACCAGTCGCTGAAGGTAAGCATGCAGGTGCAGCAGGCGGTAAAGAAGGCAAATGGTATGTTGGCCTTCATAGCCAGAGGACTCGAGTACAGGAACAGGGATGCCTTGCTGCAATTGTACAGGGCCTTGGTGAGACCACACCTGGAATATTGTGTGCAGTTTTGGTCTCCTTATCTGAGGAAGGATGTTCTTGCTATAAGACCATAAGACATAGGAGCAGAAATTAGGCCATTCGGCCCATCGAGTCTGCTCCGTCATTCAATCATGGCTGATAAGTTTCTCAACCCCATTCTCCCGCCTTCTCCCCGTAACCTTTGATCCCCTTACCAATCAAGAACCTATCTATCTCAGTCTTAAATACACTCAATAACCTGGCCTCCATAACCTTCTGTGGCAATGAATAGAGGGAGTGCAGCGAAGGTTTACCCAACTGATTCCTGGGATGGCGGGACTGATGTATGAGGAGAGATTGAGTCGATTAAGATTATATTCGCTGGATTTCAGAAGGATTAGGGGGGATCTCATAGAAACCTATAAAATTCTAACAGGATTAGACAGGGTAGATGCAGGAAGGATGTTCCTGATGGTGGGGGAGTCCAGAACCAGGGGTCACAGTCTGAGGATATGGGGAGACCATTTAGGACTGAGATGAGGAGAAATTTCTTCACCCAGAGAGTGGTGAGCCTGTGGAATTCGTTACCACAGAAAGTAGTTGAGACCAAAACATTGTATGTTTTCAAGAAGGAGTTAGATATAGCTCTGGGGTGAAAGGGATCAAAGGGTATGGTGAGAAAGCGGGAGCAGGCTATTGAGTTGGATGATCAGCCATGATCATAATGAATGACGGAGCAGGCTCGAAGGGCCGAATGGCCTACTCCTGCTCCTATTTTTTACGTTTCCATGACATGAGTTCAAACCGCAACACAGTAGCTGTCGAATTTAAGTTCAGATGATTAAACACACCTGGAACAAAATGCTCCTAACAGGAATAGTGACTCTGAAAGTACCGGATTGTTGTGAAAACCCATCTGGTTTACTGATGTCCTTTTTTAGGGAAGGAAATCTGCGTCCTTACACAGTCTGGCCTATGTATGACTCCAGACCCATGGCAATGGGGTTGACTCTGAAATGGCCTGGCAAACCGCTCGGACATATTCAAGAAGGTGTCACCACCACTTCCATAGGGCAACTGGAGATGGGCAATACATGCCCACATCCCTTGAACGAATTAAAAACAAAAGTGAAGAACCTTGAACTGCGACAAACAGCTGCTCTTTAGTGAGTGTAAGTCCTGTTACAGGATAATGTGGAGAAGTATGTTTGCAGGCTGTTTTTGGGATTAGCTTCGCCCTCCAGCCTGAGCAAAACTGTGGCAATTGGATTTCAATCGAGGCAACTTTGGGGTTATCTACTTTGGACTTGGGAGGTACCCTGTCCCATCCTAAATTGAGGAAAAACTAGAAACAGTGGTGGTCCAAAGAGACTTGAAGGCCGAGGTGCACAGATCATTAAAATGTCATGAACAGTACAGAGAATAATCAAAAGGCTAATGGAATGCTGGCCTTCAATATCTCAAGGAGTAGAATACAAGGAAGTATAAGTCATGCTTCAACTATATAAAGTCCTGGCTAGATCACACCTGTTGTACTGTAAGCAGTTCTGGTCAGCACAGCTTAAGAAGGATACATTGGCCTTGAGATGTACAAGAATGGTACCTGGACTCTAAGGGTTAAACCACAAGGTGAGATTAAACAGACTAGGATTGTATTCCCTAGAATGTAGAAGGTTTGTAAACCTTAAGGGGAATAGATGGGGTAAATAGAGAGAAACCATTTTTACTAGTTGGACAGCCTGGGATTAGGGGGCATAGTCTAAAAAATTGGATCCAGGCCCATCGGGAGTAACATTAGCAATCACTCTACACACACTGGATGGTAGAAGTTTGGGACTCCACAAATTCCAATTAATGTTCAATCAACGGTTAAATTTCAAACTGAGGTTTATAGATTTTTGTTAACCAAAAGTACTGTTGGATATGGGCAAAGGCAGATAAATGGAGTTAGGTCACAGATCAGCCATCATCTCATAGAATGGTGACAGGACAAAATGAGGCCATTCGGCCTATCAAACCAATTGCTGTAATAGAGCAGCTGCATGGGCAAGTCCTGCTCCCCTGCTCTTTTCCCTGTAGCCCTGCGATGCTTTCGATAATTATCCAATTCTTTTTGCAAGCCACGATTGAATCTGCCCCCAGCACACTCAGGCAGTGCATTCCGGATCCTAGAAAAAAAAAACTCACTGAAGTAAAAAGTTCTCTTCGTCTGTCACCCTTGGTCCTTGGGCCAATCATTTTAAATTGGCGTCCTTTTTGTTCTGGATTCTCCTGCCAATGGGAACCGTTACTCCCTATCTACTCTGGCCAAGCTCCTCATGACTCTGAACACCTATCAACTCTTCCCTCCACCTCTTCTCCAAGCAGAACAACCTCAGCTTCGCCAATCTATCCACATAACTGCATAACACACACTGGATGGAGAGGAGGAATGTATTGACAGTGTGATGATCGGAGGCTTAGAAATGAAAGGAAGGCTGTTGAACACACTGCTACTTTTCCATTGCTGTACCTCTTCACTCATGCTCCTGCAATGTTGACACGCTTTCAAATGCTTTTGGTTTTACACCCACACCCTCTCCTAACCTCCTTCCAACCTGGTTCTGCTATGGTACACCTTTAAGGGATTGCAGCATGCCATTCTATAATAAGGGCGTTCGGCAGAGCAAGGGTTAATGTGGGACTGGAGAACAGTACTGCCCGTGGTATGATGTAAAGAGTCACATGATAGACTGTGTAGTAGAGGTTGGAAGGAGCCAGCATGGAAGCAGCACCCATGCATGGCAGGATCTTGGATGTGTACATAGTTATGGGTCACCAATAAACAGCTTATGTTTAAACACACAAGTCTCCAGACCTCTTGGTGCGACAGCAAACAACCATTACAACAGTGTCCATTTTGTTTTGGTCATGGAAACTTACCCATATATCTTGAGGGGCTTTAATCTTGGAGCGTAGGGGTCTTGAGCAAGTCATGGAGCATCATCAGCTCACAATGAGTGGAAGGTTGTATATAGACTCATTCTTTCTAGGTGAAGGTACAGTCTAGGATTGTCAACAGTGCATATAATCCTGCAGTTTTACTCGAATGACCTACAGACAACAGCCCTGCCCTAGTCAAACAACCTTTTTCCTCTCCAATTTCTGATCTTTTTATAACTGAACACTTCTATTTAAAGAAAATGTTTGGGGGAAAGATTCACGCACTTATTTTAGTGACATATTGCACATTTATTTTAGTGACACATTGCAGCAAGCAAACCCAGGGGTCGGGGGGGGAAAGTAATCGGTGTCCTGGAGATTAGCCTATAATTCCTGGACATTCCAGGCCAATGCTGGAGAGCTGGCAACTTTGCTGCCATCAACGTCAGGCTAATGTACAGGATACCCTATCCACCAACCCTCCTGACCCATAACAGATACAAGTTTTATGGGTTAATTTGTGCTGTATCTTGTTGCGGGGAATCGTCAAATAGAATTCCAAGATCCGGAGACAGCCGCTGTTGAGGGACAGTGAAAATGGGACTGGGTTAAGCTAATACATTTCTCATGATCTGTTCTGGTGCATTGGGCTTGTGATAACGTGACAGGGCAACCTCAAAGCTTTGAGGTCAACCACAACGCATTAGCATATAGATTGAAAGATAGAATGGGATGTCTTCTGACCCCGGCGATGGAGAGCATTTTATTTTCCCATAAAGGATGGGATTTGTGGGACCTGCCTTTTACAGTGACCGAGTGGTTTATAGTCTATGACTGGCCAGGGTTTAAGGCAATTAAGTGGCGCTGCTGAATTAATAACATTGCTGAGAGGAATATTTATGGGCGTCTGAGAGTTTAATACTGTGTCATGTGTGTGTGGCCATGTCATTAGCGAGACAGCGAGCGGTGACCCACACAAACACTTCAATTTATGGTTTTAATTTCCATTTGATGGCCTGTTTGTAGAAGCTGCTGCTTTTGAGGTAATGTTGTGCCTATCTGACATGCTGTTTTTTGTTGTTGAGGATCTATCGGAGGAAGGTTCCAACCTTGAGTGCCTTTTGTTTTTGAATAATTTTGTTCTTTTGCACTTTTGTTAGGAGCTCAAAATGGTGGTTTTGATGCAGAAAGTCCCAGGCAAAATCCTCTTTTTTTTTTTGAGCAATTTTCACAAGATGTCTGATACAATCATCATCCCCCAAAAGGAATCTGCTGCAGCCCATACAACTCGATTTTTGATTTTAGTTTATCGATCACCATCTGACACTGCCGATCGTAGACAATGCACTAGCTAAACCTTTAAACCTTGACCCACCCATAATTATTCTTCCAGCACCAGCTTAGCCTCTCAGGCCTGTTGAATTGTCTTTTGCCGTCAATAGTTACGTCATAAACATTAGGTGCTCCGCAATGGGATCTTGCCGTTCTGCACTTGACGTCATTTCTGGTCCCATGAAATCTGATCCTAAAGGCGGCTCTTAATGTGCAGTCTGGATCCTTCAATAGGAGGGGAGAAGGCTAAGTTATATTTATTTAGTGACTTTCTCAATCTCGGGAGGCCCCAAAGTGCTTTGCAACCGATTACAACATTTCAAAGAAGTATTTCATGTAGGAAATGTGGCAGCTAATTTACACACTGTAGAGTCCCAGCAACGTGAAAATGACCAGATATTACATGGAAAAAAAAAGAGACATGTCTAAGCTTTTCGTATTGCACTCATCAGGACACTTCAGAAGAATGCCAATTAAAAGGGGGGGAAACAACAATTTGTACTGTATGTGAAGAGAGTGCTGATTGGTTGGCAAGTGGCATTGCCGTGGAGAATGCACCAGCGATGGTGACTGACAGTTAACCGTCAAGTATTGTTTGAAGGTTAAACCAGGCAGCTCGACCCTGATTGCCCAATGTTTCTGCTTGGGCTGCGAACAAGGAAACACTAAAAGGTTAACCAGGAATGTGAATTATGAGGACTTAAGGTAGAAAAACAACACCATTTCCCCCCATGTCGCACTTTCATCCGCTCCTTATTTTCCTCTGCTCACCCCCATCCCAAATAAAATGGTACTGGCGTGATCAGAAACGCACAGTATGAAGACCTTCTTGGGTTCTTTTTAAAGCATAAATATTCATGTCCTGTTTCATGAAGATGGTAATTTTTGTTAGGCAAGGGTATTTAGTGTTGCTGAGCTAAGGTAAGTAGTTGGAGTTGAAATACAGATCAGCCATGGTCTAACTGAATAGTGGAGCAGGCTTGAGGGGCTGAATGGCCACCTCCTGTTCCTATGTCTCCCGTTGAAAAACTCATCATTCTTGCCCAACCTGGTTGATATGAATTCAGCCCCATGCCAATATGGTTGACTCTTCTAAACTTCTGAGGTGGTCTAGTGAGCCATTCCATTCCTGTGACCTCTACCGCTTAGAGGGTCAAAGAGCACAGGGTTCAAAATACATGGGTGGCGGGCAGATTTGCTCTAGACATCACAAGTAGCCCACGAGGAAGCAAAGAGGGGGTGAAAAATTCAACAATATTACCTTACGGTATGGCAGGATTTTACGCTGCGTTTGTAGGTGGGGGGCTGAACATAAAATTTCTCTGGGCTTCCCAATCTCAGCACTTTTACCCTGGGATGGGCGAGGCCTAGGCTGGCCCACCTGCCCTTGCCCCAATTGAGGCCCTTTTTTAAGTGAGCAACTGTTGACCACGTTAAGGGCCATTTTCCACCCAGCCTCGATTTTCAGGCTGGCAGGAGGAGTTCTGGGGTGGGAGCAGCCTGGAAATGAATAAACTGGGTTCAGGCCTCTGGTAGGAAGGGGTGGGTGGCACCTCCGTCAGCAGCCCCCTTTTTACCCTTTTTAACATTTGGGCACCAGCCCTCCTTACCCCCCAGCAATTTAAGGTTTGGTCTCTGCAGGTCGGTCCTCCTGCCCACCCCGCATCCCCCCTCCCCTCGCCCCCATGGACCTCTCCTCCAACACCCATCCCCCCCCCACCCCCCTGCAAGCCTACCCTCCTCTAGAGGCAGAATCTATGATTGGAGGAGCAGCAAGGGTGGGAGGGAGGGAACTTGTGATTGGAGGTTGAGGGGCAGTTATTCTGGCCTGTCCTGCTGCCACCACACAAGAGACTTTTGGCACCATCACTGTGGATTGGACAACCGGTGGACAACAAAAGGGGGTAAGAGGGGGTCAGAAGCCCAGTAACAAGGTACGGAGTACAGGTCAGGTCAGGTTACGTTTTTGATGTGTCATTTGTTGTTATATTTGCAATGTTACATTTTCAATGCTCCATCCAATCCTTTCTACTTGGTCTGTCGACTCCAATTTTGACCCAACGAGCCAGTTGACCGTCTGTGCCGGATGGCCAGGCGCTCAGCGGCAAAGAAACTGGAGCGGAGACGGATGTGAGGAACACAAGGAGGAGTGGTGGGGAAGAGGGTAGGCACCATGACGCCACAGCGGCCGTCTAATAACGGTGAGAGTGACATGAATTGGATAGACTTGGAGAGGGAGGCTGCCTCCTACCACAGTCCTGATGGCCCACTGACCGAGGAACCCACCTGTTTGAGTTTTTAAAAAATTTATTCATTCACGGGATGTGGGTGTCGCTGGCCAGGCCAGCATTTATTGCCCATCCCTAGTTGCCCTCGTTCAGAGGGCACTTAAGAGTCAACCATATTGTGGTGGGTCTGGAGTCACACGTAGGCCAGGTAAGGTTGGCAGATTTGACGATTCAGACGTAGTCGGTAGTAAAATGGAGAGATAGGGTCATCGCTTTGGGGCTGTGGGGTTACAATAGAAGCACTCGGCAGAGAACTGGGAGCAATTCACGATGGGGATGACCCAACTGCAGTAAATAGAAGGTTCACAAACTTCTGCAGCGTACATTGGGATCTTTCCCAGCCCCTCTTGTGTGCCCTTGCACTGAAGATCAAGGCTAATATCCACATGGCTGTTTGGCAGCAAGAGGCTGAAGCCATGTCGAATGCCACCTTGGATTAACTAGGTCTAAGGAATTTACAGCTAGATGTCACTGTGTAGTCAGCATTTGCAAGAGAGAGGAGAAACGCTCCTGCATGTTTTGTAATTGGAAATGCCTTCGAGGGCAGCAGCCAGCGGAGAGAAGGTCTGTCCCATTTTAATGTCCCTAAAGTCCTGTGGTGGTTTATTATTGTAAATTGGGAATTGTATTTAGGTGATGAGTGGAAGGTTTTCAGGCTGCAGGCAACCTTAGCTCAAGGGTGATGGCATCTTGCCCCCTTACTGAAGCCTCCCTGCTTATGATGTACATATTCCAGCAAGGTAGTGTCCTATTGTTAATACACACAACATGGGACGAAGTCCATACTCACTGCGTGAAAGGCTGAAATGTTGAGGTCACTTTGAGGCCCCCAAAAATCAAAAAGTAGCCTTCGAGAAAATCGCAGTGAGACTTCGGGCGGGATGGGGGGAAGGGGCGGGAATAGTTTTGACCCCTGTGAGGGCAGCAGATGCATGGGAACACCACCATCTGCAAGTTCCCCTCCAAAATGCACACTATCCTGACTTGGAAATAGATCGGCCGTTCCTTCTCTGTCGCTGGGTCAAAACCCTGGAACTCCCTTCCTAATAGCACTCTGGGTGTACCTACACCACATGGACTGCAGCGGTTCAAGAAGGCGGCTCACCACCACCTTCTTAAGGGCAATGAGGGTTGTGAAAATCCCATGATAGGGGGAAAAAAAATTGTATCGCAACAAAATTATCATGTTATGGGGCTTTAGGGTCCCTGCTCATTCACTACAGTTGGAGTATTTCATACATGTTTGCAACAGATCATTGGAGAATCCTGTGTTGAAAAATGCACTTTTCAATACCATCCTTCCAAATCGTAAACAGCTAACTTACCTTTTTTATATGGTCTCTCTTATAAGTGTCTTAAGGTAATTCACAGAAACTAGGGTGGGGGAGGACAGATGATACTGAGCCAACAAAAGATTAGGAGAGGATATGTCAGAGCTGATGTTTGGATTGATGGAGGGTAAGGAGCTCTGATGTGTCAGAGGTAATTAGGTGCTGGGTGGCTGAGGACTCAGCTGCTTGGGGGTAGGAGAGAGGAGAAGGAAACTGCATGGAGCATCTTCCATCCTGCTTTGAGGTTCTGCTCCCCGCTCGGAGTTACTCTTGCCCGTTAGCTCTGCCCTCGTTGACCTTCTTTGGTTTCTTGTTTCTCCGTTATGACTCTCCTGTCTTCACCCAGCTTCCTTTCCCATGAAGAAGAACGGTCCTCCAGTCCTGCATTCAACAACCACTTGTATTTATGTAGTGCCTTTTGAAGTCATAAAACATCCTGTGCTTCACAGGAGCGCAATCGGACAAAAGCTGACATCGTGCCAGTGGAGGAGATATTAGCGCAGGTGACCAAATGTGTAGTCAAAGAGATGAGTTTTAAGCAGCACCTTTAAGAGGAGAGAGAGAGAGAGAGAGAGGTTTTCAGAGGGAATTTGAAAGAATGGCAATCAATGGTGGAGCTACTTAAAATCACTGAGGCCAGAGTTGAAGGGATGAAGACATCTCAGGGGATTGTGGGGTTGGAGGATGTTACTGAGATAGGGAGGGACGAATCCCTGGAGGGATTTGAACACGACAGTAGTGAGAAATTTAAAATCGAGGCGTTGGTGGAGCTATTGCCAACGTAGGACATCAAGCACTGGGGTGATGGGGACTTGGTGCAGGTTAGGTTCTGATCCCTTATTCCCAGACCACCAGTTAAGGCGAATATATGGAATAAACGGTTTCATATGCTGGTGGTGTGGTTGCTGGCTTCTGGTATGTGTGGCCTGTCTTACCTAGAGAGACACTAGTGTTACTCTGGTGATAAAAGCAAAATACTGCGGATGCTGGAAATCTGAAACAAAAACAAAAATAGCTGGAAAAACTCAGCTGGTCTGACAGCATCTGCGGAGAGGAACACAGTTGACGTTTCGAGTCCTCAGTAACCCTTCATCAGAACTAAAGAAAAAAAGAAATGAGGTGAAATGTAAGCTGTTTGAGGGGGATGGGACAGGTAAAGCTGGATAGAGGGCCAGTGATAGGAGGCAAAGAAGAGATTACCAAAGATGTCACAGACAAAAGGACAAAGGGGTGTTGACAGTGGTGATATTAGCTAAGGAATGTGCTAATGGTGACATTAAGGGTAGAAAGGACGAGCAAGTGACAGTTGGCCCTAGTGGGGGTGGGGTAGGGGGAAGGGATCGAAATGGGCTAAAAGGTGGAGATAAAACAATGGATGGAAATTAATATTAAAAATAATAGAAATAGGTGGGATAGAAAGGGGGTGGGGATGGAGGAGAGAGTTCATGATCTGAAGTTATTGAACTCAATGTTAAGTGCGGAAGGTTGTAGAGTGCCTAGTTGGAAGATGAGGTGCTGTTCCTCCAGTTTGCATTGAGCTTCACTGGAACAATGCAGCAAGCCAAGGACGGACATGTGGGCTTGAGAGCAGGGTGGAGTGTTGAAATGGCAAGCGACAGGGAGGTCTGGGTAATGCTTGCAGACAGACTGAAGGTGTTCCGCAAAGCGGTCACCCAGTCTGCGTTTGGTCTCTTCAATGTAGAGGAAACCGCATTGGGAAAAGCGAATGCAGTAGACTAAATTGAGGGAAGTGCAAGTGAAGTGCTGCTTCACTTGAAAGGAGTGTTTGGGCCCTTGGACGGTGAGGAGGGGGGAAGTAAAGGGGCAGGTGTTGCACCTTCTGCGGTTGCATGGGAAGGTGCCATGGGAGGGCACCATCTGGGTACTCTGGTATTTGCTTCAAGCTGGTTTATTAACACTGTGTAAGGTAGGTCACAGAGTAGGTATATATCTCATGAGTACAGTGCTCCATCCTCACTGCTGATGTCACTGATACGTCATGACCTACATCACTCGTTAGCATAGCTATTCTATTAACCCATTACATTACATAAACCCGGGTGGGCAGACTGAATGAGGCGTAACATTGCCTCCCATTCATCATAAAACATCCTTGTGAAAGCTGTCTAATGTGTCTATTGTGTCATTCTGTGAATTGGGTCAGTTTAGTTATAGGGGGAGGAGTTGCAGCTGCCAACTTTCTATTTAAAATTGACTTGTGACCATATGCTGTATGTCCGCTCCATTACACAATGCCTGTCTGCACCAGTGAGTTAGGACTCTGCATGTATGAATAGGTTATGCATGTGGTGTGTCGCATTAAAATGTTTAAAGTTTAATGTTGGGGCAGTGAACTCTTGACTGCAATTCCCAACAGTTGCCTTGCAATTCCTCCTTGGAACATTGTCATTTGCTCAAAAGGTCTACCTTCCGGCCAAGCGAAGAGCAAATGGGCCTTTGGCATCATGTGACCAACAGCACCAAGCTTGTTCATCAAGTTAAGAGGAACTGAAGACCAGATGTCTGGTACAAGACTCTATAAATGATTCACGGCTCTTGTAGTTAGCAATGGATAACTCTCTCGCACTCCAAGAGCTCTTCTCCTATCCCTTCCCCCTCCCAGATGGTAACAGTGGTTTCAAGGGTTGTTGTAATCATGTTCATGCATTAATGCATGAAGGTTTGCTCCATGGCTTTGTTGAGTGGATTAATGAATACCTGTTGCAGCTTGACAGAGCCTGGTTTATAAATCACCAAGCTGTTTCTGCCAGATGAGTGGTTTTGTTGTTTTTTTTTTAAAAACCCAAGTATCAATGTGAGAGAGTGTGAGGGAGAAATTGGGCTGGGAGACAATACGAGTCACTTTGGAGTTTGGCTGGAGGTGCTCTAGGTCTGATTGCCGTTAGAGGCCAAGAATTCTTCCTGTATGGGAATTGTTAATCCACAATATGGCCTGATGTATGGAAATATCGTATTCATACAAGTGGAATTGTTTGGGGGGGGTGGGTCTCAACTTCTCATGTATACCAAAAGAAAGTTGCTTGGTTTCTGGATTCCCCTCGACTGAACTGGAATCCATAGCCGTGCGGTTGCAAACTGGCCTTGCTGACGCCAGGATCACCTGAGGCGTGCTGCGGACGGACGAGAGGGGTGGAGGGTCCCGTTGCGTCCACGTGTTGAGTGTTTGGAGCCGGTCTTGCCAGAACATGTATGCACGCAGAGGGGCCGACGATGACCTGTATCAGAAAGACGAAGGGAAATGGGCCCTGCTGCGTAATGTCAACCAGGTGTTCAAATACCAACGCACCCTCCTTCCGGTAAGCACCGAGTACTCGTACCATGCCTGAGGTCATCTGGCTCAGCTGTTGGTGACTGATGTCCCAGTGTTTGTAGACCATGAAGTTTCTCATTGCTTCTTGTGTAGAGGTTTTAAAAATAAAGAAGCAGCTCGAACCTCGCCCAAGTTCTCCAAATTTGAAATGAAGTTGAGGAAAATTTCCCTGCCCCCGCCTCACCCCCTCTCCTCACGGTAGTAGCCCATTAAAACTATTCATTTATAGGTGTGTTGTATAACGTGATGCACTCCTCTGTATTCTGCCCCTTGCACCTCTCTCTCCCCAATTACCCTAGTCACAGCCTCCCCCACCAATGATGAGACCATTCAAGGGGGGACCCCCTTGGCTGTGATGTCCAGGCTGACCAAACATAGTGACGTTGTCTGTGCCCCTTCAGCAGTGTCCTGTATCCTGCTCATTTTCATTTCCAACCAGGCCCACATGCCTAACATGTAGGCCCAACATTTGTGAGGGAAATTGAAAATGCCTAATGAATCAGGCAAGGCTGGGAAAGCAGAGTGGTCTTGCCAACGTTAATGAGAGGAAATCATTGTCAATGATTTTCCAGTTATCCCTGGCTTTACTTCCGGTATTTTGACCCGTAACCTTAGGTAAAACGTCAACAGGGGCTTGTGCTTGTTCCTTTCCCTGTGCGCAGCAGCCTTGATGTGATGGGGTCAGGTTCGTTTTGATACCTTTTCCCTTTTTTGACACCCCAGCCCCGTGTGGAATCTCCGAACAGGACGATGTACCCCCCGCCTCCCACACACATGTCGTGCAGGTGACTTTGTTTTTTTTGTCAGCCTAGAGGCCACAGCCAGGGGTGGTTCCCCCTTGAATGGTCCCATCATTGGTAGGGGAAGGCTACGATTAGGGCAATTGGGGGGAAGAGAGAGGAGCAAGAGGAAAAAGCTGGCTGCTCCTGCCTCCCTTTCATTGCCCCCTTGACCCCAGGAAACCCATCCAGCAGGGCAGCTTTTAAATCAGGTACTCCACTGCACGAAATAAAGCCCCATTTAAACATGTTAATGAAGCCCCCCCACTTTACCTTTCCTCCATGGGAAAGGAGTGATGCTGATGGAGGCATGATCCATATCAGTCTGACTTCCGCCTTGTGTGTTGGAGAGGGTTAATATTGAGGCCGCAATGTTTGGAAACTTTGAAAGCTAATTATAACTAATTTCCTTGAGGGTGTGTTACTTTGGATTATTGTTTGTTTTAATTGTTGCTAGGCGTTGTCAACCCGTGTCCCTGCAGGACTATCCCATCTTGGCGTCCTGACTTTATTGGCTGGAAAGTTGACATGGAAAGATAATGTGTGAAAGAATCTTGGGCTGAGCGAGTCCACCTGTTGTTGCACATGTCACCACTGGAACTGTCGACAACCATCCTCTGATCGTAGCTGTTGTCTGGCTCAAAAAAGATCAGGAGGCAATATCGAGGAGCAAAGTGATGTCTCCCTCCCTCCGCAACATTTTTTTTAATCCATTCTTCCCATGGGATGTGGATGTTGCTGACAAGTTGCTCATCCCTAATTTCCCTTGAGCTGAGTGGCTGGCTTGCTAGACCATTTCCAAGTGTAGTTAAGAGTCGCGTAGGCCAAAACAAGTAAGGATGGCAGATTTCCTTCCCGAAAGGGTTTTAATGAACTAGACGAGTTTTTCTAACAACTGGTAGTTTCATGGGCCAATTAGTGACTAATACTTGAGTTTTATATTCCACATTTATTAATGGAATTTAAATTTCACCAGCTGCCGTGTTGGGATTTGAACTCATGTCCCCAGGGCATTAGCCTGGGCCTCTGGGTTACCAGCCCAGTGACATTACCACTACAACACTATCTCCTGCCCCACCCACCCACAAGCTGGGTATAACAAACCCTGGAACCCCCCCTCCCTAACAGCTCTGTGGGTGTACCAACACCACATGGACTGCAGCGGTTCAAGAAGGCGGCTCACCACCACCTTCTCAAGGGCAATTAGGGATGGGCAATAAAAGCTGGGGCTTTGCTAGTGATCCCACGAATGTATGGGGAAAAAAAATACTCTGGGATTACTGAAGCTGATTCTTGGACTTTAAAGTGGTGTTACCAAACGGGCTGCACACATGACTAGACAGCATGAAATTTATAATTAAGATTCAAAAATGAGCAAATTTTCCTACAGTAACACAAGCTGACCTTGAGCCATCTATCTGTCCTCAGGGGGATTATGTCTGGCTGGATCTGAAGACTGGACGTGAGTTTGAAGTTCCAATCGGGGCAGTGGTAAAACTCTGTGACTCTGGCCAAATTCAAGTGGTGGACGATGAAGGCAATGTGAGTATTCTGGCGTCTGATTATTGCTGTATCATTCTACTTTGTTTACCTGCACAAAAACATGTCGCAAACTAATGAAAAAACAGTTTATATTTGACAGGTTTACTGCTTGATATTGGAGATTAAAGGGCGATCCAGTCGGTGTTATTAAGTTGATTTAGAGGGATTGATAGAGAGAAACAGTTTCCTTTGTTGAGGGAGTCCAGAACAAGGAGGCATAACCTCAAAATTAGAGCTCAGATATTCAGGGGTGATCTTAGGAAGCATTAGTTCACACAAATAGGAATGAAAATCTAGAACCCCCAAAAAGCTGCTGAGTTTGGAGAGTCAAATCAGTAGTTTCAAAACCTGAGGTTGATTTTTGTTAGTTAAAGGTATTGAGGATTACAGAACCAGTAAGTGGCTCAATGGGGCAAAGGTGCAGATCAGAGTTAGCTAACTGAATAGCGTAACAGGCTTAAGACTGAGTGACCTTCTCCTGTTCCAAGGGTAACTTGGATTTCTGTGCATGGGTGGGCAATACTCCTCACCAACAACAACTTATATTTAGATGGTGCCTTTAACATAATGAATGTCCCGAGATGCTTCACAAGAGCATTGTAAAGCAAAATATGATACTGAGCCACATAGAGATATGTCAGATAACCAAAATCCTGGTCAAAGAGGTAGGTTTTGAGAAGAGTCTTAAAGGGGGAAAGTGCTGTAGAGTGGCAGGAAGGGAATTCCAGAGCTTGGGGTCTGGTCAACTAAAGGCACGCTGCCATTACAGATAATGTTCCAGTCTCCACCATCTCCATTCCTAGATATGTCCTGTCCCATCAGCAGGACAGACCCAACAGAGGTGGTGGCACAGTGGTATACAGTCGGGAGGGAGTTGCCCTGGGAGTCCTCAACATCGACTCTGGACCCCAAGAAGTGTCATGGCATCAGGTCAAACATGGGCAGGAAAACCTCCTGCTGATTACCACATACCTCCCTCAGCTGATGAATCAGTGCTCCTTCATATTGAACATCACCAGGAGGAAGCACTGAGGGTGGCAAGGGCATAGAATGTACTCTGGGTGGGGGACTTCCATGTCTATCACCAAGAATGGTTCGGTAGCACCACTATTTGGCCAAGCTGACCGAGTCCTAAATGACATAGCTGCTGGACTGGGTCTGCGGCAGGTGGTGAGGGAACCAACAAGGGAAAAACATACTTGACCTCATCCTCACCAGCCTGCCTCCCACAGATGCATCTGTCCATGACAGTATTGGTAGGAGTGACCACCGCACAGTCCTTGTGGAGACGAAGTCTTGCCTTCACATTGAGGAGACCCTCCATCGTGTGGCACTACCACTGTGCTAAATGGGATAGATTTCGAACAAATCTAGCAACTCAAGACTGGGCATCCATGAGGTGCTGTGGGCCATCAGCAGCTGCAGAATTGCACTCGAACAGAATCTGTAACCTCATGGTCTGGCATATCCCCCACTCTACCATTACCACCAAGACAGGGGATCAACCCTGGTTCAATGAAGAGTGCAGGAGGGCATGCCAGGAGCAGCAACAGGCATACTTAAAAATGAGGTGTCACTTGATGAAGCTATAACACAGGACCACTTGCGTGCCAAACAGCATAAGCAGCTAGTGATAGACAGAGCTAAGTGATCCCACAACCAACGGATCAGATGTAAGCTCTGCAGTCCTGCCACATCCAGTTGTGAATGGTGGTGGACAATTAAACAACTCACTGGGGGAGAAGGTTCCACAAATATCACCATTCTCAATGATGGAGGAGCCCAGCACAACAGTGCAAAAGATAAGGCTGAAGCATTCGCAACAATCTTCAGCCAGAAGTGCCGAGTGGATAATCCACCTCGACCTCCTCTGGAGGTCCCTAGCATCACAGATGCAAGTCTTCAGCCAATTCGATTCACTCCACATGATATCAAGAAACAACTGAAGGCACTGGATACTGCAAAGGCTATGGGCCCTGACAATATTCCGGCAATAGTACTGAAGACTTGTGCTCCAGAACTTGCTGCGCCCCTAGCCAAGCTGTTCCTGTACAGCTACAACACTGGCATCTACCCAGCTATGTGGAAAATTGTCTAGGTATGCCCTGTACACAAAAAGCAGGACAAATCCAATCTGGCCAATTATCACCCCATCGGTCTACTCTCGATCGTCAATAAAGTAATGGAAGGGGTCATCAACAGTGCTATCAAGCGGCACTTGATTAGCAAATACCTCGCTGATGCCCAGTTTGGGTTCCACCAGGGCCACTCAGTTCCTGACCTCATTATAGCCTTGGTTCAAACATGGACAAAAGAGCTGAACACCAGAGGTGAGGTGAGAGTGACTGCCCTTGACATCAAGGCCGCATTTGACCAAGTGTGGCATCAAGGAGCCCTGGCAAAACTGGAGTCAATGGGAATCAGGGGGAAAACTCTCCGCTGGTTGGAGTCATACCTAGCACAAAGGAAGATGGTTGTGGTTGTTGGAGGTCGGTCATCTCAGCTCCAGGACTTCACTTCAGGATTTCCTCAGGGTAGTGTCCTAGGCCCAACCATCTTCAGCTGCTTCACCAGTGACCTTCCTTCCATCATAAGGTCAGAAGTGGGGATATTCGCTGATGATTGTACAATGTTCAGCACCATTTACGACTCCCCAGATAGTGAAGCAGTCCATGTCCAAATGCAGCAAGACCTGGACAATATCCAGGCTTGGGCTGACAAGTGGCAAGTAACATTCGTGCCACACAAGTGTCAGGCAGTGACCATCTCCAACAAGGGAGAATCCAACCATCGCACCTTGATGTTCAATGGCATTACCATCACTGAATCCCCACTATCAACATCCTGGGGGGGGTTACCATTGACCGGAAACTGAACTGGACTAGCCATATAAATACTGTGGCTACAAGGGCAGATCAGAGGCTAAGAATCGTGCAATGAGTAACTCGCCTCCAGACTCCTCAAAGCCTGTCCACCATCTACAAGGCACAAGTCAGGAGTGTGATGGAATATTCCCCACTTGCCTGGATGAGTGCAGCTCCAACAACACCAAAGAAACTGGAGACCGTCCAGGACAAAGTAGTCCACTTGATTGGCACCACGTGCAGCAGTGTGTACATCTACAAGATGCACTGCAGGAATTCACCAAGGCTTCTTAGACAGTACCTTCCAAACCCACGACCATTACCACCCAAAAGGACAAGGGCAGCAGATAAATGGGAACACCACCACCTGGAAGTGCCCCTCCCAGCCACTCACCATCCTTGGAAATATATCATTGTTCCTTCACTGTCGCTGGGTCAAAGTTGTGGAACTCCCTTCCAAACAGCACTGTGGGTGTACCTACACTACATGGACTGCAGCAGTTCAAGAAGGCAGCTCACCGCCACCTTCTGAAGGGCAACTAGGGATGGGCAATAAATGCTGGCCAGCTAGTGACATCCACATCCCATGAATGAATTCAAAAAAAGCAAGGTTGTGAACTGACTGGCTTAATCTCAGACTGTTGCTGGCAGAAGGACGGAGTCGGTAGCTGCGAGCTGAGTTTGGAACAGGAACTGAAAAATTAACAATATTAATATTTTTCTATATTGATAACCACTGTTATATTCTGATGGGTTTTCATCTGTAGCTTGTATTGCTCATATCTATGGCTAATTTTAGAAATTAATACCGTGTGAGTTGCAATTGATTTTTGATCTTTGGGTAGGACAAGTATTCAGCTTTGATTTCACTGAGTTTTGCGCGTGCAGAGGGGATAATTCCTATGAGGTTGAGAAAAAATGAATGGGTGTTTGTCTCCGAGGCGTTCCAATAGGGTGATAGGGCAGAGATCTGGGGCAGTTTTCTCCAGTTGGCCCACACAGTACTAAACCAGTATTTCACAACCATGTAAAGGTGTTTCCTCAAAAGTTGTCCAAGTGCTAAGAATTTGCATACGTGTATTGTAGCCCCCTCAACGATTCAATTTAAAATTAACCAGCAGCAAAGCTTTAGACTAAAAGAGGATAAAGGTTAGTTTATTACAAAAATTAACTGCTTAAAATTACTTCAATAAAAGTTATAATGTTACTAAATAAAATACAGATACAAGCTTTAAAATATGGATAAAGAAAAAAGGATACTTAGGTGAGATTTCAAATCAGTCCCTGTGACATATCATGGTGGGCCCGTTCCTTGAATTTCTCCTTTCCAAAGTGTAGGGGTTGAAACTTGAAGTTTGTTTTAGCAGCTGCAATGGCTTCTGTAGTTGAATATTCAGAGGTTTGCCTTTTCAGGTGGACTTGGCAGATGTTTGGGATAGAAAGGAGGTTTTCTATTCCTTGCTAATTCGGCAGCTATGGTATTTGCAGATTGCCTGGACTCTTCTGCAGAACAGCAGTTGATTTCTTTAACGCCTCCCTCTTTGTCCTCCCTTGGCCAAGAAGCCTCTTTGATGTTGTCTCAGAGTTCTTTCTGGGGGTTCTGCATCCTGCCTCCCAAGATGACTTCACAAAAATGGCTGCTATCTTAATTTTCAATGAGTCGTTGTTTCACCAGGCAACTAAGTTAATTATGTTGTGTCCTCTGAGGTCCCTTCCTATCTCCTGTTCACTCGGAAGTAATAGGGCTCTCACGCCTTTTAGAAGATTCGATGAACATCCCTGGAGGGGCCTTTTGTATTTTAATTACTTTTCATAGTCATCTCGAGAGATAAGAGTTTGACAAGGTTTGAACAAACAGAGAGACCGTGGCACCTTTCTATGTCCATACTTTCGTTTTGAAACAAGGCTTTTAAATTCAATGTAAAGGTTTGGAAACAGAAATGCACCTTTAAAACAGATGTCCTTTAAAATTTGTGACGTGACTGTTTGAAGCTGCCAGTGTGTTACGATCAATCCCCAGATGAGGTCCCCAAATTTGTTAACTTCCTGAGCGAGACCCCAATTTTGTTATGCTCCCGGGTGAGGAGGAATGAGTTCGCTTTCCTCCTTTATTCAACTCCCTCAGTTGGTCGCAACAAGGTTAATTTAAGAGGTAACATTTCCCTTGTGGATACCTTTTCCCAGTCCAAATGTATTTGTTTTAGGAGGAGCCAATTTAATCAGGTTTTCCTGAGTTTTGAGTAAGTTTATTAGTTACTAAAAACCTCGGGGGGAAACACACACACACACACAAAATAAGAAGGTAAGAGTCCAAAAATAAGTTATAAAAAAGATATACGATTCAGCCTTTGGCTTGTCTGTGAGGCATAAATGGCGAAACATTATGGCCATTAATTTGGGTGATTCTGGTAGAGCTGACTTTGACAGTTTAGCAGCTGGGGTTTGGAGACACTTGGTTCTGCAGGTTGGCTGAAGAAGCTGTCCTATTTCCTTTTCGATTGTGGCTTTGCTGAGCCTTACCCCCTGCGATAGAGAGAGGGAGAAAGACATTTCCTGCAACTGCAGAAGTGACTAGTTGTTGTTCTTGTACTGTCACTCTCTCAGCACACTTCTGTTGAAGAGTCATACGGACTCGAAACGTTAACTGTGTTCCTCTCCGCAGATGCTGCCAGACCTGCTGGGTTTTTCCAGGTATCTTTGTTTTTGTAGTACACTAGCATTGCTCTGCAGCTAGCTCTTTGACCCAACTTTCCCAATGTATTCCTAAGGGGGGAAAAAAAACCATGTCTTGCCTCGAGAGTCTGTTTTCTTTGATCTCTGACCATTTTACACATTCTGAGATATGAATCAACAGGAGATGGATTTTAGATGCCTGCTGAGACGTGATAATCAGTCTTTTGTCTCTGCAACCACAGGAGATTAAAGTTCAGTCTTTTGCATTTATCCTATCTCCCTTTTTAAGTGTCTCTGTCTCTGCTTGAAGAGTGCGACATTCCATGTTCTTTCATGACAGGCTGGTCAGTATAATCCACATTGGAATTTTCCAGAAAGTGTTCACTTCACGTTATCGGCCAACTTTTGCTCAGTGTCCTTGCTTGTATTTGTGTAAAAACACACGCGTCTTCCTTAAAAAGTTCAAATGCCCGTAAGTTTTTTTTTTAACTATCCATTCATGGGATGTGGGCGTCTCTGGCTAGGCCAGCATTTATTGCCCATCCCTATTTGCCCTTGTTCAGAGGGCATTTAAGAGCCAACCACATTACTGTGGGTCTGGAGTCACATGTAGCCAGACCAGGTAATTTCCTTCCCTAAAGGACATGAGTGAACCAGATGGGCTTTTACAACAATCGACAATGGTTTCGTGGTCATCATTAGACTTTTAATCCCAGATTTTTATTGAATTCAAATTCCACTATTTGCCATAGTGGGAGTCGAACCCCAGCCCTCAGGTGGCTGTAATCAGCTTTTATGACAGAGACACTTAAAAAGGGAGATAGGAAAAATGCAAAAGACTGAACTTTAATCTCCTGTGGTTGCAGAGACAAAAGACTGATTATCAGATCTCAGCAGGCATCTTTTATGACAACTGCTGGTTCAGGGCAGAAAATGTTCCACTAATCGGCAATTGGGTATCCAATTGTCTGATGAGCACCAACACTGAGGAAGCATTTAAATTGATGGTTTCACAATCTGAGGTTTGTGCGCTCGAGTTGCTAACTACTTTAATCATAGATACGAATTTGTGCCTTTTAAGTTTATTTCTTTAAAAAAAAATGGCATTTTTAAAACACAAAAATTACCATGGTGTTAAGCTTTGTCACCCGTTCTCTTCCTTCCTGGTCTTCCAGGAGCACTGGATCTCCCCTCAGAATGCCACTAACATTAAGCCAATGCATCCAACATCCATCCATGGAGTGGAAGATATGATCCGTCTGGGAGACTTGAATGAAGCGGGAATTTTGCGTAACCTCCTCATCCGATACAGGGAGCGTTTAATTTATGTGAGTATGAACCTTGCTCCTTCAGGTTCTCCAGTACAGTCAATGCCTGATGCACTTGGGGAGAAATGTGCGACACCTGTGTGTTTACGTTTTAGGTATGAAGTGTGCTCATTGGTGGTGAGGAGAGTAGCAGTTTGGCCCCCTCCTATTGTAGGACAACCAAAGACCAATTGAAGAGTTGAAGTGCTTGGCCACTTCAATGGTTGACTATCTAATTATTGAATTATTCCCTACCAATTCTGTGATCTATTGTAAATTTTCCTATGTTGAATGTTGGACCATTTGCTGTGTGATTTGAGTTGTGTTTTACATTTTGTTCACCAACATATAGTTTTTTTTATTCAGTCATGGGATGTGGGCATTGCTGGCTAGGCCAGCATTTATTGCCCATCCCTAATTGCCCCTGCTCAGAGGCATTTAAGAGTCAACCACGTTGCTGTGGGTCTGGAGTCACATGCAGGCCAGACCGGGTAAGGATGGCAGATTTCCTTCCCTAAAGGGCATGAATGAACCAGATGGGTTTTTACAAAAATCAACAATGGCTTTGTGGTCATCATCAGACTTTTAATTCCAGATTATTGTCGATTTCAAATTTCACCGTCTGCTGTGGTGGGATTTGAACCCTGGTCTCTATAGCATTACCCTGGGTCTCTGAGTTACTAAGCCCAGTGACAATACCACGATGCCTCCTCATTAAAGTACGATTACTTCTCTTCCCAGCAATTCTTTATCGGTAGGACTTTGTTGATAATGGCCCACAACCTCTCACTCCGGGGTGGGTAGCCCAAAGGTGCACTGGGGAACATCCACCCTTCTCGGAGGTCCCCAGGTAAGGACTGCCCTGAATTGGGAACCATCCAAAAGTACAATTTAAATCACCAAACTTCAGATAGTTTTGACTGCCTCACAGTAATAGTTACCCAGGAAAAGTTTGAAAGATTACAACTGCTTCTGACTCCTGGGTAATGATAACACTTGCACCTCCCCCGCCCACCCCACCCGCCCAATCGGACCAGTGCCTTACAAAACCTACCTTCTCCATGGCTTCTGAAAGTGGCGAGACCTTTAAACTTACTGGCATTACGGTAGCTAGGGCCACAAAAAAGGGGGTAACTCTGCAGCTGGACTGATGGCCCCAGGAGCGCACTGCCCTACATGGCTCTCGCCCAGCCTGAGTCGGAAGGTTGGGCGAGAAAGGAGAAGCTGGAATTCCAGGTAGGAAACTAGGAGCGGAGTGGGAAGCCGACTGTACCACTCTGCAGGCGTTTAGGTCCAATAAGTAGGTTCTCTGCAGCTTCTGTGTAAGTGGGTTATAAGACACCCTATATTGTTCCTAGAATGTGTGCAGCCCTTTACAATCCCAGATTTGTAACATGTCCCATAAAATGCCTTTCAGGACTCTAAAATTGTGTGTGGTATGTGCGTGGGGCTGGTAGTGGGGTGTGTGTGTGTGTGTGTGTGTGTGTGTGTGTGTGTGTGTGTGTGTGTGTGTGTGTGTGTGTGTGTGTGTGTGTGTGTGTGTGTGTGTGTGTGTGTGTGTGTGTGTGTGTGTGTGTGTGTGTGTGTGTGTGTGTGTGTGTGTGTGTGTGTGTGTGTGTGTGTGTGTGGCTGGTAGTGGTGTGTGTGTGTGTGTGTGTGTGTGGGGCTGGTAGTGGTGTGTGTGTGTGTGGGGCTGGTAGTGGTGTGTGTGTGTGTGTGGGGCTGGTAGTGGTGTGTGTGTGTGTGTGTGTGTGTGTGTGGGGCTGGGAGTGGTGTGTGTGTGTGTGTGTGTGTGTGTGTGGGGCTGGTAGTGGTGTGTGTGTGTGTGTGTGTGTGTGTGGCTGGTAGTGGTGTGTGTGTGTGTGTGGGGCTGGTAGTGGTGTGTGTGTGTGTGTGGGGCTGGTAGTGGTGTGTGTGTGGGGCTGGTAGTGGTGTGTGTGTGGGGCTGGTAGTGGTGTGTGTGTGGGGCTGCTAGTGGTGTGTGTGTGGGGCTGCTAGTGGTGTGTGTGTGGGGCTGGTAGTGGTGTGTGTGTGGGGCTGGTAGTGGTGTGTGTGTGGGGCTGGTAGTGGTGTGTGTGTGGGGCTGGTAGTGGTGTGTGTGGGGGGCTGGTAGTGGTGTGTGTGTGGGGCTGGTAGTGGTGTGTGTGGGGGGCTGGTAGTGGTGTGTGTGGGGGGCTGGTAGTGGTGTGTGTGTGGGGCTGGTAGTGGTGTGTGTGTGGGGCTGGTAGTGGTGTGTGTGTGGGGCTGGTAGTGGTGTGTGTGTGGGGCTGGTAGTGGTGTGTGTGTGGGGCTGGTAGTGGTGTGTGTGTGGGGCTGGTAGTGGTGTGTGTTTGGGGCTGGTAGTGGTGTGTGTGTGGGGCTGGTAGTGGTGTGTGTGTGGGGCTGGTAGTGGTGTGTGTGTGGGGCTGGTAGTGGTGTGTGTGTGGGGCTGGTAGTGGTGTGTGTGTGGGGCTGGTAGTGGTGTGTGTGTGGGGCTGGTAGTGGTGTGTGTGTGGGGCTGGTAGTGGTGTGTGTGTGGGGCTGGTAGTGGTGTGTGTGTGGGGCTGGTAGTGGTGTGTGTGTGGGGCTGGTAGTGGTGTGTGTGTGGGGCTGGTAGTGGTGTGTGTGTGGGGCTGGTAGTGGTGTGTGTGTGGGGCTGGTAGTGGTGTGTGTGTGGGGCTGGTAGTGGTGTGTGTGTGGGGCTGGTAGTGGTGTGTGTGTGGGGCTGGTAGTGGTGTGTGTGTGGGGCTGGTAGTGGTGTGTGTGGGGGGCTGGTAGTGGTGTGTGTGGGGGGCTGGTAGTGGTGTGTGTGTGGGGCTGGTAGTGGTGTGTGTGGGGGGCTGGTAGTGGTGTGTGTGGGGGGCTGGTAGTGGTGTGTGTGGGGGGCTGGTAGTGGTGTGTGTGGGGGGCTGGTAGTGGTGTGTGTGGGGGGCTGGTAGTGGTGTGTGTGGGGGGCTGGTAGTGGTGTGTGTGGGGGGCTGGTAGTGGTGTGTGTGGGGGGCTGGTAGTGGTGTGTGTGGGGGGCTGGTAGTGGTGTGTGTGGGGGGCTGGTAGTGGTGTGTGTGGGGGGCTGGTAGTGGTGTGTGTGGGGGGCTGGTAGTGGTGTGTGTGGGGGGCTGGTAGTGGTGTGTGTGGGGGGCTGGTAGTGGTGTGTGTGTGGGGCTGGTAGTGGTGTGTGTGTGGGGCTGGTAGTGGTGTGTGTGTGGGGCTGGTAGTGGTGTGTGTGGGGGGCTGGTAGTGGTGTGTGTGCGGGGCTGGTAGTGGTGTGTGTGCGGGGCTGGTAGTGGTGTGTGTGCGGGGCTGGTAGTGGTGTGTGTGCGGGGCTGGTAGTGGTGTGTGTGCGGGGCTGGTAGTGGTGTGTGTGCGGGGCTGGTAGTGGTGTGTGTGCGGGGCTGGTAGTGGTGTGTGTGCGGGGCTGGTAGTGGTGTGTGTGCGGGGCTGGTAGTGGTGTGTGTGCGGGGCTGGTAGTGGTGTGTGTGCGGGGCTGGTAGTGGTGTGTGTGCGGGGCTGGTAGTGGTGTGTGTGCGGGGCTGGTAGTGGTGTGTGTGCGGGGCTGGTAGTGGTGTGTGTGCGGGGCTGGTAGTGGTGTGTGTGCGGGGCTGGTAGTGGTGTGTGTGTGTGTGTGTGTGTGTGTGTGTGTGTGTGTGGGGCTGGCAGTGGTGTGTGTGTGTGTGTGTGTGTGTGTGTGTGTGTGTGTGTGTGTGTGTGTGGCTGGTAGTGGTGTGTGTGTGTGTGTGTGGCTGGTAGTGGTGTGTGTGTGTGTGGCTGGTAGTGGTGTGTGTGTGTGGCTGGTAGTGGTGTGTGTGTGTGTGGGGGGCTGGTAGTGGTGTGTGTGTGTGGGGCTGGTAGTGGTGTGTGTGTGTGGCTGGTAGTGGTGTGTGTGTGTGGCTGGTAGTGGTGTGTGTGTGTGTGGGGGGCTGGTAGTGGTGTGTGTGTGGGGCTGGTAGTGGTGTGTGTGTGTGTGTGTGTGTGTGGGGCTGGTAGTGGTGTGTGTGTGTGTGTGGGGCTGGTAGTGGTGTGTGTGTGTGTGTGGCTGGTAGTGGTGTGTGTGTGTGGCTGGTAGTGGTGTGTGTGTGTGTGGGGGGCTGGTAGTGGTGTGTGTGTGTGTGTGGGGCTGGCAGTGGTGTGTGTGTGTGTGTGTGTGGGGCTGGCAGTGGTGTGTGTGTGTGTGTGTGTGTGTGTGTGTGTGTGGGGCTGGTAGTGGTGGTGTGTGTGTGTGGGGCTGGTGGTGGTGTGTGTCGGGCTGGTAGTGGTGGTGTGTGTTGGGTTGGGGTGTGTCCAACCATTATTTAATGTATTCCTGGAGGCTGCATCACCTGACTTGCCCTGATAGTTCAGCTATCTGTCAGGCCAACACGTCCATCCATGTGACATACTGCCTTCCTCCACCAATTGAAAAGCAAAATGACTCATTTTCAGGGGACTCAGAAGATGGATCTCCACCCTCCTGCTGCTCCGACTAGGTCCATGGGAACCATTGTTCCAACGAACAAGCCAGTGTTGGACAGCAGGAGGGGAGGTGTATCGAAAATGTTTCACTTTGGCTCTCCATTCGTGTGTCATAGTCACAACACGCAAACTATACGAGTGAGTGATCTAACTCGTACTGCCTTCTGCTGTATTTGGTCTTTTTTGTATAATCCTACATTACAACAATGATTACACTTCAAAAGCACTTCTGTGAAGCACTTTGGGGTGTCCTGAAGTCATGAAAGATGCTACATACATGTAAAATTGTGCCTTTTCTGTAACTGCCCCATCCTTTGCTTTTAATCCATTGCCTACTTTTTCTACAGACAAACTGTGGAGGGAGGGTAAGTACTGCATATGAACAATCATCAAACTCTGTGAAGCTACTGGAGGTTAAGTATCAGAAGCCTATGAAATGCATAACCCCCTCACGTCCATTTCCAAAGGCTGCACTCTGCATGGCTAACAATCGGTATTGGGTTTCCCATCTCATTTAAGAGCACCTTCTCACGTTGTCATTGGTGTATTATATAACCATTTTCATTCTGTAAGTTACTTCATCCTGGTGCTGTGTAATTCAATTCATGCCTCTGCTACTGGTGTCCTGTTCCTGTCTCAGGCAACGTTGGTGTTGTCCTTGAAGCTTGCAAAGAAATTTGACAAACTATGTTCATTCATTTTTTTTTCTGGCAGCTGATCAGATGGTCATTTTTGAGTTTTGGGGAGTCTGGTAATGTTGTACGGTACAGGTTCTGTGTAGCTGGGATTCATATCAGTTCCTGACACCAGTTGTTGTAAGATAATCTGACTGCACTGTTCCTGACGAGGCGATATCCTGTAACATGGAGACAGGAGCTTGCAGGGTCGATGGTTCCAGAGGATGTCTATGAAGTACAGTTGAGATTGTTGGGTTGTTCAGGTTTGTTGAGATGTACAATATTCCCTCAATTCATCAACAGCATCTTGCCTACACTTGGGATGTTTACCATGTCAAAGGTGCCAAGGTGCAGAGGAGATACAGATACCGCTAATGTGACGTCCCTGTTTAAGAAGGGAGGGAGACAAAAAGCAGGAAACTATAGGCTAGTCAGCCTAACATCTGTCGTTGGGGAAAATGCTAGAGTCCATTATTAAGGAAGAAATAGCAGGACATTTAGAAAAGCTTAACGCATTCAAACAGAGTCAACATGGTTTTGTGAAAGGAAAATCATGTTTGACAAATTTGCTAGAGTTCTTTGAGGATATAACAAGCAGAGTTGATGAAGGGGAATCTGTAGAGGTAGTGTATTTGGATTTCCAGAAGGTATTCGATAAGGTGCCACATAAGAGGTTATTGCACAAGATAGGAGCTCACGGTATTGGGGGTAATGTATCAGCATGGATTGACGATTGGTTACACACAGAAGACAGAGTTGGGATTTTTCAGGTTGGAAAGTTGTAACTAGTGGAATGCCACAAGGATCAGTCCTAGGGCCTCAATTATTTACTATCTATATTAATGACTTGGAGAAGGGGGCAGAGTGTAATGTATCCAAATTTGTTGATACAAAAATAGGTGGAAGGGCATGTTGTGATGAGGACATAAGGAACCTGCAAGGGGATATAGACAGGTTGAGTGAGTGGGCAAAAACTTGGCATTTTACACTTTGGTAGGAAAAATTAGAAGGCAGACTATTATTTAAATGGAGAGAGACTCCAAAAAAGTGCAGCACGGGAGGATCTGGGTGTTCTTGTGCATGAAACACAAAAAGTTAGCATGCAGGTGCAGCTAGTAATTAAGAAGGCAAATTTGGCCTGTATTGCTGGGGGTTGGAGTTTAAAAATAAGGAAGTCTTGTTAGAACTGTACAGGGTGTTGGTGAGGCCACACCTGGAGTACTGTGTACAGTTTTGGTCCCCATATTTAAGAAAGGATTTACTGGCATTGGAGGCAGTTCAAAAGAGATTCACTGGCTGATTCCTGGGGTGAAGGGGTTGACTTATCAAGAACGGCTAAACAGGTTAGGCCTTTATTCATTACATTTAGAAGAATGAGGGGTGATCTTATTGAAACATACAAGATTCTGAGGGGGCTTGACAGGGCAGATGTTAAGATGTTTCCACTAGTGAGAGAATCTCACACTAGGGGACATAGTTACAGAATAAGGGGAAACTTGTTTAAAACTGAGATGCGAAGGAATTTCTTATGAGGGAAGTTAATGCCTGGAATTCTCTACCTCAGTTGTGGAGGTTAGGTCGCTGAAAGTATTAAAAGAGGAGGTAGATAGATTTTTGAAATATCGGGGAGTTGGGGGCTATGAGGCAAGAAAGAAGAGTTGAGGCCTGGGGCAGATCAGACAAGATCATCTTGAACGGTGGGGCAGGCTTGAGGGGCCGAATGGCCTACTCCTATTTCTTATGTTCTTATGTACCAAGCAGCTGTGTGGAATGTGATTGAAAACATAGGGTTTGAGGTGGTTTTTAAAGATGGGTAAGAGTAGCAAGATAGAGGGATGAAGAAGGATTGCCAAAGTGGCTGAAGGCTCTGCCTCTGGCTTCTGACCCATCCCACCCTCTGCACGCCCAACTTTGTTTTGTTGTCTGTGGATGGAAGGGCTGGAATGTGAAGCTAAAGTCATTGGCAGAGCTGAGGTTGAGGGAGGAAGGAGATTTATAAATGAGAATGGGCATTTATCTGAGGATTCTGAATTTGAAGTATTCAGTTGCATGACCTCGGTGGCCACAGCATTAATGAGTCTGTGTTCTTCAACAATGGTGGATCTTGACTCCCAAGTCTAGGTTAACCAGTGCAACCAGTCCATTTCCCATCTGTCTTTTCTCTGCATTAAAAGAGAGGGTTGTGCCATACCCTCGCTGTAAAACAAAGGTTTTTAAGATTGTACATTCAGCAGAAAAAAGGGGGCTTTTATTCCAACTACCTAGGCTGTATTCACACCAAGTCCTTGAGGTAAAAGACCAGTATCTTTAATCTGTTACATCATGCAGTCTTTAGAGGAAAGATGTGCAGTCCCATCATTCACACACCATTACCTGTGTTCACTGACCTACATTAGCTCCTGGTCCAGCAATTCCTCAAAATTTAAAAGCTGCCATCCTTGTATTTAAATTCCTCCACAGCCTTGCCCCTCATCTCTGTAAATCTGCAAGCAACCAAGCTCTGCTCCGCCAGTTTTGGCCTCTTGTGCTTCCCCAATTTCCATTGTCCCACCATTGCCAGCCATGGTTCCAGCTGCCTAGGATTTGGAAGTCTAAGCCTTAAGCCTACCTGCCTCTCTACCTGTCGTTCCTCTTAAGCCTCTGCTCAAAAACACATGTCATTTGACTAAGCTTTTGTTCACACCTCCTGCTGTAATAGATCGGGGTCCGTTTTTGTCAGGTTACTCTTGGTAAAGCATTTTTGTGATATTTTGCCACATAAAGGCATCGTATCAAAGTCAAGCTGTTACTGTGCCACTCAGCCCAAACCTAAATTGCCATGTGATCACCTTGTGAACATTTACTGTGTCATTTGAATCCATTATTAAGGTAGCCGTAGCAGAACATTTAGAAAATCCTAATGCAATCAATCAGAGTCAACATGGTTTTGTGAAAGGAAAATTGTCTTTGACGATAAAGCAAACAGGGTGGATAAGGGGGAACCAGTAGGTGTATGACATTTCCAAAAGGTTTCGACACAAGGTAAGAGCTCATGGTGTTGAGGATCATATATTAGGAAAATTTGGCAGATGTGGGGAAAATGTGGGGTTGTCCACTTTGGTAGGAAGAATAGAAAAACAGAATATTATTTAAATGGAAAGAGACTGCAGTATGCAGTCCTGGGGGTTACCATTGACCAGAAACTGAACTGGACGAGCCACATAAATACTGTAGCTATGGGAGCAGGTCAGAGAGGCCAGGAATCCTGCGGCGAGTAGCTCACCACCTGCCTCCCCAAAGCCTGTCCACCATCTACAAGGCACAAGTCAGGAGTGTGTTGGAATACTCTCCAGTTGCCTGGATGAGTGCAGCCCCAACAACACGCGAGAAGCTTGACACCATCCAGGAGAAAGCAGCCCGCTTGATTGGCACCCCAGCAATAAACATCCACTCCCTCCACCACCGTCTAACAGTAACAGCAGTGTGTACCATCTACAAGGTACACTGCAGGAACTCATCAAGGTTCCTTAGACCTTCCAAACCCATGACCACTGCCACCTAGAAGGGCAAGGGCAGCAGATACATGGAAACACCACCACCTGGAAGTTGCCCTCCAAGTCACTCACCATCCTGACTTGGAAATATATCGCCGTTCCTTCACTGTCGCTGGGTCAAAATCTTGGAACCCCCTCCCTAACAGCACTGTGGGTGTACCTACACCATATGGACTGCAGCGGTTGAAGAAGGCAGCTTATCTCCACCACCTCAAGGGCAATTAGGGATGGGCAATAAATGCTGGCCCAGCCAGTGATGCCCACATCCCATAGAAATGCTGTGTTACAGAGGGCTCTGGGTATCCTTGCACATAAATCTAAAAAAAGTTAGCGTGCAGGCACAGCAAGTAACTGGAAGGCAAATGGAATATTGGACTTTATTGTTAGGGGAATGGAGTATAAAAGTAGGGAAGTATTGCTACAGCTGTATAGCTATTATTAAAGATGTTATGTAGAGCACTTAGATAAATTCAAGGTAACCAGGCAGAGTCAACATGGTTTTGTGAAAAGGAAATCACATTTAACCAATTTATTGGAGTTCTTTGAAGAAGCAACATGTGCTGTGGATAAGTGGGAAATGATGGGTGTACTGTACTTAGATTTCCAGAAGACATTTGATATGGTGCCACATCAAAGGTTATTGTGGAATATCAAAGCTTATGGTATGGGGGGGCAACACATTGTCATAGAAATAAGATTGGCTGGTTAACAGGAAACAAGAGCAAAAATGGGTCTTTTTCTGGCTGGCAGGACGTAACGAGTGGTGTACCACAGGAATTCGTGCTGGGGTCTCAACCTTTTACAATTTATATAAATCACTTGGATGAAGGGACCCAAGGTATGCTTGCTAATCCAGCTGATGATACAAAGACATGTAGGAAAGTAAATTGTGAAGAGGACGTGAGGCTGCAAAGGGATACAGATAGCTAAAGTGAGTGGGCAAAGATCTGGTAAATGGGTATAATGTGGGAAAATTTGAAATTGTCCATTATTGTCGGAAGAATAAAGTAGTAGTATTATCTAAATGGTGAGAGATTACAGTGCTCTGAGATGCAGAGGGACCTGTGCATCCTAGTGCATGAATCGCAAAAGGTTAGTATGCAGGTACAGCAAGTAATTAGGAAAGTTAATAGAACATTATCGTTTATTGTGAGGGGAATAGAGTGCAAAAGCATGGAGGTTAAAAAGGGCATTGGGGACATCTGGAGTACTGTGTACACTATTGGTCTCCTTGTTTAAGGAAGGATCTAAATGCATTGGAAACAGTTCAGAGAAGGTTTACTAGGCTACTAGTTGGAATGGACAGGTTGTCTTATGAGGGAAGATTGGACAGGCTAGGCTTGTATCCGCTGGAGTTTAGAAGAGTAAATGGTGACTTGATTGAAACGTATAAGACCCTGAGGGGTCTGGTGGATGTGGAAACAATGTTCCCTCTTGCAGGAGAATCTAGAATAGGGGCCACCCATTTAAGACAGATGAGGAGAATTTTTTTCTGAGGGTCGTGAGTCTTTGGAACTCTGCTTCCACTGCCTTCTAAGGAAGAGAGTCTTTGAATATTTTTTGAGGCAGAGGTAGATAGATTCTTGATAAGCAAAGGGTGAAAGGTTATAGGGGTAGGAGGGAATGTGGAGTTCAGGTTACAATTAGATCAACCATCATCTCATTGAATGGTGGAGCAGGCTCAAGGGGCCGAGTGGCCTACTCCTGCTCCTAAGTCATATGTTTGTATCTTATTGAAACATAAGATCTGAGGGGGCTTGTCAGGGTAGATGCTGGGAGGATATTTCCCCTCTTGGGGGCATCTAGAACTAGGGGATATAGTTTCAGAATGATGGGGGGGTCTTATTTAAGATGGAGGTGAGGTGAAATTTTTTTTCTGATGGTTATTAACCTTTGGAATTCTCTACCCCAGAGAGCAGTAGAAGCTTGGTCACTGAATATAATCAAGGCTAAGTTGGACAGATTTTTGATTGACAGGAGAGTTGAGGATTATGGGGGGGACAGACAGGAGAGTGGAGTTGAGGAGAGTTGAGGGTTATGGGGGCGACAGACAGGAGAGTGGAGTTGAGGAGAGTTGAGGATTATGGGGGGGGACAGACAGGAGAGTGGAGTTGAGGAGAGTTGAGGGTTATGGGGGGACAGACAGGAGAATGGAGTTGAGGAGAGTTGAGGGTTATGGGGGCGACAGACAGGAGAGTGGAGTTGGGCCACGATCAGGTCAGCCATGTTGTTATTGAATGTTGGAACAAGCTTGATGGACTGATGAATGGCCTGCTGCTCCTATTTCTTGTGCTCTCCGAAACAACTCCTGTCATATTGTAGACAGTAAATCATTTGTTTAAAAATTTCTTGGCTGCCTATTGGCTGCTCAGAAATGGCACTCGAACGTTTGAGCAAGAAGCCCCCACCCACTGAATCAATCTATAACCCTCACTGGAAAACCATGAAGGTGATTTTAGATGTATGAAGTGGGAACTGTGGTCCCTTGAGGACCAGGGCCAATCACTGTTCACAATTTATATCAACGCTTTATTTCAACACAGATAAGCCGTGTGAGGCATTATATCTGTTAAGAGGAATAAGGAGGTTGTACATTTCTGAATGGCAGCAGGTCAGTAACGTCATGATAAGAACAAACTAGGGTTTATTTCTCAAGAGATAGAATTGGAAGTAGGGAAGTTTTATGTTAAACTTGTATCAAATGTCGTCTTTGTCCTTTTTCATTCTTTCATGGGATGTGGGCATCGCTGGCAAGGCCGGCATTTGCTGCCCATCCCTAATTGCATTGAGTGGCTTGCTAAGAGGATAGAGTCAGAGATTGAGTCAACCACGTTGCTGTGGGTCTGGAGTCACATGTAGGCCAGAGCAGGTAAGGACGGCAGATTTCCTTCCCTAAAGGACATTAGTGAACCAGATGGGTTTTTGACGATGAGCGATGATAGTTTCATGGTCACCGTTACTGAGACTTTATTTCAATTCCAGATTTATTAATTAAGTTTAAATTCCACCAGCTGCCACGGTGGGATTTTAACCCATGTCCGCACAGCATTAGACTGGGCCCCTGGACTACTCGTCCAGTGACATTGTCACCATCTCCCCAGCTACACCTGTGTACTGCATACAATTCTAGTCACCATATTAGGAAAAATGATATAGACACTGGAGAGGGTGCGAGGAAAAAAAGGTTTAACCTCTCAATTCTGCTATCAATTTTGTAAATCTATCAGGAGAGAATGAGCAGGCTGTTTGGTTTCTTTTGAATAGTGAAGCTAAGGAGTGACTTAAGTCTTTAACATTATGAAAGGCTTTGATAGAGCAGGCACACAGAGTGTGCCTCCCCTGTGGAGAAGGCAAAATTAGATAGAGGCCGTCAATATAAGAGAGTCGACCGAGTTAGATAGGTTCTTGATTGGTGAGGGGATCAAAGGTTACGGGGAGAAGCCAGGAGAATGGGGTTGAGAACCTTATCAGCCTTGATTGAATGGCGGAGCAGACTTGATGGGCCAAATGGCCTAATTTCTGCTCCTACGTCTCTGATAGAGTCACCGAGAAATCAAACGGGAAAATTCAGAAGAAACAACTTCTGCAGAGTGGTGAGAATGTGGAGCTCACCACCATGGGGAGTAGCTGAGAGAAATACAGACGCATTTAAGGAGAGGCTAGATAAGCACATGAGGGGAGAAGGGAATAGAGTTATACTGATCAAGTTAGAAGAGGAAGGATAGGCCGAATGGCCTATTTCTTTGTAAAAAATCCACTGCTATTGCCAGCTTAACAGGAATAGCTAAATGTCCTGGGTGTAGAGAAATTCTGTACAGGAGTGAGTGAATGCAGCAGGGTTCAGCGCAGATACTGGACTTTTCCCATGGAAAGCAGACCTGCTCCAGCCTGTCACCTGGTAAATTACCATCTTCCCTTGCTAGGGTGCCTGTGAACGTGTGAGCAGGGGTTTGATTTGCCCATTCACTGTCCTTTTTGTTTTGTTTTTCTCTGTGCCGGGCAATGATTGTGTATATTTTTCTTTTCCACACGGCTATATCTGAGCTTCTGTTAGGAGGCTTGCTTACATTGTTATAATGTCCCCTCCTTTCAGACCTACACTGGCTCCATCCTGGTTGCAGTGAACCCCTACCAGCTGCTGCCAATCTACACTGCTGAACAAATCCGGTATTACACGAACCGGAAGATCGGGGAAATGCCGCCTCACATCTTTGCCATCGCTGACAACTGCTATTTCAACATGCAACGTAACAACAAGGACCAGTGCTGCATCATAAGGTGAGTCAAGATCACACGGTGGTGAATTCTCGCTGTGGCTGTTGCACAAAGTACTGTGGGTGCTGGAAACACGCGGTGGGTCTGGCAGCAGCTGTGGAGGGAGAAGCGGAGTTAATGGTCCAGATGTTGCAGTCAGCGGAGCGATTACCGCCGGCCGTGAAGGTCTCGGCACCCTTAGCGTTTGCGGAACTTCCGATCCGGCTGAAGCAATGACACTGCGGCGCGGCCATCCACGGGGAACACGGGCGAAGAGGGCACAACCCCCTCTCTTGCGGCCGGCTGCCAGGTCGGTTTTCAGCGGGTAGTCAGGTTGTGGGGGTCAGGGGAGGTTAGGGTCAGGGGGTTCGCGTCAGATGGGGGCGGGGTGGCCTGTGTCGTGTCAGGGCTGGGGGCGGTGTTGGGGATGTGGGGGTTGGTGGGTTAAGTTATATTGTTACGCCAGCGATTAAACAGTTTAATCTTGTATAAAGGCCTGGCACTTCAAGGGTTAATTTGGGAATGAGTGCAGTGCTGCCCACACAGTGATGTAAGAGAACATATAATCTGTACCTTAGGAACAGTGTAGTGTTGGACAGAGTCGTGTGTAGAAGCAAGCATGGAGACAGATCCTGGCTTGAACCCTTTAGTGTACTTGTTATATGGTTTCCAGTAGTTGAGAAATACTTACATAAAAGCAAAATACTGCAGATGCTGGAAATCTGAAAGAAAAACAAAAATAGCTGGAAAAACTCAGCAGGTCTGACAGCATCTGCATAGAGGAACACAGTTAACTTTTCGAGTCCGTATGACTCTTCATTAGAACTAAAGAAAAATTGAAATGAGATGAAATATAAGCTGTTAGAGGGGGGTGGGACAGGTGGAGCTGGATAGGGGGCCTGTGATAGGTGGAGGCAAAGAAGAGGTTGCCAAAGATGTCATAGACAAAAGGACAAAGGGGGTGTTGCCGGTGGTGATATTAGCTGAGGAATGTGCTAATGATGACATTAAGGGTAGAAAGCAGGATGAGCAAGTGACAGCCCTAGTACGAGTGGGGTGGGTGAAGGGATCGAAATGAGCTAAAAGGTGAAGATAAAACAGTGAATGGAAATACATTTAAAACTAATAGAAATAGGTGGAAAAAGAAATATATATATTTCAATGTTAAGTCCGGAAGGCTGTAAAGTGCCTGATCGGAAGATGAGGTGCTGTTCCTCCAGTTTGTGTTGAGCTTCACTGGAACATCCTGGCCTTTGTATCTGGAGCTTTGGAGACCTATAAACATACGAATCAGGAGCAGGAGTAGGCCATTCAGCCCCTCGAGCCTGTCCTGCCATTCAATAAGATCATGGCTAATCTAATTTTAACCTCAACTCCACATTCCTGCCTACCCCCAATAACCTTTCACCCCCTTGCTTATCAAGAATTATCTACTTCTGCCTTTAAAGATATTCAAAGACTCTGCCTCAACCACCTTTTGAGGAAGAGAATTCCAAAGACACTCAGCCCTCAGAGAAAAAACTTCTCCTCCTCCTCTGCCTTATATGCATATGACCCCTTATTTTTAAACACTGAGCCCTAATTCTAGATCCTTTCCACATCATCCTGCCAAGACCCCTCAGGATTTTATGTTTCAATTGTTATTGTGATGAAAGTATAATAATTTTCATGATATTTTTCTGGTTTATTGTGAAGTAGGTTTATGGGGGTAAGTACTGTTGGGTCTGTCTTTGATTAATTGCATTTGGAGTCAAGTAGACTGCAAGTTTGGAATTATCAAAAGAAGCTAGGTGCATGACATGCTAATGAATAAACATAGATACTGGTTTAGCATGTCAGGTGTGAAGGGAATTTGTATTTTTAGATAAATGAAGAGATTTGGATTTCAAAGGGATGTTCGCCTTGCTTATCTGGCTAAGGAGTGTGTTTATTTTTCCCAAAGGTTACTGACTGTATTGGCAACATGAAACTTTTTTATAATATGAGGAAGATACAGTTTCAAAGACATGTGGAACAATAGGATTTACATATTAAGAAGAGAGAGGCATATATAAAGGAGAATGAAAGGCTATGTGTCAGAAGGCCGTGTAAGATCTGACAGGAGTGTGTGAAGTAGCCTTAATGAAGCCTCCAAGCATTTGTGCATGAGTCTGCTATATAACCAAACTGAAGTTGGGGAAAAGCCATTTGGAATTCCACTGTCAAGTGGGTGTTGTGTTAACTTGCTGGTTCCGTTTTAAATCTAAAATCTATTCTGGACCGTTACCTTAAAGAGATTGTAACTGGGGTCAGGTTAATTCGGAATTTTAGAAGTTTTATTACGGTAGTAAGTAATTGTAGCCTTATGTATGTGCTTGAAATCCTTTATATTTTGTTAATAAATAATTTAATTTTTAAAACCTCTAAAGGTCTTGCTGGACTTATTACTTCTGAATTCAGTGCAGGCATCACGTGATTAAAAACAAATTGCAAAACCATTGTGATAGCGCGACTAAGTTCCCCTTGTGGATTTGGGTCAGCTTGACATGCAGAATCTGCCATGTCATAACACTCTTCTCATCTCCAGTGGATACAAGCCTAACTTGCCCAGCCTTTCTTAAGACAACCTGCCCATTCCAGGTGTTAATCTAGTAAACCTTCCCTGAACTGCTCCAATGTATTTACATTCTTCAATAAGGAGACCAATACTGTACACAATACTCCAGATCTGCTCTCACCGATGCCCTGTATAACTGAAGCATAACCTCCCTACTCCTGTATTCAATTCCCCTTGCAATAAATGATAGCAGTCTATTAGCTTTCCTAATTACTTGCTGTACCTGCATCCTAACCTTTTGCGAATCATATTTCTCTCTGAACCAAAGTAATTTTTTTGCCTCCTCCGCTAAACAAGTGTTTCATTGCAGCAGTCCAGTTGCATCTGATCCTGAACAACTTTCACCCTAGGAGTTAGACTCCAGTAATAAGTGAGGTGATATGTCATTCATTCCTAGATTAACGTTGATCTGGCTTTGAGTGAGGGATATCTTTGATTCCTGCCTCTGTGTCAGAGGATATGCATTTGAGATGTGGTATGGCTTAACTACTCGCTCTCTCTCTCGCGCTCTCTCTCTCTCTCGTCGATTTAAGTGGGTTCCATGCCTGTGTGATCAGCTTTGGGTCGACATTGGCCTATCCGTAATTCAGGACAGGAAGTTCCTTGAACGATTTGTCTGACCCGGAAGTGCTTGTAAAACTGACGTCTGCCAGTAGTATGGTTAAAATGGCTGCTTTGCCTGGTACAAAAGGTTCTTAAAAAGAAAAATATTCCTGTTTTTTTTTAAGCCAGTTTTCATAATGTAATATCAATACTTTGAGCTAAGGAGAGGCAGGACTTGATTTTTTGAATGTTTTCTCCCTGTAATGCTGGATACCAAGGAATCATGTGCAACAGTGGTCACAAGGATTTCATAAGTGTAGGAGCCCCATTGTATAATTCCTGCATTTTGATTAAACTGGTTAACCCATGGTCCAGGGAGAAATATGTGCCAGCTCTCAAATGGGTCAGAATTCAGGGGGATAGAAAAATAGGCAGGGATTGATTCCATTCCAATCTCCATCACCATGTGTCAAGGATCCTGCTCCAATCTCCATCCCCCACACCTGTCCAGGGTACAACACATCATTGAAAACGGGTCACATAAAAAGAGTGCACCCTCTGTGTAAAAGGTATAATAAAGTGCGTTCTGAGTAACCCCGACGCAGCTTCACTCCTTGGTTACTTTTGCACTGGCGTTGTCGAGGAATATAAACTTGTGATTTTATGAGCCCTTTACCTAAGCTTGGCTAAAGGGCTAAGGTTCGAACGTAAGTGTTAACCGGTGTTGTTTTTGTGTTTAGTGGAGAGTCCGGCGCTGGAAAAACCGAGAGCACAAAACTCATCCTACAGTTCCTGGCAGCTATTAGTGGCCAGCACTCCTGGATTGAACAGCAAGTACTTGAGGCAAATCCCATTCTAGAAGGTGAGTGGGAGAAATTGTGGTAACCTTGAGTTGAGATCTTGAGCTGTTAGCCGTGCTATATCCACCCGAGGCCTCGGCACTTGATCTGGAAGCACAAAAAGTAAATTTGTGAACAATGTATACATTTTAATATTCTCTAAAAATAGAAGCCCTACCACTTAATGTATGTGCACTTGATCTACTTTTGATATATTTTGCCTTTCTGTCAGTTCAACAAGTGTAACGCCTTTAGCATAGTAAAAGATCCAACCGCATAAGGGGTTATTAGGGCAGGTAGGTTTTAAGGAGAGAAAAGTAAAGAAATGGCAAGGTATAGGCAGTGAATTGCAGAGCTTAGGGCCCAGACAACTGAAGGCACCAGTGGTGGAGCGAAGGTAATCTGGATGGGCAAAAGGCCAGAATTGAAGGAGGACGGAGGGTTGTGGGGCTGGAGGAGATTATGGACGTGGGAGAGGTGAGGCCATGGGGGGATTTTGATCTCTGGGTGGGAATTTTGAAAATAGGGCATTGCTGGACCAGGAGCCAATGTAGGTCAGTCCAGGAGTGAAGTGTGAATGGGACTTTGTGTGAGCTAAGATAAAACAGTGTTGGGTAGAGTAATGAAGCCATGAAGATGATAACTGTCCAAGACTCTTTCCCACCTTATTTCCTAATCAGGCCTAGAGCCTAATGATATACATCCTAGTGATTTTAAGACATGTATTGTGGTGGACTTTTATTTAGAGTATATCCCTCCTGTTTTGAGCTTTTGTGTGCGTCGAAACCTAACAATTGAGGTTGTTAGTTTTAGAATATCTGCAACCTGTGATTTTATAAACAGAAAATTCTGGGAATACTCATCAGGCCTGGCGGCATCTGTGGAGAGAAACAGAGTTAACGTTTCAGGTTGACGACCTCTCCTCAAAACTGGGAAAAGTTAGAGAGAGAGAATGGGGGGGGTGGTAAGTGGTGGAGGGGAAGAAAAACAAAATGGAAGGTCTGCGATAGGGTGGAAAGCAGGAGAGATTAAATGACACAACAGCTGATGATGCAGGCAAAAGGGGTTGGTAACAGAACAAATGAAGAAGTAAAAGATGGTCTCAAAGGTGTAAATGGCAACAGAAGAACCATTTACCTACAAGATGCACTGCAGGAATTCAGTAAGGTTCCTTAGACAGCACCTTCCAAACCCACAACCACTACCATCTAGAAGGACAAGGGCAGCAGATAGATGGGAACACCACCTACCTGGAAGTTCCCCTCCAAGTCACTCACCACCCTGACTTGGAAATATATCGGCCGTTCCTTCACTGTCGCTGGGTCAGAATCCTGGAGCTCCCTCCCTGACAGCACTGTGGGTGTACCTACACCACATGGACTGCAGCGGTTCAAGAAGGCAGCTCACCACCACCTTCTCAAGGGCAACTAGGGATGGGCAATAAATGCTGGTCCAGCCAGTGAAGCCCACATCCCACGAATGATTCATTTTTGGGGAACAAAAAAGCACCTGTCTCAAAAAATGGGAGAGGTGCTTATGATGTGCAATTGTTGAACTTGATTTCAAGCCAGTGAGGCTGTAAAGGGCCTCAGAGAAAGATGAGGTGCTGCTGCTGTTGGGCTTCATTAGAACAGGGTGGGTGGTCAGATTGGAAGCTGAGCAGTGAATTAATATCACCGGGCGCATGGAAGGGCAGGGTCACTTTTCAAGGCTGAACAACGAAGCAGTCATTGATCTTATTCTGTCTTCCCAGTGTAGAGGAAACCTGCTGTGCCTATGTGTGTGTGATGCACCGCAGTTTAGAAGTGGATCACTGCACCGTCATGACCTGACCACCTTGCATATTCTTTTCCTCAGCGTTCGGGAATGCCAAAACTATCCGGAATGATAATTCCAGTCGTTTTGGGAAATACATCGACATTCACTTTAATAAGAGAGGGGCTATCGAAGGAGCCAAGATTGAACAATACCTGCTGGAGAAATCTCGAGTCTGTCGGCAGGTAATGAATGTGGAGGCAGCGTTTGAGTGGAAGAATCTTGACTCTTATTGCAAAACGTTTGACTTCCTTTTTGCACCTGTTGCAAAAGGAGGAATAGGAATTTTTGTTTTTATCAACAGTTTTCATTTTCCTTTATCTGTACCGACCCTTTCCAGGTTTGTATAGGGATGGAAGACTTTCTATATTTTATGAAACACACTCTACTTGTAATTCAGAGCAGAGCACAAATTGATAATATTCTCAATGCTATGTTTAATGGGGTTAATCCCTTTGTATGCATGATTGCAAATTTAGCACAGGCACAGATTTGAAATGATTGCAAGAAAACTAAAAGATGCTTTCAGAAAATTAATTTGCAGATTTGAAAGTTTCAGGAGAAAACTAAGACTTCCAGCGAATGAAAGCTTCACTTTTTAAAAATTTCTTCGTTCGTGGGATGTGGGCGTCAGTGGCAAGGCCAGCATTTGTTGTCCATCCCTAATTGCCCCTGAACTGAGTGGCTCGCTAGACCATTTTGGAGGGAATTAAGAGTCAGTGATAATTGTGTAGGCCAGACTAGATAAGATTTCCTTCCTTGAAGGAAATGTCCTGTTCTAAAGGGCATAAGCAATATGGTTGACTCTTAAATGCCCTCTGAAATGGCCTAGCAAGTCACTCAGTTGTATCAAACTGCTACAAAGCCTCAAAAAAGGAATGAAACCAGACGGACTATCCGGCATCAACTTAGGCATCAGGAACAATAAAGGCAAACTCAGCCCTGTCGACTCTGCAAAGTCTTCCTTGCTAACATCTGGAGGCTAGTGCCACAATTGGGAGAGCTGTCTCACAGACTAGTCAAGCAACAGCCTGACATCCTCACGGAATCATATCTTACAGATAATGCCCCAGACACTGCCATCACCATCCCTGGGTATGTCCTGTCTAACTGGTAGGACAGACCCAGCAGAGATAGGTGGCACAGTGGTACACAAGCAGGAGGGAGTTGCCCTGGAAGTCCTCAACAACAGCTCCGGACCCCATGAAGTCTCATGGCATCAGGTCAAACGTGGGCAAGGAAACCTCCTGCTGATTATCACGTACCGCCCTCCCTCAGCTGATGAATCAGTGCTCCTCCATGTTGAACACCACTTGGAGGAAGCACTGAGGGTGCAGAATGTACCTGGGTGGGGAACTTCAATGTCCATCACCAAGAGTGGCTCAGTAGCACCACTACTGATTTGAGTCCTAAATGACATAGCTGCAAAATTGGGTCCGTGGCAGGTGGTGAAAGGACCAACAAGAAGGAAAAACATACTTTACCTCATTCTCAGCAACCTGCCTGCCGCAGATGCATCTGTCCATGATGGTATCGGTAGGAGTGATCACCGCACAGCCATTGTGGAGATGAAATCCTGCCTTCACATTGAGAATACGCTCCATGTTGTGTGGCATTACCACCGTCCTAAATGGGAGAGCTTTTGAACAGATCTAGCAACTTAAGGCTGGGAATCCATGAGGCACTGTGGGCCATCAGCAGCAGAATTGTACTCGAACACAATCTGTAACCTCATGGCCTGGCATATCCCCCACTCTACCATTACCATCAAGCCAGGGGATCAACCCTGGTTCAGTGAAGAATGCGGGCATGCCAGGAGCAGCACCAGGCATACCTAAAAATGAGGTGTTAACCTGGTGAAGCTATAACACAGACTACTTGCATGCCAAACAACATAAGCAGCAAGTGATAGAAAGAGCTAAGCAACCCCACTTGTCTGCCCAATCCACCAATATGTCTATGCCCTTCTAAAGTTCAAGACTATCCTCATCAGAGTTGACAATGCTTCCATTCTTCATATTATCTGCAAATTTTGAAATCATGCCCTGCATACCACAGTCTAGGTCATTAATATATATATCAGGAAGAGCAAGTCTAGGTCATTAATATATATATATCAGGAAGAGCAAGTCTAGGTCATTAATATATATATATCAGGAAGAGCAAGTCTAGGTCATTAATATATATATATCAGGAAGAGCAAGTCTAGGTCATTAATATATATATATCAGGAAGAGCAAGGGTCCCAGCACTGACCCCTGGGGAACTTCACTGCGGACCTTCCTCCAATCTGAACAACAACTATTTATTACTACTGTTACCTGTCACTCAGCCAATTTCTTATCCAAGTGTCTACTTTCTCTTTTATTCCATGACCTAGAATTTTGCTCACAAGTCTGTTGTGTGGCACTGTATCAAATGCTTTTTGGAAATCTATATACACCACTTCAACAGCACTGCCTTTATCAACCTTCTCTGTTTCCACCTTTCCTTAATTATCCTGCACCTGTCGAAGTGACTATTGATTTTGTCCCGAACTGTAGTTTCCAGAAGTTTCCCTACCACTGAATTCAAACTGGTCTGTAGTTGCCAGCATTGTCCTTGCACCCCTTTTTGAACAAGGGTGTAACGTTCACAATTCTCCAGTCCTCTGGCACTACCCCTGTGTCTAAGGAAGAGTGGAAGATTGTCACCAGTGCCTCTGAGATTTCCACACACTCCTCCCTCAGTATCCTTGGACACATCTCATCCAGCCCTGGTACCTTATCAATTTTAAGTTGAGATAGCCTTTCTAACACCTCCTTCCTCTCGATTGTAAATTCCTCAAGTGTACTTCTCTCTCACCTCAGCCTGGGTAGCATCCTCTTCCTTTGTAAAGACAGATGCAAAGCATTTATTTAATGCCTCCTCTACTTCTCCTGCCTCCGCACGCAAGTCTCCTTTTTTATCCCTAATTGCCCCTATTTTACCACCCTTTTATTATTTACATGCTTATAGAAAACCTTGGGATTCGCTTTTATGTTATCTGTTAGTCTCCTCATGCTCCCTCCTTGCCTGCCTAATTAGTTTCTTCACTTCCCCTCTGGTCCTTCTATATTCAGCCTGATTCTCCATTGTATTTTCTCCCTGACACCTGTCGTGCATGCATGTCTTCTTCTTCATCTTCACCTCTGTCTCTCTCATTATCCAGGGTGTTCTAGATTTATTTGTCCTACCTTTCCCCTTCAAGGGAATATTGGCACTGCTTGCAATACTATTTCTTTTGAAGGTAGCCCATTGTTCAGCCATTGTCTTTTCCGCCAGCATTTGATTCCAAATCATTCGACTCGGATGCATTCTCATCCCGTCGAAGTTGGCTTTCCCCCAGTTAATTATCCCTGCTTCTGGATTGTTCCTTGTCCCTTTCTCCATGGCCAAGCTAAACCTTATGGGGAGGATTTTCCCCTCGTCGGACGGGCCTGGGAGCAGCCGTGCAATGGTCCCCGCCCACGATTGGGGCCCCAACCACGCTTTCACGCTGGCTGGCCAATTAACAGCCAGCCGGTGTGAAACGTGCGCTGATGACCCGAGAGGAGCGGAAGCGCTGAAGCGGGCGCTTGGTGAAAACCCCCCCCCTGAAGGCACAGAGCTGCTTCAGGAAGCTGAAGATTTTTAACCTGAAAGATAAAGAGTTTACATACGAGATAGACTTATCCCCACATGTGACTCAGTCACATGAAGAGCGGCATGTGAAAATGGATGTTAAAAATTTTTTTTTTTCCCCCCCAGTAAGCCCACGGGTGAGGTTTTGTTAAAAACGCAAAGACGGCCTGGCCCATTCGCCCGCCCGCTAGCCGAACAGTTGAGCGGGCAGCGAAAAATCCAACTTCATTAATCACTTAATTGTCAACGGGTGCGCAGCCACCTCTCGCCCATGCTCTCACACACGCGCTCGCCCACCGAAAGATCGCAAGAGCGCGTGATGAGATTGGGACGCTCGCCCGACATCACGCACTATTTCACTTCCGTTCGGGATGGGCACGCGCCCAGCCGTGGGACAAAAAATCCTGCCCTAATGATACACTGGGCACTTTCCCCCTCGAGGCTCTTCCACTTGGGCCAACTCGCTCCCCCGAACCAGGCCCAAACAGTGCCAGGCCTCTCATTGGACCGGAAACATAACTGCTGCAGAAAATTATTTCGAACACATTCCAGGAGCTTTTGTCCCTTTGCACTATCCCTAGCCCAGACTATATTTGGATAATTTAAACCCCCCATTCTAATTACTCTGATTCATGCACCTCTCTGTAATTTCTTTCCAAATTGGTTTCTCTACATCCCTTCCACTAGTTGGTGGTCTATATACGACACCGATCAATGTTATTGCACCTTTTTCATTCCTTATCTCTAGATAGACAGACAGATTCTGTCCTCGATCCCTCTGCAACATCCTCTCTCTCAGGTAATGTAACACTTAATGCCCAGTCCTGCCCTCCTTTGAGCCAGGTCTCTGTTATAGCAATAATATCATAGTTCCATTTGTCAACCTGTGCCTGTAGTTCATCAATCTTATTAACCATACGCTGTGCATTCACATACTGCATATTAATCCTGATTTATGCTTTTTTACTTTCCCCCTTACTCTGACCCATTCTAATGATTTTACTATTGCCTACTCTAATTCTATCAAACTGGCCAAGTATCCTATCTAGCTTGATACTACTCTCTGATATATCCTCCTCATCAGTCGATACTTCTCTACATCCCATTGCCAGCTTTTCTCCTCTCCTCTCTGAATTTCCCCTCAGGTTCCCATTCCCCCACCAATCCTAGCTCAATTTCTCCCCAATAGCACCAGCAAACATCCCTGCGAGGACATTAACAGGACTGGGATCAGTGTGTACCCATCCTTCTTGTACAGGTCCCACCTGCCGCAGAACCAATCCCAATGCCTCAGAAATCTAAATCCCAATGCCTCAGAAATCTAAAGCCCCCTCCCTCTTACTCCAGTCCTCCAGCCACACATTGAACTGCTCAATCTTCCTATTCTTGTGTTCACTAGCACGTGGCACTGACAGTAATCCTGAGATTACTGCTCTTGAGGTCCTGCTTTTCATTTTCCTTCCTAACTCCCTCAAATCTGCTTTCAGGACCTCATCCCTTTTCCTCCCTGTGGCATTGGTCCCAATGTGGACCACAACCTCTGGCTGCTCTCCCTCCCACAAAAGAATGTCCCGTAGCCGCTCTGACATCCTTGACCCTGGCACCAGGGAGGCATCATACCATCCTGGAGTCACGTCTATGGCCGCGGAAATGCCTATCTGCTCCTCTAACTATGGAATCCCCTACCGCCATTGAACTTTAACGGTCACCCATTCCCACTGCATCTGTGTACTTTTTAGCTGTGGTGTGACCATCTCTCTATATATGCTATCCACATAATACTCAGCCTTGCGGATGCATCACAGTGACTCCAGCTGCTGCCCAGAGCTCAAGTTTCTGCAGCTGGTGACACTTCCTGCAGATGTAGTCATCGAGGGCACTTTGTGTCTGCACGGCTTCCCACATCCAGCAAGATGCACATTCCACATGGCCAAGCTGCTCTGACGTAGCTTAAACTTAGTGTTTACTTACCTGTCACTCACCAATCATCATCTCCTCTCTCTCTCTCGCGCCTTTTTTTTTGAAGTCTTGCTGCTCCCTCCCTCTCTCGCACCTCTTTATGAAGTTGTCTTAAACTAAAGCATTGGGTTTCCTTCACTGGCCTATTTTATCTTGGTTCTTTCTCTTGATGGCATTTGTTTTAGTCTCTTGGCTTAGCGAGGTTTATTTTGGAGAAACTGAGCAAGAGATGTTTTCTCAGTCTGGGGCATTTCTCCGCAGGGTGGCATAGATAATGTCAATATTTTTGCTCTGAATTCATTTGAGAAACATAGAAACTAGGAGCAGCAGTAGGCCCTTCAAGCCTGCTTCACCATTCATTATGATCATGGCTGATCATCCAACTCAATAGCCTGCTCCCGCTTTCTCCCCATACCCTTTGATCCCTTTCACCCAAGAGCTATATCTAACTCCTTGAAAGCATACTATGTTTGGTCTCAACTACTTTCTGTGGTAACGAATTCCACAGGCTCACCGCTCTGGGTGAAGAAATTTCTCCTCATCTCAGTCCTAAATGGTCTACCCCATATCCTCAGACTGTTACCCCTGGTTCTGGACTCCCCCACCATCGGGAATATCCTTCTTGCATCTACCCTGTCTAGTCCTGTTAGAATTTTATAGGTTTCTATGAGATCCCCCCTCATTCTTCTGAACTCCAGTGAATATAATCCTAACCGATTCAATCTCTCCTCATATGTCAGCCCCGCCATCCCAGGAATCAGCCTGGTAAACCTTCGCTGCACTCCCTCTATAGCAAGTACATCCTTCCTCAGATAAGGAGACCAAAACTGCACACAATATTCCAGGTGTGGTCTCACCAGGGCCCTGTACAATTGCAGCAAGACATCCCTATTCCTGTACTCGAATCCTCTCGCTATGAAGGTCAACATACCATTTGCCTTCTTTACCGCCTGCTGCACCTGCATGCTTACCTTCAGCGACTGGTGTACAAGGACACCCAGGTCTCGTTGCACATTCCCCTCTCTCAATTTATGGCCATTCAGATAATCTGCCTTCCTGTTTTTGCTACCAAAGTGGATAACCCCTCATTTATCCACGTTATACTGTATCTGCCATGCATTTGCCCACTCACTCAGCTTGTCCAAATCACACTGAAGTATCTCTGCATCCTCCCCACAGCTCACCCTCCCACCCAGCTTTGTGTCATCTGCAAATTTGGAGATATTACATTTGATATCACCTCACCTAAACCTTTAATATATATTGTGAATAACTGGGGTTCTAGCACCGATCCCTGTGGTACCCCATTAGTCACTGCCTGCCATTTGGGAAAAAGACCCATTTTAAAGAGTTTTTTATTTTTTGTCCCATAAGGATTAGAAAAGCAGAGTCCTAGTAATGTCCAGTATCCTGGCAATGTTGACTTAAGAAAATTCTGGAATTATTAATAGTTAGATACATTGGTTAAGAGCACTGGGACTGTGCCTTTTAGAGAAGTATAGATCACAGTTTATAAGATGATAAAGGGAATAATTGTGTTTTGTATAGAAGGTTTGTTCCAATTGAATAGGCTAGGGTAAAACTAGGGGCGAAAACCTCAAGTTGCATAAGGCCAGGTCCATGTCAGGAGGTGGTGCTTTACCTAGAGAATAGTAAACCCCTCGGATGGGCTGGCAGTGGGCACAAATCCACTGAATTCCTTCAAGCGCGGGCTAGACTTGTTTCTGTCTGAGATGGAGGTCATATTATACAAAGGGTAGGTACTGCGTAGACTTGTCAGAACTAGACTGCTCTCTTGGACCAGTTGTGCCTAAAGGGGAAGAATTTCCCAGTTTTTCTGTTCCCAAATTGCACTTTTAAAAAAATAAATAAATAAATAAATAAATCTGGTTTTTCACTTCACCCAGGAGGTTACATGGTTCCAGGTGGGATGGGCATTCTACATTATGGCACTGATCTTGCAGTCAGCAGTGAAGCAGCGACATTTGCTGCTGACTGCTTTAAGTACAACCCTACGTTTTTCGTAGGCTGCAGCTGGAGCTTGCTCTCTTGGCTGGGAAACGTTGGCATTCCCATGGCATTGTCCTGCTCAGTGGTTGACATCATGGGGCTAAGATGGCGTGTTGAAGTTAAGCTTGCTGAATTTCAGCAGTACAAACTGTGGACAGCACATAACCCCAGGATATCGAATGCATTGGCAGGGGCGCAGAAGATTGCTTTCTTCTAAATAGCTTCTTGACTGTTGCGACTGCAAACATGTGGTAAGCGGTCTGATGTGCTTGAAGTTAGATTCCTAGCCCTTTCCAAACACTCTGTCCTATTGTGTGTTCTGGAGACTTTAATAGCCTCTCCTGGGCTCTCTTTTCTTTTCAGTTTTTTCATATTTTTTTGGGCACTGGTGCCAATACTGGGTAAAGAGAGAGCTATATCGTTGGGACGATTTTCATCTGAACCATGTTGAGACCAGTATCCTGGTATGTCATGTGACTAGAGCTGCCATGAGGGCTTTAAACTAATGTGGTGGGGGGGGCGGCGTTGGGGGCACGGGGTGGTTCACATGAAGGGAGATGTGGAAAGTTAAAGAGAAAGGACAAGGCTAAATTTCAGGGTAGCAATACAGGTAAAGCTGAGCCCCCAGTGGCGTCATTGGAAGAAGTCACACCCCTTGAGGTCCAGCAATGTTTGTGTTCAGGTTGGATTGTTATATTGATGTATTTTCAACAGGGTTTCAGGCAGGCATTTGAAATCAGTGAACGAATTTTAGAAGAGTTTTTGTGATTCGGGGAATATTCGATACATTTGGTCAGGTTCCTTTATGAAGAAGCTTCTGCTAAAAGTAGAGGGTCCTCTGGAGAAACGTGCTACTTTTGAGTTAGAGCGAAAGTACAAACGCCACCGAAAAACACACAGAATGATGTGCGAGATCAGCAATACGGAACAAAAAGTTGAACTAAATGGAGAATAGCAAGAGCTATCACTGGGTTAACAGTCAGAAGGCACTAATCCTTTTGTGGTATCAGAAAACTGAATTGTTTTAGAAAGTCCATTCTATCTTAAATCCTTTTGATCAAAGTTGCTGTTTTGAGTACCTTTTTACTATAAAAATAAAGCAAGTACACCTGCCAAAACCAGGCTTTGAGAAATCTGGATCAGCGACAATCTGATGGAATGGTTGATGATGGCCAACATGTGGGTCCAAATTCACCTTAGCGTATAAACAACGATGAACCATTTTCTGCACCGCCTGCTTTCACTCTCTGACTCTCACATTCCCCCAGGCTCTCCGGATTAGGAGTCTGTGGGGTGGGGCGGTGGTAGAGGAGCAGGGGATTGGGGGCGATCAGCGGGACTCTGTGGGGAGGGGAGAGGAGCTGGCATGGGGCAGGGAGGGTGGTGGGTGCCAGGAGTTGAGGGAGAGGAGCCAGGGGCGCTGGGCAGTGGAGCCGGAGGAGCCAGGGGGTGGGAGGGAGAAGAGCTGGAGGAGCGGGAATCCTTTAGCCTTCTTGTTGCTATGAAATGTTAAGCTTCTGATGGGGCCCTGCTCCTGCTAGGACTAACTCTTTTTAAAAAAAAAACACAACACAAGTTGCACTATTTACAATCAGCCCAGGTCCCAAATGACAGGTCCCGGCGATAACACCAGTTTGGATTCCTCTGGAATCTGTTCAGACACACGGCAAATTCTGGATTTCACCTTCCAGACTCTCACTGGAAGTCGCAGTGACGTTGTGGTGCTGTTGTGGCCCTCGGTAGCGGCAGACTGCTCAGTGATCACATTGGGACCACAGAATCTGGGTCATTGTGTTAAATGAGGTATCGGTTGTGTGGGGCAGGCTGGATGGACCACTGGTCTTTTCCTCTTGGTCATTGTGTGTATGTTTGTATCTGCATGAACGAGATCATTTATACCAACTGTGACTAGTAATTACAGAAACAAGGTGAAAAAACAATCCTGCAGCTTGCAACCTCTTCATAATTATATTATGTCTATATTATAAGCCTTATATCCAGCACGTCAGACATTAAATGTAGTGTGGTATACAGAACCTGTCTAAAACACTTAAAAACAAGTGAAGAGGGCATTCAATAAAGTGCATACCTGCACCAGGCTATGTTAATTCACTGTTATTACAATTACGCAGCTCTTCCTTGAGGCTTTTCCCTGCCTAGTTGATGATCTGCAACTACAAACTGAAAAAAAAATCTTTTTATTCAGAGCTTCCAACTTATTTGGAGCTTCAGGCCAATCCACATTCAACAATCTGCTCTGAAAGCCCTGCTCAAATTTTGACAGCTATGACAAATTCTAACCATAGCAGCTGAGATAATCCAGAACTATGACCACCTGACAATGACTTCATTGTTGACATTTGACAAGGGCTTTTAATACAGCTGGGCCTGCTATGAATGCTTGGCTGAATTTCAAAAACTCTTAGGCAGCTGAGGTCACATTTTGACAGTTGTAAGAGAGTATTAAAGGATTAGCTGCCTGTGATGTGGTTATTGAATAGAGGTCTGTTCTTTTTAACAGACTGACTACTAGTGGAGATTTAAAACCTCTGGGTTTCATGAATGAAGTTATTTTTCTGTGTCAAATGTGTATGAGTGAGAACTCTTAGATTTTTATAAAAATACTTTTTTCATCTCCACATGGCTCCTGAACTCTGCCCAATAGTAGATGGTGAGTGGCTGTGAAGGTGACATGAGGGGGGGGTATGGGTGAGGTGGCATGGAATGGGCACGTTGGGTGGGGTGATAAGGGCTCGAGGGTCTAACAGCCTTTTATAAAACTAGGCTGAAGTCTCATTATAACCGAGGCAGGCCTACTATCCAGGCCACCTCGGCACTCACCTGCCTCCATGGCCACCTCCAGACTGCCTCTGGAGGCAGCAGGCCTGGCTCAGTCATACCCTCGCCTCCCCAGAGCCAAAAATCGCATGAAATGGGGCCCGCTATGTATTGAGATGGATCTGCCGAGCCGGGAAATTTAGGAACGTGGAAAGAACCTGGGGTCGGACCCGAGTTGTGCACCTTGGTAGCAAAACTCTGGGCATTAGTATGGGAGATGAGCAGAAATGTATAAATTTGGCTTTTGTTTTTGTCAATGGGCCATAAAGTGAATTAATATTCAGTTAAAGGATCTGAACTCAAGTGAATATCTGCAAGTTGACCTACCGTTCCATTAATCTTGCATCCTTCTCTGGTTGTGTTTTTTCCCTCTTTTTTTCTTGTTGCTGCAGGCTGATGGGGAGAGGAACTATCACATCTTCTACTGTATGTTGATGGGAATGAGTCTCGACCAGAAGAAGGCACTGGGCCTGGGGAAAGCTACAGATTACACCTACTTAACTATGGTGAGACCCCAAAGGACTGATTGGATTGTGGTGGGGTGGGAGAGGAAGTTGGTGATGAGTTGAGAACTGTGAACACATTACGTGCATCGATCTTGAGAGGGAGCAGGAGTAAGCAATGAAGGTGATTTATGGCTTTGCAGAAAAAGTTGCATCTATATAGTGCCTCTGACAACCTAAAGAGAGCCCAAAACAATTTTGCAGCCAATGAAGTATAGTCACTGTTGTAATGTAGGAAGCGCAGCTGCCAATTTGTGCACAGCAAGACCTCACAAGCAGTAACATGATAATGACCCAGATAATCTGCTTCACTGAAGTTGCTTGAAGGATGAAAATCAAGTCAGGATGTTAATGGTAACTCTTCTGCTCTTTGAAATTGTGCCATGAGATCTTTTTATGTCTGTCCATCTGTTGCAATTATAGTATGCACTTCCATTCAGGAAAGCCCATTCAAAACAACTAAATCCCTCAAGTACTTAATTTCTTATGAATATAAGTCTGTTTGGTTTTATAATCAAAACAGATAACCCTTTAATAAACTTTTTGAGCCGTTAATCAAACTGTGGACTTAGGACCCTTTACTGAGATAATGATAGGTATAGAAAGCAGCCAAGTATTAATAATGACATAACGATAGTCCTTGGGGTAATATCAAAAAACAGCTATTGTAACTGCTAGAACAGATTTTTTTTTCAGCTCACGGACACAGGTTGCCTATTTTAAAGGAGCTGGCTATTTAAAGAACTTCATAGCTTGACAGTTTTACGGACCTTATCTGCCCTTCAAGAGCATTTACAAGCACCCTTAACCTGCAGTGTGAGAGCTATGAATTTTTAAGCCCCGTGCTGCAGTGGAAAAAGTCTGTTTGAATTCTGCGCTAGTTCAGATGTCCCTGCTGACTTCATGTTTTACCCCCTGTGTGAATCGCACCCCGGCCCCATTCCCCTATGGCTGAAAATAGGTTGGTCGAGCCAGGAGTGGGACTTCTGGCTCAGAGTCCTGTCCGCCATTTTGGAGCCTCGACAACTCCATGAAAACCCAGACCAATTTCTTGGAGGAGGCTATTTAGCTTCTCAAGCCTGTGCCCGCATTAAATTAAAGCAGGTCTGACCTGTATCTCCATCTACCCAACGGGTTCTATAAACACTGAATATCTCTTCGCTTCTTCACCTCACCCCCTCGCCACTCACAACAGGTCTTTGACACCTTTTTCGGGAAAGATGTCACAGATTTCCACTACACTGACGTAGCCCTCTTTTTTTTGCATTGGTACACGAGGGCCCCTGACTTTATTCACTGTCCCATGTGTACCCCGTACACCCATGTCTCTCTGTAGCTGGTACCACATTGCATCGTTTATTCCAGGGGCGGTGCACCTTCTGCGACGGCCGTGATGACAACAAGGAGTACGCCAACATTCGCTCCGCCATGAAGGTCCTCATGTTCACTGACACTGAGAACTGGGAGATCTCCAAACTGATGGCTGCAATTCTACACATGGGCAACCTGGCTTATGAACGTAAGTCTGGAGATGACCTGCTTTGTAATGGAGGGAAAGCTAGAAATACAAGATTAATGGTGGGGGCATCTTGTACCTCAAGCGGCCAATTGTTGCATCATGTTCTCCGTGTATTAATGAGGGAGGGCTGTATCGATGGAAGTGCCATCTTTCCAATGGGTGATTAGATAAAGGTTGTGTCAGTCAGTTCATGTGGGGATGGAAGATGCCATGGATCTTTTTGAAGAAGTGTAGGGAGTTGTCCTATGTTCCTGGCCAACATTCTTCCCTCGAGCAACATTTAAGACAGGCTAACTGACCCTTGCCCCTTGTACCATTTATGGGACGTTGCTGTAATTGCCTAGATAAGTGAACAATCTTGGCTACAAAGCACTTTGAAGGAAGCTCTTGCATTTCTGCAGCACTTTTCGTAACCTTGGGACTTTCTAAAATACTTGATGGCCAATGAAGTACTTCTGATGTGTGCTCGCTGTCGTAATGTCGAAAAGGCAGCAGCCATTTTGCGCACAACAAGCTCCCACATACAACAACATGATAAAGACCAAATGACCTGTTTTTTTTTTTAGTTATTGGTTAAGACATGAGTATTGGTGAGAACTCCCTCTTTGCAATATTGCTAAGTCCAGCTGATGGGGAGATGGGGCAATAATGTCTCATTCGAAGGATGACACCTTCAGCAAAGCGGCACTCTCTCATCACTGGGATGCGAGTGGCACCCTTTTTCTGGTGCCCAAGTTTCTGGTGTGGAACTTGAACCCATAACCTGCTGACTCAAGTGTGATGTGTTACCCACTGAGCCACAGCTAACAGGTGACACATTAAGGCATCTTAGGGACTTGCAAAGTACAAGTAAAAGCAAACATTTTAAATTTAAACATTGACACTGACTTGCTTATGAGACATTTGTGGAGGTACCACAGACAAGTCCAGGCTTAGCTCATCCATTGCCCAAGAGTCTAATTTCCTGTTACTGTCACATTTGGAGATGAACGCTTTCCCTCTCCCACTCCCCCAAGCTCAGGCAGACAACTGAGATGAGACTTTTTTAAAATTCTTTCATGAGATGTGAGCATCATTTGCAGGGCCAGCATTTATTGCCCATCGCTAATTGCCCTTCAGGAGGTGGTGGTGAGCTGCCTTCTTGAGCTGCTGCAGTCCACAGTGCTGTTAGAAAGGGAATACCAGGATTTTGACCCAGTGACAGTGAAGGAACGGCGATATATTTCCAATTCAGGATGGCGTGTGGCTTGGAGGGGAACTTCCGGATGGTGGTGTTCCCGTAGGTGGTAGAGGTTGTGAGTTTGGAAGGAGCCTTGGTGAATTCCTGCAGTGCATCATGTAGATGGTACACACTGTGCGTCAGTGGTGTGGAGGGAGTGAATGTTGAAGGTGGTGGATGGGGTGCTAATCAAGTGGGCTGCTTTGTCCTGGATGCTGTTGAGCTTCTTGAGTGTTGTTGGAGCTGCACTCATCCAGGCAAGTGGAGAGTGTTCCATCACACTCCTGACCTGTGTCTGGTTCCCCTCCCAACCCTGAGATCTGGGTGTTCTTGCTGTTTAGAAAAAGTGGCTGGTGACATGGGAGGGGCTAGTTGGTTATCTCCTTCAGATGGCCCTCATGTCACTAGAAGCACTTGTGTGTACATTTGTATATGTGCATAATATTGTCAGTGTAATTCAAGCTGCTACTGCTGGCACCTTATAATTAAAATGCAGCAGGGATCCCAATGTTTTGCCTCCAGTATAATGAGCAGGGATAATAGCTGTTTTATTCAAATTGCAATTGAGATAATTTGCTTTTGTTTATCCTGCTGATCCTTCAGCTCGAGTGTATGACAACCTGGATTCATGTGAGGTCGTCTACTCCACACAACTGACGACTGCTGCTGTTCTCCTTGAGGTGAATATGTTTAACCACTTTACCACAATATCAGTGTGTCTGTGTCCAGTGACCAATAAGACCCACATGGCTTCATACTGATACCAAATATCTAAATTCTTCTTGCTTCCATTAGTAATATCAACACATTCCGGGCAGGATTGTTCAAACCACTACAGAAAGATGGGAGAATTTTGAATGCAAGTCATAGAGTCATAGAGGTCTACAGCACAGAAAAAGGCCCTTCGGCCCATCGAGTCTGCGCTGGCCAAATAAGTACCTAACTCTTCTAATCCCATTTTCCAGCACTAGGCCCATAGCCTTGTATGCCATGGCATCGCAAGTGCACATCCAAATACTTCTTAAATGTTATGAGGGCTTCTGCCTCTACCACCCTTTCAGGCAGTGAGTTCCAGATTCCCACCACCCTCTGAGTGAAAAACTTCTTCCTCACATCCCCTCTAAACCTCCTGCCCCTTAACTTAAATCTATGACCCCTGGTTATTGATCCCTCCGCCAAGGGGAAAAGTTCCTTCCTGTCTCCCCTATCTATGCCCCTCATAATTTTATACACCTCAGTCATGTCCCCTCTCAATCTCCTCTGCTCCAGGGAAAATAACCCCAGAGACTATCCAGTCTCTCCTCATAACTAAAACTCTCCAGCCCAGGCAACATCCTCTGCACTCTCTCTAGTGCAATCTCATCTTCCCTATAATGTGATGTGACTGTGTGCTTGCGTTTTAACTGGTTGTTTTAAACCCTAGTTCAAGATTCAGTTTGCCTGAATATGGCCAGAAGCCACAGCTCTGACCATGTCCTCAGTTCAAGGGTTTGCCAATTACCCTGGTTCAGGAAGACTCTACAAATCGGCTTCTTTTCTCGAGTGCTCGGTCACCAGTTTCCAAACTTTATTTTCGAATCAACTAATATTTAATGTACAATGAAACTGACTGATGAAATAATTAAATGGTTCAGTGTAGTTTTTCTTTTTGTCATTTTTCACACTGATTTTTAAAATCTGGCTACTCATAGGATCAAACCACATCATCAAAAAACAGGTTATCTGGGCATTATGACATTGCTGTTTTGTGGGAGCTTGCTGTGTACAAGTGAGCTGCTGCTGCATTTCTGCTGCTGCAACACTTCAAAATTAATCCATTGCTAGTAAAGGGCTTTGGGACATTCTAATGTTGTGAAAGGCACTGTGCATATATATTTTTTTTAAATCCAAATCTCCCCCTCCCCCCCCCCCCCCCCACCCCCACCCCCCTTAGGAAGTGCAGCAGCCTATTTGTGCACAGCAAGCTCCCAATGTGAAAGTGGCCAATAATATTTTTACTGATGGTGATTTGAAGGATAAGTATTGGCCAGGGCACTGCGGAGAACCCAGCTTTCCTCTTGGATTGTGCCTCAGGATCTTTTATTCCCACCTGAGAGGGCAGGCAGGCCTCCGTTTACTGCCTCCTTCAAAAGATGGCTCTTCTGACAGCACAGCAGTCCCTCAGTACTGCCCTGGGAGTGTCCGTCTAGATGTTTGGCCTATTACCTGTGGAATGGGATTCGAACCCTCAACCCTTCTGACTCTGAGGTGACTGTTCTCCCAACTGAGCCATGGCTGAAAACTATTTATAATTACACTTGCATTTATCTAATTTAGGAATCATTCTCCCCCACCCTCATCCTCAGTTGAAGGGTGTACCAGTGCTAGCCTTTCACCACCAAGAGCCATTGTTTTGGACAGTTGGAGTCTCGTTTATGCTTTTGAGGTCAACAATAAAACAAATTAAGTCCATTTAAGTCCCTTTTAAATCTCTGGATTACCTTGTTCCTTCCTTCAGGTTGACTGTTTGGACCTGCAGAACTGCCTCACCAGCCGAACCATTATAACACGAGGGGAGACTGTCTCCACCCCTCTTAACATGGACCAAGCTCTGGACGTTCGAGATGCCTTTGTGAAGGTGGGAGTTCCTTGCTGTGTTAATCTCAGAGCTTTTCTCTCTGCAATTAGTGCTTTTTGGAGGGTTTTTTTTTTAATCTGAAGAGGGGAATGAGAAGCAAACCAGAAATTCACACAGGATGCCCAGCTGGTTTTCCTGTCCTATCAGGTCACCTACCCTCTCGCTAAACGCCATCGTCTACAGGCGAAAACTGCTGTTCATATTTATTTAAACAAAATAATATACTGAAGCAGTAAAATAGGGAAGGTACTCAAAAATAACAGCACAGAAGGGAGGCCACTTGGCCCATCTTTTCTGTACTGGCGCTTTGAAAGAGTGGCCAACTCTTTGGCGATCCCCCTCCCCCCACAAATTATTTGTCAGCTTTGACAAACGCTTAAGTTTTAATCTTTCCACGAAGGCATGGCTGCTTTAACCATTTTCAGTGCAGTTGGTGTCAGGACAACATGGGGCTGCGTTGGTCAGGAGAGCCCCTCGATGTTCTGATGTGGCTTTGACACAGTTCGTTACCCTCAGCACACCATAAATGCAGCAATGTCGGTCACAAAACTTGGGCTTTTGACAGACTGGAAAATTGAAATTAAGAACGGAAAATTCTAGAAATACACAGCAGGACAGGCGGTGATGTAGTGGTACTGTCACAGGACTAGTGATTTAGAGATCTAGTGTAATGCTCCATGGCAGATGGTGGAATTTGAATCTAATAATTAAAAGCCTAATGATGACCATGACACCATTGTTGATTGTTGTTTATTTTTAAGGAAGGAAATCTGCCGTCCTTATCTGGTCTGGCCTACATGTGACTCCAGATCCACAGCAACGTGGTTGATTCTTAACTGCCCTCTGAAATCACCACCTCCGAGGGCAAGTGAGGATGAGCAATAAATTCTGGCCTAGCCAGCAACGCCCACATCCCATGAATGAATTTTTTAAAATGAGTTCGGATCAAAGATCCCTGAAATGTTAACTGTTCCTCCCTCCACAGCTGCCGCCGGACCTGCTGAGTATTTCCAGCACTTTCTGTTTAGATTTTGGTTTTCCAGCATCTGCAGTATTTTATTCCACTAGACTTTCCACCAATAAACAACTTCTTATCTGCTTTTCTTTAAATTCACATCTCTGCCATGAATAAGTGGGAGCTAAGGGTTGGAAGGGGCTGAAAAGGATGTTTATATACAAAATAAGCTTAAACAAGGGAATTGGTGGTGGGCTATAGGAGGAACAATAGCAAGAGCAGAGCTCAATGCTTTAACATTTGTTTTTAAATGTGTATTCAAATATCTAGCACCCAGTTCTTCCTTTACAGCCATATTATAGTTTGGGCTTCTTTAAATACCTTCGTTTGCATTAATATCTAAAATAGTCATTTTGACAATTAGATTGCATTTCCTATGAACAGAAACCTGCATTGTTTATTCTCTGCCTTGTTTGAATTAGCATGCCAAGTTATAACAATTGCAGCCCCACATCAACCAACCACTGTGATTATTTACTCATTATAATTGCCACAGGATGCCCAGCTGGTTTTCCTCTCATATCAGGTCACCTACCCTCTCACTAAATGCGATCGCCTACAGGTGAAAACTGCTGTTCCTATTTATTTAAACAAAATAATATACTGAAGCAGAAAAATAGGCAAGATACTCAAAAATGACAGCACAGAAGGGAGGCCACTTGGCCCATCTTCTCTGTGCTGGCACTGTGAAAGAAAGGTCAAATTACACCAATTCTTTGATGCCCCCCTCCCCCCCCCACTATTTGTCCTTATCCCATGCAAACCTCTTCTATACTTAATGACCAATTATATGCCCCATCCAAGCTGGATTGCCTGTTTTTAAAACGTTTGGTCATTCCTGCAGCTTCAAACAGTAAGTTCTTAAGGGGCACAAAAACACAAATAGCTGGAAAAACTCAGCAGGTCTGACAGCATCTGCGGAGAGGAACACAGTTAACGTTTCGAGTCCGAATGACTCCTGATCAGAACATCTTCTGATGAAGAGTCATACGGACTCGAAATGTTAACTGTGTTCTTCTCCGCAGATGCTGTCAGACCTGCTGAGTTTTTCCAGCTATTTTTGTTTTAGCTTCAGATTTCCAGCATCTGCAGTATTTTGTTTTTATCTAATTTCTTAAGGGGCACAGTTTCTGATAGAGCGCACACACATGCACGCACGCACGTATCCTGCTCAAGGAATTCTATCCAACCTCCATGTATAGAAGCATGTTAGATAGGAAACAGAAGAATTGATACTAGGCCTGACCTTTGTACATTTGTTGCAGACACAGGACTTTTGGAGAAATCCCACTTGATCTAAGGGTTGGAAGGGGCTGAAAAGAATGTTTATATACAAAATAAGCTTAAACAAGGGAATTGGAGGTGGGTTATAGGAGGAACAATAGCAAGATAGCTCAATGCTTTAACATTTGCTTTTAAATGTGTATTCAAATATCTAGCACCCGGATAATGAGTTGTTTATTGGTGGAAAGTCTAGTGGAATAAAATACTGCAGATGCTGGAAAACCAAAATCAAAACAGAAAATGCTGGAAATACTCAGCAGGTCCAGTGGCAGCTGTGGAGAGAGAAACAGTTAACATTTCAGGAATCTTTGATCGGAACTCATTTTAAAAAATTCATTCATGGGATGTGGGCGTCGCTGGCTAGGCCAGAATTTATTGCTCATTCTTAATTGCCCCTTGAGAAGGTGATTTCAGAGGGGCAGTTAAGAGTTACCGCATTGCTGTGGGTCTGGGGTCACATGTAGGCCAGACCAGGTAAGGATGGCAGATTTCCTTCCCTAAAAATAAACAACAATCAACAATGGTTTCATGGTCATCATTAGACTTTTAATTATTAGATTCAAATTCCATCATCTACCATGGGGGATTTGAATCCAGGTCCCCAAAGCATTACGCTAGATCTCTGAATCACTTGATCCCTTTTTGTTTATAAAGTACTAGCCTAACAGCCCAGGAGTCTTGGGGATATCCATGGGGATATCCTGAATTGCCTGCTGTACCTTGGGAAGATCTATAGAGAAATGACGTTTCTCTGGATTTTCTGACAAGGCTACAGCGGATAATCAGTGGAAACCTCTTCAGAATTGAACCCCCATTTGTCTCCTATTTGGTACTATAATGGCCCTGTGCAAGTGACCTGGCTTTGGCATCTGATGAGCATTGCGAATAATACTTTTAGATTACTGCCATCACCAACATGAACTCACTTGCTCATGATCGCCCTCAAGAGGGTCCTATAATCGAGCAATTAGCCGCATTTTGGGAAGCCAGACTTGAAAATCAAATTGTAACCAAAGTCGAGGGCAAATACCCAGTAACCTTCTGGATCAGAGAGGTCGTGGAATCAACCTGCCTCCTGGTGGTTGTCTCTGAGCCTCTGGTTGAAGCAGTGCTGCAATTTTTGTAGAGATCCTTGGAATCAACAGAAGAGATTTTGGGAGGGTGGGATAGAGATGTTGGGGTGAAAGCGGGGGGTGGGGGGAAATCCGAATTATTCTGAGTGCAGAGACATGGCCATATCTTGCCCTAATCTGATCTAGACCCTGTGTTTTTCTCCCTCTCCTTCCACTTTACGCACACCATCAAGGGAATCTATGGGAGGCTGTTTGTGTGGATTGTGGAGAAGATCAACGCAGCTATTTACAAACCTCCGTCTCGTGAGCCCAAGGTGTGGCGCAGGTCAATCGGCTTACTGGATATTTTTGGGTTCGAAAACTTCCACATTAATAGGTAAGATGAGCTGCATCTAATGTGGTCCTGCACTTTCCTTCGTGCGTCGTTGACTTTGAGGAGCTGCCCCTTTCAGCGCATTGAGTGCGAGATGTTCATGGTTTGCTTTGTAGGATATTGGTTTGTAGTGGGTAATTAGGTTTAGTTTGCTTGCAACATTAGGAACAGAAGGAAGCCATTCAGCCCCTTGAACCTGTTCCGCAATTCAGTTAGATTATGGTTGGTCTGCACCTCAACTTCATTTTCCCATCGTTGCTCCATAATGCCTTCATATACTTACCTAACAAAACCCTAGCTGTCTCATCAGGTTTGAAAGCATACAAACATATGAAATAGGAGCAGAAGCAGGCCATTCAGCCCTTCAAGTCTGCTGCGCCATTCAATAAGATCAGAATTCCACATTCCCATCTACACCTGATAACCTTCGATTCCCTTGCCTAACAAGAATCTATCTACCTTTACCTTAAAAATATTCAATGACCCCGCCTCCACCACCTTTGGAGGCAGAGTTCCAAAGTCGCACAACCCTCTGAGAAACAATTTCTGCTTATCTCTGCCCTAAAAGGGTGACCCCTAATTTTGAAACAGTGCCCCCTAGCTCTGGACTCACCCACAAGAGGAAATATCCCTTCCACATCCACCTTGTCAATATTGTTCAGGATCTTTTATACTCCAATCAAGTTACCCCTCACTCTTCTAAACTCCAGTGGAAACGAGCTCAGTCAGTCTAACCTTCTCCTCATAAGACAACCCACTCGTTCCAGGTATCAATCTAGTAAACCTCCTTTGAACTGCTTCCAACGCATTTACATCCTTCCTTAAATAAGGAGACCAAAACTGTGCACACTATTTGAGAAGTGGCCTCACCAATGCCCAGTATAACTGAAGCATAACATCCTTACTTTCATATTCAATTCCTCTCATAATAAAGGATAGCCTTCTATACCTGCTATACCTACCCTGCCTTGCTTTACCTGCTTACTAACTTCTTGTGACTCAGTTACAGGTGCCCCAGTGAAGTAGCGAGCTGATTAATACAGGGAGGATGTAAATATCACTGGCGTGGCAGTGAATATTCCACTTTGGAACCAAGGCATACTATCAGGGCAGAGTAACTCTGGTAGTTCTTAATTTTGACATTATGCACTTAATGTTTTGAAAGTGTGCATTCTAGCCTTGACCCTGAGTCTATTATTATTAACCTGGCCATTTGAAGAGCATTCTTGCTCTTCTGTGTAAAGAATGCTGCGGGATTGTTTATACCCATATGTGAGGGCAGATAAGTTGGCTTAACATCTCCTCTCGCACCTTCACCAGTGCAGCACTCCCTGTCTAGGTTATATTCTTGAATCCATGACCTTGTGATTTGGAGGTAAGTGCGTTTTTTTTAAATTCCTTCATGGGATGTGGCCATCGCTGGCTAGGCCAGCATTTATTGCCCTTGCGAAGGTGGTGGTGAGCTGCCTTCTTGAACCACTGCAGTCTGCGTAGTGTAGTAACACACTCAGTGCTGTTAGGGAGGGAATTCCAGGATTTTTTCCCCGGTGATGATGAAGGAACGGCGATATATTTCCAAGTCAGGATGGGGCATGGCTTAAAGGGGAACTTGCAGGTGGTAGTGTTCCCATGTATCTACTGCCCTTGTCCTTCTAAGCGGTAGAGGTCGTGGATTTGGATGGTGCTGTCGAAGGAGGCTTGGCGAGTTGCTGCAGTGCATTTAGTAGACTGGACTAGTGATCCAGAAAATGAGAGCACAAGTTCCATCACAATGTTTTGGGACAAAAGCCAGTAGGGGTCTACAGTAAGCTGAAGTAAGAAGGTCTTTATTACAAACATGCAGGGGAGATCCTGCAATGCGCAGGAGTCTTTTGAAAATTTCCAGTTACAGCAGATTCGTTTATACAGCAGCTTATTAGGATGTGTCCCTTATGTAAAATTGTCCTGTACACACTGATAACACATCCAGAGAGAAAAACAACTTTAGCACTATGAGCTCTGGTAACCCTTCACTTTCCAACATCAATAGCAATTTGAGAATTTGAATTCCAGTTCAAGTCTTCAGGAAGCTGCTGGGTTGTCTTCATTAATGTCTTTCGGGAAAGACCTTGCTGAGTCTGGGCTTTTATGTGACTCCAACCCTACACCATTGTGGTTAAATCATAACTGTCCTCTGAAGTGACCTAGCAAATGACTCAGCACCATCTTCTCTGGGCAGATAAGTACTAGCCTTGCCAACAATGCCCACATCCCAAAAATGGATGTCTTAAAAAAGAAAAAAAATTGGCCAACCTTTCCAAGTCAGAAATGTGATTGTGAGGATAGACACACATTGCATTCATTTGTGAACTGGTTTAATCTTCTCCTCCTCCTGCTTCACTGTAGCTTTGAGCAGCTCTGTATAAACTTCGCCAATGAAAACCTGCAGCAGTTTTTTGTGCGTCATGTCTTCAAGCTGGAGCAAGAGGAATACAACCTGGAGAACATCAACTGGCAGCACATTGAGTTCACCGACAACCAGGATGCTCTTGACATGATTGCGCTCAAACCCATGAACATCATTTCCCTCATCGATGAAGAGAGCAAATTCCCTAAGGTATGAGAGTAGCTGTGCTGATGTGTTTGCAAGCAAATGGAAGCGGGTAGATAGAAGCTGAGGTTAGGGCAAAGATGTGTCAGCATTGAGTATTTCCCCAATCCCATCATCTTGATCCCTGTGGATCACTTCATAAATTCAAAGAACATCTTGGGGATTCTGCCACTGCCACCTTCCTCCTCTAAACGCCTCCCTATCAACAAGGTCTTACTGAGGTATAGTCCCAAAAACTAATGATCCAAAACTCAAAGACTGTGGACTTAAAATTCTTCATGTGGGTTGTACCTCTTTTAATATCTGTCTGTGGAAGAAAGCTGTGATTAAGGTTGTCTCTGGCCACCTCCTCCATATGGCCATTCTTCATAGGAACCTGGGAGATGTGGGTTGGCAAGATATTTGAACGTGGGAGACACTAAGAGAAGCTTCTTTACCCAAAGAATGGTGAGAATAGGGATGTAGCTACCACATGGAATAGCTGAGGTGATTTAGCATAGATGCATTTTCGAGGAAGTTAGATAAATAGAGTGCGAGTGTGCTCATGTGTGACATAAGTCCTGGCATGATGGCCATAACGGGCCTGTAATTTATATAATTCTAGGCAGTCGCAGCTAACTCCAACCTCGTATTCAGCAGGCGTGTGTCCCTTTTCTGCGAAGACTGATCAGGAGTGAGAACTCTGGCTATATTCCCAGTGCTCCCAGCCCAGTTACATGAAGCCAATTATTGTACTCCTACAGAAGCCCTGAATAAGATCACCAAACATGGCCCAGACCTTGGGCCTTCCTGTGTTGTACAAGCTCCACCCTTGGAAGCAGATTATACCTTTTGAGAGAGTCAGATTATTAAATTGTATTTGCTGCAACATCACTTGAAATTAAAACCCAAAACTGGGGAAGTGTGAAACTGTGTTTATAGAGTGATATGGCATTCTGAAGGGGTATTCTATTTCTCTTGAAACAAATTCTTTCTGAAAATATCTCCGTACAGGGCACAGACACAACAATGCTGAATAAATTGAATTCCCAGCACAAGCTGAACACCTACTATATCCCTCCGAAGAACAACTATGAAACCCAGTTTGGCATCAGCCATTTTGCTGGCATAGTCTACTATGAAACTAAAGGTAGGTTGCCATGTTAAACATAATGGGCTACACATTGCAACCATTGTCGGCACAGTTTAATCTCTTACCTTTTAGCCCCATAAGTGTTGTACATCACATCTCATTCTCAATGGCTTCTCAGGTTTAACTTTTGGGGCAGGGGAAATTCATTTTGCAATGTGTAATTAGAAGAAGAAAGCTATTTAGAATGTTAAAAGTTGTTCCTTTTAACATTCTACTGTTAGAATCAAACAGTGCAGAAAGAGGCCACCTTGCCCATTACACCTGTGCTGGCACTTTGAACATAAGAAATAGGAGCAGGAGTAGGCCATTCAACCCTTTGAGCCCGCTCCATCATTCAATGAGATCATGGCTGATCATCTACTTCACCATTTTTCTGCACTATCCCCGTATCCCTTGATGTTTCTAATATCTAGAAATCTATCAACCTCCGTCTCAAACATACTCAATGACTGAGCCTCCACAGCCCTCTGGGGTAGGGAATTCCAAAGATTCATCGCCCTCTGAGTGAAGAAATTCCTCCTCATCTCAGTCCGAAATTGCCTGCCCTTTATTCTGAGACTGTGTCCCCTGTGTCACAACTCACTGGGGATAGCGCACTGCAATATCAAGCCCCACTGCTCTCTGAGCCGCAACAAATGGGGAAAAAGTTTGATCAACCCATCTAATTGTTTAATTTAGGCTAACCAAATACAAGCATCAGGTTTGTAAACTTGATAAGTAAATAACTATTTATTGAATAAATTGTCTTTAATCAGTGGCAAAAGAAAGAAATATGAACTGCTAATTTCTAACTCTATAACCTAGACTCTACCCCTTAAATCCCTATACAGACACATATAAGACACACAAAAACATGGATTTTAATGTTTGATTAAACAGTTCAATAGTACCAATTCCGGAGTATAGGATTGGGTGGGTTGATTTGGATCAATGTCTTCCAAATTCCTTTCAGTTCTTTGTTGAGTACATGAGGTGGTCTCCCAGAACTTTCAGTCTTTAGTTCATTGGTTTGAGCACTTGCCTTTCAATATCTCTAATGATGATTTTCCCCTTTGCCTCTTGACAGGGATTTTCAGAGAGAGAGCAGAATATAGAAATATGAGGAGAAAAAGCCAGCTAGCTATTACTGTAGAATTACTGGAATCTGACACACACGAGAGGTTTTAGGTCTTTTTCCTCTCGGGCTAGGAGCTATTCTGCTGCATTGCTCTCATACAAATCCTGGTCACCTGGTCAGGAGTCAATTAAAACATTGCTGCCAGGCAGTTCCCCATTAGACCAGACTCCTCCTCGGCACCATCCTGTCTTTCATGGCACACTCTGATCCAGGACAGCAACATTGTATATATCCCTCACACTGTTCCAGTAGACATGTCCTTCAAACTGCAGCCATTGTAATTTTAGTCCACAGTCCAACAGAAATAAAAAGGCCTGGTTCTAGACCCCCAGTCAGGGGAAATACTTCTTGCATCTACCCTGTCCAGCCCTGTAAGAATTTTGTATGTTTGAATGAGATCAGCTCACATTCTCCTAAATTCAAGAGAATAAAGACCCAGTCTATTTAATCTTCCCTCGTAGGAAAGCCCTTCCATCCCAGGAGTTAGTTTGGTTGAGCCTTCAAGTATTGCAATGGTTTGTAGTTGCCTTCTGCAGTATGGCTGACCAGGAAACATTCCCACTCATCAGGCGTATTGGAAGGATTTACAGGCTGATAATCAACCTGTTTAGCCACGGTTCATAACGCGGCCAGGTTATGAACCATGGCCATCAAGGCCTAGTGGGACTTGAACCTGGAGCTTCTGTCCCAGGAGTAGGGGTGCTACCACTGTGCCTCAAGACCTCGTTTGCTGTTAAGTCTAGGATTTTGAAATGTTTGGCATTTTTCCTGGTTCAGGAAATGCCACCCATAAGGTACCTGTAATCGTACCCATGACTGATGATGAAAAGGAGTTGAACATGAGCTTCAGTGAGCTCATACTTCAGCCATGGTGATTTTGTCTTCAATTTTTTTATATAAAGAGGCCTTTTTTTCCTTTGTTTGGTGAGATGTGGTTGTTGCTGGCACTTTTTGCCCAGCCCTGATTGCCCTTGCACTGAGTGTTTTGCTAGACTATTTCAGAGAGCAGTTAAGAGGGCAACCACATTGACACCAGACCCACAGCGCATGTAGATCAGACCAGGTAAGGGGGTCAGATTTCCTTCCCTAAAGGGTACTAGTGAACCAGATGGGTTTTTACAGAAATAACTGAAACTAGCTTTATATTCCAGATTTATCAGTCGAATTTAAATTCCATCAGCCGCTGTAGTGGGATTTGAACTCACACCACCAACCCCCCAAGCATGAACCTGGGACCCTGGATTAAAAATCCAGTGAGATTACCACGATGCCACCATCCACCTAGTTAAAAGACTTCTAGTCCCGATGCACCAGACCAAGCACTGTAATCTGATGTATAGTCCCCCATAAATAACCAATTAATATTCAAAGGGGTATACAAAAACCAGAGGCTGCTTTGTAACCAGCCACATTAAATTCAATTTACCATAATGGTCAGAATGGTCCTGTCACTAGACATTGCTCTCCAAATCCTCATGAGCTGTGTGTTTGTTTTTTTCTTTGTCAGGTTTTTTGGAGAAAAATCGGGACACGCTTCACGGAGACATCATTCAACTGGTCCACTCCTCCAAGAATAAGTTCATCAAACAGATCTTTCAGGCTGATGTAGCCATGGTAACTAGCATATTTTTGATAAGGGAGGTGCTTTTCTTTTAGTGCATTGATCTGTGATAGTTAGAGCTGGTCTCCCAATATTCTCAACTCCATTCAACCTGTTGCTTTTCTAACAATCTTAAGAGAAGAGATGCATGCACCTGATAGTTCAATGATTTTTTTTTCCCCTCTCATTCATTCATGGGACCTGGATTGAGGTCATCCATGAAGGCCCTGCCTTCTCAACCTCACCTCTCGCCTGAGGTGTGGTGACCCTCAGATTAAACTCACCACCAGTCATCTCTCCCCCTGAAAGAGCAGCCTATGGTCCTTTGGGACGACAGTGATTTTCATTTCATTCAACTTTAGTTAAATTCCCCAACTGCCATGTGGGATCTGCCATGCAGATTATACAAAGATAGGTGGAGGGACAGGTAGTATTGAGGAGGCTGCAGAAGGATTTGGACAGGTTAGGAGAATGGGCAAAGAAGTGGCAGATGGAATACAACGTTGGGAAGTGTGAGGTCATGCACTTTGGTAGGAAGAATAGAGGCATAGACTATTTTCTAAATGGGGAGAGAATTCAGAAATCTGGAGTGCAAAGGGACTTGGGAGTCCTAGTCCAGGATTCTCTTAAGGTTAACTTGCAGGTTGAGTCGGTAGTTAGGAAGGCAAATGCAATGTTGGCATTTATTTCGAGAGGACTAGAATATAAAAGCAGGGATGTGCTGCTGAGGCTTTGTAAGGCTCTGGTCAGACCACATTTAGAATATTGTGAGCAATTTTGGGCCCTGTATCTCAGGAAGGATGTTCTGGCCCTGGAGAGGGTCCAGAGGAGGTTCAGGAGAACAATCCCAGGAATGAAAGGCTTAACGTATGAGGAACATTTGAGGACTCTGGGTCTATACTCGATGGAGTTTAGAAGGATGAGGGGGATCTGACTGAAACTTACAGAATACTGAAAGGCCTGGATAGAGTGGACGTGGGGAAGATGTTTCCATTAGTAGGAGAGACTAGGACCCGAGGGCACAGCCTCAGAGTAAAGGGAAGACCTTTTAGAACAGAGATGAGGAGAAACTTCTTTAGCCAGAGAGTGGTGAATCTATGGAATTCATTGCCACAGAAGGCTGTGGAGGCCAGGTCATTGAGTGCATTTAAGACCGAGATAGATAGGTTCTTAATTGGTAAGGGGATCAAAGGTTACGGGGAGAAGGCGGGAGAATGGGGTTGAGAAACTGATCAGCTATGATTGAATGGCGGAGCAGACTCGATGGGCTGAATGGCCTAATTTCTGCTCCTATGTCTTAAGGTCTTATTTGAACTTTGATTTCTGAATTGCTAGCCCAGCAACGTTAACCCCTGTTGGCCCTGCAACATAACCACTGTACCCCATGGTCCTATCCATTATGCAATAAGATCACAAGAAATAGGAGCAGGAGTAGGCCATTCGGCCCCTTGACTGTGCTCTGCTATTCAATAGGATCATGCCTGATCTGATTGTGGCCTTGATGCCACTTTCCTGCTTGCTCCACATTGCCCTTGGCTCCCTTGTCAATTAGAAATCTGTCCAACTCAGCCTTGCATATATACAGTGACCCAGCCTGTGGAAGAGAATGGTGAGCTCAGTTGAATATCTCAACATTGCTTATGATGTGCTAGAAGAGGTTCCAGGTCCTCGGGTGGAGTTTGTCCTGCCACTGACACTGGAGACAGCATAAAAACCCTGGGATTTATTTGTTAAGGTAAGAAGAGGAAGAAGGGGTGGAAATTGCCTGGAAGAATGCCGATTGCTTTGAGGCCCAAAGGTGCTGTTGAAGGGGACCTGGATGGAGGGAAAAAACTGATCCAAACATATTTTTCTCGCTCTGGGCCCTCCAGAAGAACATGACAAATAGAAGTAGGAGTACACCATATGGCCCATCGAGCAGCCTCTGTTGCTCATTCTGACCATGGCTAAACCTCAGCCTCAGAAAATGGGGATGTTCGCTGATGATTGCACAATGTTCAGCACCATTTGTGACTTCTTGGATACTGAAGCAGTCCCTGTCCATATGCAGCAAGACCTGGACAATATTCAGGCTTGGGCAACTAACATTAGCACCACACAGAAGCCAGGCAATGATCATCTCCAACAAGAGACAATCTAACTATCTCCCCTTGATATTCAACAGCATTGCCATCACTGAATCCCCCACCATCAACATCCTCAGGGTTATCATTGACTGAAAGTGAACCGCACCAGCCACCTTTAATGCACTGCCTACAAGAGCAGATCAGAGACTGGGAATTCTGCAGCAAGTAACTCACCTCCTGACTCCCCAAAGTCTGTGTACCATCTACAAGGCACAAGTCAGGAGTGTGGTGGAATACTTGGCTGGATGAGTGTGGCTCCAACAGCACTCAAAGTTGACATTGTCCAGGACAAAGCAGCGCATTTGATTGGCACCCCATCCACCACCTTAAACATTCAGTCCCTCCACGACCGATGCAACGGCAGCAGTGTGTACCATCTAAAAGACGCACTGCTGCAACTCGCCAAGACTCCTCCAACAGCATCTTTCAAACCCACAACCTCTACCACCTAGGAGGACAAGGGGAGCAGATACATGGGAACACTGCAATTTCCCCTCCAAGTCGCACACCATCCTGACTTGGAAATATATCACCGTTCCTTCACTGTCACTGGGTCAAAATCCTGGAACTCCCTCCCTAACAGCACTGTGGGAGTACCTACACCACATGGACTGCAGTGATTCAAGAAGGTAGCTCACCACCACCGTCCTAAAGGCAACTGGGGATGGTGAACAAATGCTGGCCTTGCCAGTGATGCTCATATCTTATGAAAGACTATTTTTTTAAAACAAATTTCCAAGGTGGCTGTGACAGTTGGATTTCTCGTTGATGTTAAACGCAGCTATAATTTGTTTGCAATGCTAGTTTGAAGGGTCTCCTGAAAAGTGCAACCAGTTATCACTCTCTCTGTCAGTCCAGGTTTAAGCTAGGCACAGAGGTTGAAATAAAAAGAAAATACTGTAAATATTCAGCAGCTCTGGGAGAATCGGTGGAGAAAGAAACAGAGAATAACGTTCCAGGTCGATGACCTTTTCATCAGAACTGGTAAAAGTTAGAGAAGTAACGGGGCTAAAGCCAGTGAAAAGGTGGTGGGGAAAAGATAGGAAGGGGAGGTCTGTGATAGGTTGGAAGGCAGTAAAGATTAAAAGTCAAAAAGCCTCATGGTGAAATGTGTGCACCAACTATTTGCAGTATTTCAGTTTTTATTTAAGGTTTCCAGCATCTGCAGTATTTTGCTTTTGTCCAAGGGTTAAAGGTGAGCCATCTAATAGCTCTTAAGGAAGCTGAGCCAAACTGACCAAGCTGGAGTGCGTTCAACTGTTTGTTTTGGAACTGTACTTTATTCCTGCTTCACTCCACTAGCAGCCCTGTGTCAGTGCTCATAGAATGGTATGGCACAGAAGGAGGCTTTTTAAAACATTTGTTCCCGGTATGTGGGCTTCGCTGGTTAGGCCAACATTTATTGCTCATCCCTAGTTGCCCTTGAGAAGGTAGTGGTGAGCTGCCTTCTTGAACTGCTGCAGTCCATGTGGTGTAGGTACACCCACAGTGCTGTTAGGGAGGGAGTTCCAGGATTTTGACCCAGCGACAGTGCCTGCAACATCTCTTTCAAAGGGCTATGGACTTAGGTCCCACTCCAAATGCCCCTTCCTCACAGTCTTACAAATTTCCAGCTTTTAACTATATATACAATTTCCATTTGGAAAATTGTCTTGAAACTGCTTCCTCCATCCCTTTGGGCAGTATGTTCCAGATCATCGAAACTCACTGGGTTTAAAGCAAACCATTTTCCACCTTTTTTTTCTCCCCCTTGACTCTTCTGCCAATTATCTTAAATCTGTATCCCCTTATTATCAACCCTCCTGCCAGTGGAAAACAGTTTCTCCCGGTTTTGTCACATTATAGGAAGGATGTGATTGCACTGGAGGGGGCGCAGAGGAGATTCACCAGGATGTTGCCTGGGATGAAACATTTAAATTATGAAGAGAGGTTGGATAGACTTGGGTTGTTTTCGTTGGAGCAGAGAAGACTGAGGGGCGACCTGATCGAGGTGTACAAGATTATGAGGGGCATGGACAGGGTGGATAGGGAGCAGCTGTTCCTCTTAGTTGAAGGGTCAGTCACGAAGGGGCATAAGTTCAAAGTGAGGAGCAGGAGGTTTAGGGGGGATGTGAGGAAAAACTTTTTTATCCAGAAGGTGGTGACGGTCTGGAATGCACTGCCTGGGAGGGTGGTGGAGGCAGGTTGCCTCACATCCTTTAAAAAGTTCCTGGATGAGCCCTTGGCATGTCATAACATTCAAGGCTATGGGCCAAGTGCTGGTAAATGGGATTAGGTACGGTAGGTCAGGTGTTTCTCACGTGTCGGTGCAGACTCGATGGGCCGAAGGGGCTCTTCTGCACTGTGATTCTTGTAATGCAAGGCTTGAGGCTGTAGCTGTTTGCGGTCTATAACTCATTTCCTCTAGCGTCAGTCTTGTCCACCTCCAGCTTGAATGTGTTGGTGAGCAGAACTGTAAACTCCTAGATGTGGCCTGACCAGAACACTATACAGTTTTGAGCATAGCCAACACAGCACAAACCTGCCAAGTAGAAACCTTCCACTGGCTTTGTTGATTGCTGCTCTAATGCTTGTGCATTGAGTTTACCAAGACCCTTTGGTCTATTCCCACTTCACATTTGGCCATTTCACTGTCATTCATGGAAATCATTTTGCCCTCCTAGGAGCGTGTATATGCACCAAATTTAATGTGGCGTTACTCTGTGCACATTCTTCCAACTGCCTTTGAATTCCAGAACACACTACCCTGCCTAGTTTGGTATCAACTATAAATTTGGCCAATTGCACTGAAATTCAGATCCAAACCATTGATCCAAACTAGACTTGTTTGTGGTCCCAGTGCCTATCACTGGACACTCAGCACCCCCACTGCTACATTACCCCTGCTACAAGTTTCCTTCACACTATTTCTTCCCTGCTTTCAAGGGCTCTCCTGAATCCTCACCTGTCTGCGCTAAACTAAAAGTCATCCAGTTGGGACTTTGTCGAGTTCCCTTTGGAAGTGTAGACGCTGTGTATACAATCTGAGAGCATGAAAGGAGGTCATTTGGCCCGTGCTCTCTGCTATCCCTTTGAAAGGGCTGTCTAATTGGTACTACTCCCCTGTGCTTTCCCCATACGTACGTTTTCAGGTTTGGGAGTTGCAGAATACCCAAAATAGGCGGCTGAGAACTCATAAGTGATTCTAAGGTAAATAATTAAGAAGCAACAATTCGGGTATGGTGCATCAGCTAAGTAGACAGGGAAAAGCTTCCAACCCGTGACAGGTGAAGAGCGGCTTACTGACCCCGCAGGGTGAGCAGGGAGATGGCGCAGATATTGATGATCGCTATTGCTCGTGGCAGCAGCTTTCTGCTCTGGATCTGAGGAGTTAGGGAGCTCTCCCCTGTCTTTCCTCCATTGGAAGAACTCTGCTACCCGACCAGGAACGCTGCCTATCTCCCAGGACCTGGTTAGCGTCCAGTATTTCTAGGGACCGGTTGTTCATCAATCGCCTCAATCACGAGAGGGTCAATAAGAAGCCCTCCAGCAGTGAAAGAGCTGCATTCGCTGGTAAGAGAAAGCAAGGGCGCTTCACAGGGGGGAGGCTTCCTCGCAGTGCTTTTAAAATTCATGTAAGTGAAAACGGACCATAGCTGCCGAGACCACCTTTGTGAAGGGGAAGCCCCCCTCCCCACAGGCTGTGTCTGCTTTTCATTTCGGTTGATTGGGGTGGGGGAATGTATGTTTAAAAGCAATCTACCGTGCTTACCCCAACAAGACCCCCACCCCTCCTGCTGTGCTATAAGGAGGCTGCCTTCTTACACTGGCTGTGTTTCCTGACTGGAAACTGGGCGGCGGGGACAAAAACAGAAATACCTGGAAAAACTCAGCAGGTCTGGCAGCATCAGCGAAGAGCAAAGTTGACGTTTCGAGTCCTCATGACCCTTCAACAGAACTAAGTAGAAATAGGAAAGGGGTGAAGTATAAGCTGGTTTAAGGGTGAGGGGTGGGGTGGTTGTAGGGACAAGCAAGCAGTGATAGGAGGAGATAACCAAAAGATGTCACAGACAAAAGAACAAAGAGGTGTAGAAGGTGGTGATATTATCTAAAAGAATGTGCTAATTAAGACTGGAGAGCAGGACAAGCAAGGTAGCTCTAGTGGGGGTGGGGTGAAATAAACGATGGATGGAATACATTTAAAAATAATGGAAATAGGTGGGAAAAGAAAAATCTATATAAATTATTGTAAAAAACAAAAGGGAGGGGGAGGAAACGGAAAGGGGGTGGGGATGGAGGAGGGAGTTCAAGATCTAAAGTTGTTGAACTCTACTGGGCGGCGGGGAACTGGCCTGATGGCCAGTGGCGAGCAATTCTCTGGGCCTGTCTGCCTCTGCCCCTGTTCCCCTCCCTTCCCCCAAAATTCTACCCTACGTATCAGACATGAAAATTTGTTCGGGTTTCCTTCAGTTTGTTGTTAAAATCAGAAACTGATACCGGTCGTATTTCCTCGTAACAGACGTGCCAGAGTTTAGTTATTTGGAGCAGGATTTGTTGATTCAGTTGTGCAGCATGCAATCTGTGTTTTGCTGTGCCTCACCATTGGAAAAATAAGCACAGGTCCTCCAGGGGGTGGGGGAAACAATGTTTGTCATTCATGCTGCCAAATATAGAGTTTCGCATATGAGGGGCACACATTGGAGACTTCTGAATGTGTGTTGTTCATAATTTTTCATCCATTAAAATGAGCAGCTGGACAATCATGGGCAGTGCTCCCAATATTCCAATAGTGTATTCCCAGTGTGTTGCTAGGGATGCCTCCTACAGAAAGTAAGATCACAGGACATCCTGCTTTCCAATCAGCCCTCCAACCGCCACCCGCCCCCGCAACGCTCTCCAATATTTTTATAACTCGAAGAGTAAAGGGAGTAAAAGACTTTTTAATTCCTCTTATGATCTGGTTATCTTGCAGCCGTGTCCAGGACATTAACTCCTGGAGATTATCACAGTGCAGGATTATGAGGAGACGGTGGCAATGTTGCTAGACTAATAACCCAGTGTCCGAGGCTAATGTCCTGGAGACGTGAGTTCAAATCCCATGTGGCAGCTGGTGGGATTTAAATTCAATTAATGAATCTGGAATTGTAAAGCTAGTCTCAGTAATGGTGACCATGGCAACTATCATCAATTCTCGTAAAAACTTAAGATAAAAGCAAAATACTGCGGATGCTTGAAATCTGAAACAATAACAAAAATAGCTGGAAAAGCTCAGCAGGTCTGACAGCATCTGTGGAGAGGAAGACAGAGTTAACACCTTCGAGTCCGTATGACTCTTCATCAGAACGGCTCTGATGAAGACTCATACGGACTCGAAACGTTGACTTGCTCTTCCTCTCCACAGATGCTGTCAGACCTGCTGAGCTTTTCCAGCTATTTTTGTTTTTGTTGTTAAAAACCCATCTGGTTCGCTAATGTCCTTTAGGGAAGGAAATCTGCCATCCTCACCTGGTCTGGCCTACATGTGACTCCAGACCCACAGCAATGTGCTTGACTCTTAAACGCCCTCTGAGTGGCCCAGCAAGCCACTCAGTTGTATCAAACCTCTACAAAGTCACAAAAAAGGAATGAAACCAGACGGACCACCCGGCATCGACCTAGGCACTGGAAACAACAACGGCAATCGCAGCCCTGTCGACCCTGCAAAGTCTTCCTTACTAACATCTGGAGGCTAGTGCCAAAATTGGGAGAGCTGTCTCACTGTCTAGTCAAGCAACAGCCTGACAGAGTCATCCTCATGGAATCATACCTTACAGACAATGTCCCAGACACCACCATCACCATCCCTGGGTATGTCCTGTCCCACCAGTAGGACAGACCCAGCAGAGGTGGTGGCACAGTGGTATACAGTCAGGAGGGAGTTGCCCTGGGAGTCTTCAACTTCAACTCTGGACCCCATGAAGTCCCATGGCATCAGGTCAAACATGGGCAAGGAAACCTCCTGCTGATTACCATGTACCACCCTCCCTCAGCTGATGAATCAGTCTCCTTCATGTTGAACACCACTTGGAGGAAGCACTGAGGGTGGCAAGGGCACAGAATGTACTCTGGGTGGGGGACTTCAATGTCCATCACCAAGAGTGGCTCGGTAGCACCACTATTGACTGAGCTGGCCGAGTCCTAAATGACATAGCTGCTGGACTGGGTCTGCGGCAAGTTTTGAGGTAACCAATAAAAGGGAAAAACATACTTGACCTCGTCCTCACTAAGGATGGGGATAATTGTGGAGCTGCCTCCTCCAGTGGGTTGTTTAATTGTCCGCCACCATTCACCACTGAATGTGGCAGGACTGAAGAGCTTAGCTCTGATCCATTGATTGTGGGATCGCTTAGCTCTGTCTATCATTTGCTGCTTATGCTGTTTGGCATGCAAGTAGTCTGTGTTACAGCTTCACCAGGTTGACACCTCATTTTTAGCTATGCCTGGTGCTGCTCTTGGCATGCTCTCCTGCACTCTTCATTGAACCAGGGTTGATCCTCTGGCTTGATGATAAAAGTGAAGTAGAGAATATGCCAGGCCATGAGGTTACAGATTGTATTCAAGTAGAATGCTGCTGCTGATGGCCCACAATGCCTCATGGATGCCCAGCCTGAGTTGCTAGATCTGTTCGAAATCTATCCCGTTTAGCACGGTGGTAGTGCCACACAACACGATGGAGGGTATCCTCAGTGTGAAGGCAGGACTTTGTCTCCACAACACCTGTGTGCAGTTGTCACTCCTACTGATGCTGTCATGGGCAGATGCATCTGTGGCAGGAAGGTTAGTGAGGATGAGGTCGTGTATGTTTTTCCCTCTTGTTGGTTCCCTCACCACCTGCCGCAGACCCAGTCTAGCAGTTATATCCTTTAGGACTCGGCCAGCCTGGTCAGTAGTCCACGTCCAAATGCAGCAAGACCTGGACAATATCCAGGCTTGGGCTGACAAGTGGCAAGTTACATTCGTGCCACACAAGTGTCAGGCAATGACCATCTCCAACATAGAATCTAACCACCGCCCCTTGATGTTCAATGGCATTACCATCACTGAATTCCCCCACTATCAACACCCCGGGGGTTATCATTGAGCAGAAACTGAACTGGACTAGCCATATAAATACTGTGGCTACAATAGCAGGTCAAAAGCTAGGAATGGTGATCGCGGAGAGGAGATTGCCCAGTCTGAAGGCTCTGGGGGCACTGCCCAGGGCACACTGGATCCCTGGCACCGAACAGTGAGGAATGGACGGTGAGCTCAAAGTGCCATTCAAAGTCAGAAACCAGTTGCCTAGAGACTATTTGAGTGGGCCCGGGACGTCTGGGTGCCGACCTGGAGTTTACGGCAGTTATATAACCCTGCACATTAGTGAACAATTCATAGGAGGGATGAACGTTTAGGAGGAAATTGAAGGACAACTGTCGGAGTAAAATGAGTCATGTTTACGAACACAATCAGAATGCTGCATCAGGAAAAGGTTCAGATTTAAAGTTGTTGTCGTTGTTTTCAAATTCCCTCCATGACCTCACTCCTCCCAAGCTTTAAAACCTTCTCCAGCCCCCACCCAATCGCCCTCGGGTTTCGTCTTCTCAAATTCCGACCTCTTGCACATCCATGATTTTCATGGCACCGTCTTTGAGGACCTGCCTTTAGCTGCCTCCACCAGATTCTGCAATCCTCTCCCTGTGCCTCTCTCCCCGACCCCCCCGCTTTGAGATGCTCCCTAAAACCTACCTGTTTGACCAAGCTTTTGGCCACCTGCCCTAATAACTCCCTATGAGGCTGGGTGCCGTCATTTTTTTTGATCACACCCTTATGAAGCACCTTGGGATGTTTTATAGCTTTAAAGGTGATCTATAAATGCAAGATGTTGCATAACAACCAAATGAGGGGATTATTTTTTCTTTCAAGGGTCTTTGTGAGGGCGGGGGGGAGAAGGTCTCCTTCCCTCTTTTTAATACTGAGCGGCGGTGCAGGAGTTAATGGGAACAGTCACTGCAGCAAATCTACCAAAGGAAAGTGTCTCTTGTCGTTTCATTGCTTCCTGTGTTGTTTTTTTGATTTTTTTTTTTCCATTGTCTCCCTTATTCCCAGGGAGCAGAGACGAGGAAACGCTCACCGACCCTCAGCAGCCAGTTTAAGCGCTCGCTGGAATTGCTGATGAGAACGCTCAGTGTCTGTCAGCCCTTCTTCGTTCGCTGCATCAAGCCCAATGAGTACAAGAAGTCTATGGTAGGAATCGGCCAACTTCCTCGGGCGCGACGGGTTCTCATTTAATCTGCGTGAAATTCTGGGTCAGGAAATGATGGGAGGAATATAAATTGGCAGGTTTGGGCAAGTCACTAACTGGGGAAGGGAGGCACTTGTTTGCAACACGAGAGTTTGTGAGGGGGGAAAAGCTTTGAAATCTTGGCGGTTGGTACAGTTCACAGAGCAGGGAGTCTTTTTTAAAGGAAAACAGAGATTTACATGTGTAGTGTCATTGCAAACTCAGAACGCATTATGCTCTCAAAGCAAGCCTCCCAGTATGTGTCTCTTTTGAGGACGTTTCTGCAGTGGTACAAGCAAGTAAGAAAAACTCGCACTTTGCTTGTGTCGAAAGTGGAGGTGGATAGATTTCTAGGCACCAATGACATTAAGGGATAGGGGGATGGTGTGGGAATAGGGCATTGAGGGTAGATCAGCCATGATCTGGTTAAATGGCAGAGCAGGCTCAAGGGCCCGAATGGCCTATTCTTGCTCCTATGTTCCTATGAAAGCGCTCGCTGTGTTCTCCGGTCGGGAAAGCTGCTATATAAATGCACAATCTTTCTTCCCTGAAGGTCTTCTTATCGTGTCCATGGACTGTCTATACATGGCCCAGCCAGAACTGGACACGTTTTTGCGCCTTGTTGTTGAATTCAACAGTGCAGGGTTCCTCTAGCGATAGGCATTGCAGGAGATGTTGCATAGTCTGTGGCTCAGTTCCACATTCACAAGTTGTCGGGCTGGTTGTATATCCCCATTTGCTTAGTGACACCTTTGAACGACCTACACCAGTTCTAAGTCTGTTAAGGCACTTCCAGGTTGCCCAGTTGCAATTAGCTCCTGGAGGAAGGCTTTCATCCGGTAGAATTCCCATCGCTGGGGGTTGTTTGAGACTGGCGAGCCGGTCCTTCCACAAGGCGATGCGGGCTTCAGATGGGGTTGTTTGTAATGGAACAACACTGTTCGTGAAGCTCTTCCTTGACTTTAGGCGGCTGGGTGTAGGTGTATGACCATGTAGAGGGTGCCTCTCATCCGATGTTTGACGGAGTCGCTCTTTCTTGCTGGCTACCGTTCTTCTTATATCGGGGGAGCGATACCCGCCAGGATATATAGGCTGTTGGTGTTTGTTGGTTTTAAACAACCTGTGATAAGTCGGCAGCTTGCATTCAGAACGACATCCATCTTCTTAGCATGAGTAGATCTTTCCCATGCAGGCAGGCGTATTTGGCAGTGGAATAGCAAAGTGCACTGGTTCGCAATGTTTTCGAGCTTGCTCCCCATTTTGTGTTAGTGAGCCTATTCAGGATGTTGTTTCGTGCGCTCACTTTTGCCTTTGTCTTTTCGATGTGGTTCTCGAAGGTGAGGCATCTGTCAAGGGTGACTCCTAAGCAGATAGCGTGCTCGCAATGCGTCAGTGTTGCTCCACACCAGGTTACTTTAAGCTGGTGTTTGGCTTCACGGTTTCTGAGGTGGAATGCACAAACTTGCGTCTTTGATGGGTTTGCGCGAAGGTGGTTTTCTTCATAGTAGGATGTTAGTCCCTCCAAGGCCTCAGAAAGCGTTTTCTCCACGGTGTTAAAATCAGTGCTTCGGGCAGTGACACATAAGTCATCAGCATATAGATCACCCTGAAGGTGACAACTCGTGCTGCGTATTTCCATGGTGACTGATATTACCATCCAAGTGACTTTGATGTGTTAGGCCATTTGACCATGAAAGCCTTCGCAATCTGGCCTGCACCCCCCCCCCACCCCACCTGAAATTTGCAAATACAACCTTTTCACCAGGGGTCACAGGTCAGCATTCAGTAGGAGGCGGAGTTTAGGTTTGCGGGTTCTTTTTCTGAATGGCACTGCCGCCATGATCAGCTAACGGCACAGAAGGGCCGACACTGGGAGTCTTCCTGAACCACCTGACTCAGTTCCACACTGCATTATGCACTTAACCCACTGATCCGCCGAGGCTGAATTGTATTTTCAAATGGTCCTAATGGTGGTACCTCTCTGCCATCCGACAGCTATTTGACCGGGAGCTGTGCGTCCGGCAGCTGAGATACTCTGGAATGATGGAGACCATTCGGATCAGGCGAGCCGGATATCCCATTCGCTACACCTTTGTGGAGTTTGTAGACCGATATCGGGTGCTGATGCCTGGAGTCAAACCAGCTTACAAACAGGTAAATCCCAAATCTCCCTTCTCCTTTAGCAGAACCTTTTCCACTGGAGATTTGACCTTTCACCTTTTGCATTCAGACTCTTGGGATCGCTGGCAAGGCCAGCATTTATTGCCCATCCCTAATTGACCATGAGAAGGTGGGTGGTGAGCCACCTCCTTGAACTGCTGCAGGCCGTGTGGTGTTGTGGTTATGTCGCTGGATGACCCAGGTTCATGCTCTGAGGGCATGGGTTCAGATCCCACCTGGAATTTGAATTCAGTTAATAAATCCAGAATATAAAGCTAGCCTCAGTAATGGTGACCATTTGACGTGGGAGCAGAAGTAGGCCATTCAGGCCATCGAGTCTGCTCCGCCATTCAATGAGATCATGGCTGACCTGATAATCCTCAACCCCACTTTCTTGCCTTTTCCCCATAACCCTTGATTCCCTTACTGATTAAAAATCTGTCTATCCCAGCCTTGAATATACTTAACGACCCAAGCTCTACAGCCCTCTGCGGTAAAGAATTCCACAGATTCACTACCCTCTGAGAGAAGAATGACAACTATCACTGATTATTGTAAAAACCCATCTGGTTCACTAAATCCCTTAGGGAAGGAAATCGGCCATCCTTACCCAGTCTGGCCTACATGTGACTCCAGACCTGCAGCAGTGTGGTTGACCCACAACCTCCCTCTGAAATGGCCTAGCAAGCCACTTAGTTTGAGGGCAATTAGGGATGGGTAATCAATGTTGGCCTTGCCAGCGACACCCACATCCCATGAACGAATAAAACAAAATATTTCTGGATGAGAAAAGACCAAAGTCCATGTAGTTCACCTACTAACATCCTGGCAGTTACATGATCCAACATGATGGAGTGCCTGAGCCCATCTTGTTCACTAATGGCCTTTAGGGAAGGAAATCTGCTGTCCTTACCTTTGTCTGGCCAGACCCACAGCAATGTGGTTGACTCTTAGCGGCTCTCTGAAATGGCCGAGCAAACCATTCAGCTCGAGTAATTGGGGGTGGGCAACAAATACTGGCCTTGCTAGCGACAGACACACCTATTAGGAAGGGAGTTCCAGAATTTCAGCGACAGTGAAGGAAAGGCCGATTTGTGGCCAAGTCGAGATGTGTAAGTGGTGGTGTTCCCACGCTTTGCTGGTTGGTGGAAATTGCTGGTTTTGGGAGGAGCTGGTGAAGAATATGTCCGTTAGTTATTCATAACCAGTCTGGTTAGAATCCCTATGAAGTTTCACTAATCCAGTCTGCTGATTCCCAGACTTGACTGCCCTTTGACAAGTCAACTTTAACCTTCTGAGAGATCTGTCTCCCAGCTGAGGCCTATCGCAGCACCTTCTGAAGCTGAAATAAGAACAGGAAATGCTGGAAAAACGCAGTAGGTCAAGCAGCACCTGTGGAGAGAGGAAAAGCATTTCAAGTTCGCGATCTATCATCAGAACTGGGAAAAGTTAGAAACAGAGTACAGGCTGTACATTGAGTAAGTGAAAAGGGGGAGAGGGGGGTAGAAAGAACAACAGGGGAGGTTTGTGATAGGGCGGAGGGTAGGAGAGATGAAATGATAACAGGTTTGCAAGGCCAAGCACGAGAAGGGAACTAGAAAGCAGTGAATGTGAACAGGAGAGACAATTGGAGATCCAGTCGGAGGGAAGAGCAGAACTTCTTCTGTGTGTGTGTCTTCTCTGGAAGAGAAATGGCAGTAACCATTCTTCAGTTGTTCCTTAGAGATGTGTCCTGCCCTTCATGTGCCTCTGCAGTAACGCAGCCTGTTACTGCATCTGGAGTACCCTTTTATTGCTTCAGTGTAGGCTGCGTGAAGGAGTTGCTCAAGCCGTGTGATCCTTGTGATGCCATTGTCGCACAGATTTTATTGTTTGCTCCATGCGTTGATATAACAGGACGAGCTGAAGTTTTAAGGTCTTTCCTCACATCAACATCCACGAACAGCAGATGAGATTTTAAAAAGTAACACATTTTAATCTGTTTAGCGATGACAATTGAGGAACGCATGTTGGCCAGGACACAGGGAGAAGGTACCCAAATAGCACAGGATTTTTTTTACACCTACCTTCATCAGTGGCTGGGAATGGAACATTAGGAAATGGGGTAGGCCATTCAGCCTCTTAGTTGTTCATCTGCTAGGTTCACTAGGGTGATTCCTGGGATGAAGGGGTTGCCTTATGAGGAAAAGAGCAGGTTGGGCCTATACCCATTGCAGTTTAGAGGAATGAGAGGTGATCCTATTGAACCAGAAGATTCCGAGGGGTTTTGATAGGGTGGTTGCTGAAAGGATGTTTCCCCTCATGGGAGAATCTAGAACTAGGGCCACAGCTTAAAGAAAAGGGGTCTCCCATTTAAGACCAAGATGAGGAGAAATTTTTCTCTGAGGGTCTTTTAGTCTTTGGAATTCTCTTCCCCATAGAGCAGTGGAGGCGCTGGGTCATGGTCCAACTCTGCCTTGAATATATTCAGATTTTTGACTGACAAGGGAGTCGAGGGTTTGGAGGACTGACAAAGTGGAGTTAAGGCCACAATCTGATCAGCCATGATCTTATTGAATGGCGGAGCAGCTCAAAGGGCTGACTGGCCTACTCCTGCTCCTATTTCTTTTGTTCCTCTGGCCTTGTGATTTTATGATCTCGCTTAATCGGCTCCTGGGCGATTTGTATCTCATCTCCATTTACTGACCTTTTGCTCCTATGTGATTTCATTGCCGCACAAAAATATCAACATTTTCATGAGTTGTTGCCTCTGGTGCCACATTCACTGCACTGAAGCCTCAGCCTAGATTAGGTGGTCAGGCCTCTGGAGTGGGGCCAGCCACCTGGAGGTGAGAGTGCTACTCATTTGATGGAACCCCGATGGTGCCCGATCAAGTCTGCTCTGGGGTTGAGCTATGTTTTTTTTTTATTAATGAGTTACGTTTCTGTCGATTTAATATGTCCCCCTTTGTTCCCAGGGAGATCTGCGAGGTACCTGCCAGCGAATAGCAGAAGCGGTTCTAGGACAAGATGGCGACTGGCAGATTGGAAAGACTAAGATCTTCCTAAAGGTGTGTGAGCATACCCGGTGATGGCTGAGAGATGTGGGGAGCAGTGGGGGGGAGTGCTAGGAGAGAAGAATGCTGGCTGGTCAAGTTAGAACTCTTGGCTTCCACCCCACATTGTTGGGGTGAAACTCTCTGCACCAGCTGAAAGAACCCTTAATATCACCAGCCACCTGTCTGCTCCAGCTAGGACCAACCTTCCTATTGGGGCCATTAGCTGGCAGGGTTATGAGAAGCCAAGTGCAATGTGCCTCTGTTCTGTGGTGGGCTACTTTCATTGGCAAGTTAACCTGGCTGGCAAGGAGTAAATAAGAAAAGGATGGACTTGGTTTCTATGTAACATCTTTGATGACCACCTGAGGCCTCAAAGTGCTTTACAGCCAATAAGCTACCATTTGAAGTGTAGTCACTGTTGTAATGTAAGAAACACAGCAGCCAATCCATGCACAGCAAGCTCCCACAAAACAGAAATGTGAAAATGACTAGGTTAGTCAGTTGTGCTGTTGATTAAGTGATAAATGTAAATCGGAACAACAGTGAAATTCTTTCCTAAAGTATAGCACCTGGGTGCCACTTGGCTGCTGCTTCCAGCTTCTCCCATTTGACCTGGGGTCACCACAATGCTGGTTCATCACTTTTTCCCAGCTCGCGCTCACTCGTTCTCTCACGCTCGCTCGCTCCCAGCAGCTTTCCTTGATGTCACACAATCTTCACTGACCCCCGATGTGCTGGTTCCCGATTTTGTCTTTTCTCGTTACTCCACACATCCATCTCAGCATCCCCAACTCATTAGTATTCAGCCGTTGTTCCTTTTTCCTTCATGTTACCTGAGTTTCTGCACTAAATAGCAAAGCCAGTCTTTCACCTGTCTTGTAGGTTCTTCCATTAAGTTGCAGTGATACTTCACTGGCGCATAACACCTCACTACACTTCTTCCAATTACTATTTTGTTTATTCGTTCACGGGATGTGGGCTTCGCTGGCTGGGTCAGCATTTTTTGCCCATCCCTAATTGCCCTTGAGAAGGTGGTGGTGAGCTGCCTTCTTGAACCGCTGCAGTCCATGTGGTGGAGGTACACCCACAGTGCTGTTAGGGAGGGAGTTCCAGAATTTTGATCCAGCAAAAGTGAAGGAACAGCAATATATTTCCAAGTCGGGATGGTGAGTGACTTGGAGGTGAACTTCCAGGTAGTGATGTTCCCATCTATCTGTTGCCCTTGTCCTTCTAGATGGTAGTGGTCATGGGTTTGGAAGGTGCTGTCGAAGGAGCCTTGGTGAGTTCCTGCAGTACATTTTGTCTCCAACCAGAGCTAATCCATTGCTTGATTTCCATTCCCATACTCGTCTTCCTTAGAACAAGATTGAGAAAATTAAATCCAAGGGGACGTAGGTCTGTAAAGTGACAGCATTACATAGATGGAGGAATAGCACTGCTTCCCTGGTGCATTAAGACTTGTCTGCATGAGACTGGTGTTAAAATGTAATACTGGTTAGATGTTATTTCCCCTACATCTAGTCTGTGCTAACCTGAGCTGGAGATGCTGAATCTTGGATGCTAAAATTTCCATGCTAAAATCAGCAGTCCTATGAGCACAAAGGAAGAAAAGAAGCACAAAATATATATTATTTAAATTATTCATTCATGAGATGTGGGCATCACTGGTTAGGCTTAATTGTTCACAGGGCGTTTAAGGGTCAACCACTCCTTCTTCCCTAAAGGACATTAATGAACCAGATGGGTTTTTACTACAATCGGCAGTGGTTTCATGGTCATCATCAGACTTTTAATTCCAGATTTTTATTGAATTCAAATTTCACCATTTGCCGCAGTGGGATTTGAACCCAGGTCTCCCAAGCATTACCCTGGGTCCCTGGATTATGGGTACAGTGACAATATCACTACACCACCACCTCCCCATATTTGTTGAAAGAGTGAATGTTCTCCCCTTCACCAGTGAAGCCCTTTTTGTATCATCTTTATTAACCAAGAACCCAAACATGCTTTGCATCTTTTTCTGCCTGCCAGACTTCAGGTGTGTTGTTTAGATGTAGGTGTCATGATACTAGTTGATTGTGGTAGTGGACTCCAGTATTAGATACTGTACGGTACTCTGTACGAGATAGGGGGGGCCACCTGACCTGGGGGGTTGAAGGTCAGATAGCACAGGTTGGAGCCTGCCTCGCTAGATTTCAGTTACTGCAGAGATATGTGTTTATGTTAGGAAAACGTGTTATCAATAAAGTTAGCTCAGCTACAATGTCGACGGCCTGTGGGCATCATTGAAATAAAAAAACAAGACAGTTGGCTCAGTCTTTTACTGGACCACAGGTTGATTTAGAAACCTTGGTCAGTGTGAAGTTCTATGGGAGCAGGGCTGCTGTATTCTCTTCATTCCCGTTCACCTCCAGAATGGGGTGGCGCGAACACTTGCTTTAATTCCTTAGCCCCTGTGCTCTGAATGCTGGAAAAGGTTACAATTCTACACCAAGGTCCTGCACTGAATTCAGCTAATACCAAACGGGTAGTGACCATAACATTTTTTTCTTTCTTAAATCATATTTTGATCTCTGCATTGGAACCAAAGGCAAATGTTGGTTTGAAGGGAAAATGCTCGCCTTTATATAGTGCCTTTCACGATCTTCAGATATCCCAAAGCACACTACCGCCAATGAAGTACTTTTTGAAGTGTAGCCATTGTCGTAATGTAGGAAACACAGCAGCCAATTTGCTCACAGTAAGCTCCTAAAGATAGCAATGTGATTATGTCCAGATAATCTGTTTTGCTGATGTTGATTGAGGGATCAATATTGGCCAGGACACCTGGGAAACTCCCTTGGTCATCTTCGAAATAATCCCACCTGAGAGAGAGCCATTACCCAATAGGCTACTCTCTCCCATCCCCTCCTGCACAATCTTATTTCCTTCTAATTGAAGATTGAGGGGCATTTCCCAAGTTGTTCCCAGGCAAAGTTGCTCCCTGTGACAAAGTTAGCTTTAACAAAGCCAGTTAGCTTAACATCTGTCATAGGGAAAATGTTGGAAGCTATTATTGAAGATGTTATGGCAGGGCACTTAAAAAAAAAAATTCAAGGCAGTCTGGCAGAGTCAATGTGGTTTTGTGAAAGTGAAATCATGTTTAACCAATTTATTAGAGTTCTTCGAAGGAGCTACAAGTGCTGTGGATCAAGGAGAACCAGTAGATGCACTGTACTTAGATTTCCAGAAGGCATTTTGATAAGGTGTCACATCAAAGGTTATTACAGAAAATAAAAGCTCCTGGTGTAGGAGATAACATATTGGCATGGATAGAAGATTGGCTAGCTACAGGAAAAGGGGAATAGCCATAAATGGGTCTTTGTCTGGTTGGCAGGATGTAATGAGTTGTGTGCCACAGGGATCAGTGCTGGGGACTCAACTTTTTACAATTTATATAAATGACTTGGGTGTAGGGACCAAAAGTATGGTTGTTACATTTGCTGATGATATAAAGGTAGGTAGGAAATGAAATTGTGAAGAGGACATAGGGAGGCTGCAAGGGGACATAGGTTAAGTGAATGGGCAAAGATCTGGCAAATGGAGTATAATGTGGGAAAATGTAAAATTGTCCATTTTGGCAGGTAGAATAAAAATGAAGCTTATTATTTAAATGATGAGAGATTGCAGAGCTCTTGAGATGCAGAAAGGTCTGGGTGTCCTAGTGCATGAATCATAAAAGGTTAGAATGCAGTACACCAAGTAATTAGGAACGCTAATAGAATGTTATTGTATATTATGAGGGGAATTGATTACAAAAGCAGGGAGGTTATTTAGTTGGGCAGGACACTGGTGAAACCACATCTAGGGAGGTTATTTAGTTCGGCAGGACACTGGTGAGACCACACCCAGAGTACTGTGTACAGTATTGGTCTCTTTATTTAAGGAAGGTTGTAAATACATTAGAAGCAGTTCAGAGAAGATTTACTAAACTAATACCAGAAATGGGCGGGTTGTCTTATGAGAAAAGATTGGACAGGCTAGGCTTGGATCCACTGGAGTTTAGAAGAGTAAGAGGTAACTTGATTGAAACATAAGATCCTGAGGGGTCTTGAGAGGGTGGATGTGGAGAAGATGTTACCTCTTGTGGGGGGGGTCACTGTTTAAAAATAAGGGGTCACCCATTTAAGGTAGAGATGAGAAGAAATTTTCTGAGGGTAGTCACACTCTTCTCAAAGGCAGAGGAAGCAGAGCCTTTGAATGTTTTAAGGCAGGGAGTGAAAGGTTATCTGGGTAGGCAGAAGGTTATGGTTAGACCAGCCATGATCTTGTTCAGTGGCGGAGCAGGCTCTGTGGGCCGAGTGGCCTACTCCTGCTCCTAACCCTTAAGTTCGTATGTAAGTGTTTGAAATAGCGGACACGAGATTTCAAAATTAAGGGAGTAAGGAATCTCTGTTGCATAAAAGGGTGATTACTTGCCTTTGAATGAAATTGAGAGGCAGCATGATGTATTGCTGGAGAGGGAAAAGCTCACGGGGCATAGTGAGAAGGAGGGCTTTGAATCAATAGCTGCTGACTCATTCCTTCCGATTATTGTCCAGGAATTGTGAAGTGGTCCTTAGCTAGAAATGCACTGATGAGTGGGCCCCACAGATGGATAATTTAAATAGTTCCTCGTTGAGTTCTCCAAATCTTGCCTCTTGCGCATTCCAAATGTTTCATTGCTCCATCATTGGTGGTTGTGCTATCAGCTGCCTGGACCCTAGCCTCTGGAATTCCCTTTGAAGAAGTTCCTTTTAAAAACCTACCTCTTTGACCAAGCTTCTGGTCACCTGCCCTAACGTCTCTGTCCATGTGTGACTCGGTGTCCAGTTTTATTTTCTAATGCTCCTGCGAAGCACCTCAGGATCTTTTTACTATTTTAAAGGTGCCGGTTCTTGCCATTGTGATGGTGCTGAGACCAGTGACTGGCTGTTGGAGAGCAGCGCTGTTTTTTTTTCCCCCCCTCCACCCACGGGAGGGTTTATCAGAGATTCTCAGCTGTTGCTGTATCGGGAAGTTGCTTTGTTCATTATTGTTTATTGCTGAGGACAGCAGGAGAGCTCTGCTTCCTGAGAGGAAACTCCAGATCTTCTGATGGGCCAGTGATGATCGTAGAAGGCCATTGCCATGGCAACGTCGGAAAAACTTGAGGGCGTGTGCTGAGAGATTTTTTAATGCATTTTTAGGATTGAAATCAAGTAGAATGGGACGGGATTGAATTAAAGTAGATTGACTCAAAGGGAAAAAATAGTGGTCCTGAATTTTTCTGGCTGCATTTGGCTCTTTGAAACTTTCATTCTGTTTATCTTCTAATTGCATTATAGCACTGAATATTCACTTTTTTAATGTTTTTAATGCAGATTCAAATCCGTATTGGTCTACACCCAATCGTCAGTAAGTGCTTTGTCACAACTAGACAGCCTTAGCTGAGGTAAAAGACTGTAGGAGCAGGCAGGGTTTGCCCCATGAACTTAATTGACCACTTGTGGGTGAGACGAATCTCCCCTGCAAATGGCTAAGCCCTACTCCAACCGTGGGTTTCAATGTAAATTGTTGGTCCGTGAGTTTGAGAATTTCATGGAGTTACGAAGGTTCATTTCCTGGAGAGGACACTAGTAACTCTTCTACCAGCTAAGATTCGGCCACAATGGCAGCAGTGCATGGAGAAATCCTTGGTCCAGACCAAGAACAACCCGCAGCTCTCAATCTAACTGCAGAGAGCTCTCCTCAACAGGAACAGGAATAGGCCGTTCAGCCCCTCCATCACCTAGATCACGGTTGACCTGTACCTTAACTCTATTCACACTGTGGTAAAGTAAGATACCTGGTACCTTTAAGAGAATGCAAGTGTACTGATCATGTGACAGCACTGACAAATCACTGTACAGCATGGGAACTGTAAGCCTAGTTCTGGAGGTTTCTGAGTGAGCACGTATGATCTGGTGCTCTGCCCTATGTCTGAATGAACCATCACTGTTTACTCTTAGTTCAGTCTCTCCCTGTTATTGATTGAAAGCAGCAATTGAGGAGAACGTAGGAAGGCGTGCAGTTAGAGTTCATTGGTCAACCAAACTCATTTACCCAAGACATAAAACATGCCTTGGTTCCTTATTCCCTAATACCCCTCATCTCTTAATTTTGGTGAAATTTTCAATTAACTTAGACTCCCAGGTTTTATAGGGGCGAATATTACAAATGTCTAATGATTCTAGATCGGTCTGTTGCTAAAATGACAGTAGGAAATGTTATATATTAACAAAGATCTATGCTGTTGAAAGGGGAGATGGGGTATATGCTGGTATTCAATGGAGCAGAGTTTTATTGAATAAGAGTAGTTTGGTGAGCGGTGGATTATTTTTTTGAATACTTATCTTGGGTGTTTTTCAGGATCACCACGATATGTTGCTGGAGATCGAGAGAGACAAGGCAATCACAGACAAGGTCATCCTCATTCAGAAAGTGGTTCGAGGATTCAAAGACAGGTAGGGCTCATCAAAAAAAGACTGAAGCAGCCCACCTTTATTCAAAAGGCCCAAACCTATTGAATCCTACTTGGCGGAATCTCTTGAATGTTGCTGTCAGACCACAAAGAAAATTACTGGTATTTCAGTGGAGAGACGTCATTTGACCCACTGTGTCTATGTTTAGTCTAATCCTATTTCCCTGTTACTACACAAGGTCAGCTAGCAACATTGACAGTTTCTATTTGACTATGAATATGAAACATGAGCGATGCTATTCCTGAGGTTGAATAGGGGAGGGAGCTTATGATCATGTGATGACATCAACACTCTTTGAATCCAAATCCCTACACTTTAAAGCCAAAGATTTTACAGGGATTTGATCTTAATACATTAGAACGTTTTAATCATATTTCATTTTTTAATGATTAAAATAAAAGTTAGCTATGCAATTTTGTTTGAATACCATTCACTACATCAAGAGCATGGGATTTAGGGGAGACAGTGGTTTAGTGGTAATGTCACTGGACTAGTAATCCAATCCCCAGGCTAATGGCCTGGGGGTATTGGTTCAAATCCCACCATGGTAGCTTGTAGAATTTTAATTCAATTAATAAACTCTGGAATTGAAAGCTAGTTTTGATCATGGTGATAGTTTCACAATCATCAGTTGTCATAAAAACACATCTGGTTCACTAATGTCTTTTTGGGAAAGAAATCTGCTGTCCTTTCCTGGTCTGGCCTATATGTAAATCTAGACCTTCAGCAATGCAGTTGACCTTTAACTGCCCTCTGCAATGGTCTAACAAGCCACTCAGTTCAAGGGCAATTAGGGATGAGTAATCAATGTTGGCCTTGCCAGTGATGCCCACATCCCATGAATGAATAAAACAAAAAATTTCCAGATGAGAAAAGACCAAAATCCATGTGGTTCACCTTCTACCATTCTGGCAGTCACAAGATGCAACATAATGGAGTTCTTGACCAACCCAAGCGATCGCTATCGATTAGACTACAACAGACAAGAGATGAAGAAAAGCACCAGTGGTGGAGAGCTTGGGGAACCATGATCCAAACTCACCTATTTCTCCCAAGCACAGCACACTGGTCACATTATTCTTATGTAGCATTCCAAGATTGTTTTCTAGAAGAAATCTAATTTGGATTGAAATGAATCAATATTAATGGCTTCCACTAGAGAGCCTCTTTCATGGATTGACCACACACTCACTGAAATATTGGGCTGTATTTTACGTCCCCCCTCACCTGATGGCAGTGTCTGTTTTGTATATTTGATGTCAGGGGAAGCTCATAAAATAAAGCAGGTGGCCAGCCCACCACCTTCCTACCCACCCTCGAGCTCCCTCCCATATTACGGTGGGCAGGTAAGGCCTCAGGCAGCCTGCCTGCCCTTGGGCCTATTGAAACCCTTAAGTGGCCAATTAATAGCCACTTGTGATGACCTCCTATAGGATTGAAACACTGAAGAGACGTGTAATAATGAGCTGAAAGCTATGACATTTGAGTAATCTGCAGGAAACTGTTGGAACACCCACTGATGAAAAACCTGAGCTTGTCCCAGCCAAACCGGTGTGTCTGGTCACCCTCATTAAGGCTGCCTTCAGAGCAACATCGCTGCAGGGCGGCCGGGTTTCGGGTGGGCAGGCTAACCGCAGATTTTTTTGTGTTTGGGGGTGGGAGGGGAATATGCTCCCCACCCCCCTGCCCTGCTCCGGTAAAATCTACCCTAGTGTTTCTCTAGCCTGGTTTTTGAAATTGAGAGTGAGAGATACGTGCTCTACCTGACATCCGGTCCTTAGCTTGTTGTCTGCTGATGCTTCACCCTGAGCCGTTTCCTTTGTTTTTTTTTAACTGGTGGTTTAATCATTGCCTCCCACTGTCAGGGGCAGGGCGAGGAGGCAGGCCCCAGTCTGCCTCAGCCAGAATGGGAATCAAACCTCAACCACATGCCGACCGCCTAGCTAACTGCGCTAACTGGCCCCCCAACTTTTGTAATTGCCCTGTTTTGTATACAGGCAGTGTCCTCGGGTTTTACTGCTCATGATAAGCTGAAGCAGTTGGCTGTGCTGTGCGTTATCCAGACCCTTTATTGATTCCTGAAATAGCAATCGCATCACCTCCACCCCCCAACCTCAACTTTCTCTCTTCGGGTGAGAATATGCCCAATTTACATGATCACTTCCCATCATCCAATCTTTCCATCACCTCCATCATTCTGGTTTTGTTTTATTTATTCATTCATGGGATGTGGGTGTTGCTGGCGTGGCCAACCTTTATTGCCCGTTCAGAATTGCCCTTGCGAAGGCGGTGGTGAGCTGCCGTCTTGAACCGCTGCAGTCCATGTGGTGCAGGTACACCCACAGTGCTGTTAGGAAGGGAGTTCCAGGATTTTGACCCAGCGACAGTGAAGGAACGGTGACCTAAGGTGGGATTTTCTGGTCCCACTCCAGGTGGAAAATTCCACCCGTAGTTCCAAGTCAGGGTGGTGAGTGACTTTGAGGGGAACTTGCAGGTGGTGGTGTTCCCATGCATCTGCTGCCCTTGTCCTTCTAGGTGGCAGAAGCTGCAGGTTTGGAAGGAGCCTTGGTGAATTGCTGCAATGCATCTTGTAGACGGTACACACTGCTGCCACTGTGCACCGGTGGTGGAGGGAGTGAATGTTTAAGGTAGTGGATGGGGTGTTAATTGAGCGGGCTGCTTCATCCTAGATGGTGTCGAGCTTTCTGAGTGTTGTTGGAGCTGCACTCATCCGGGCAAGTGGAGAGTATTCCATCACACTCCTGACGTATGCCTTGTAAGTGGTGGACAGGCTTTGGGGAGTCAGGAGGTGGATTTGCCCTACTTTATGTAGACAGGACATAGCTGGGCAATTTTCCAGATTTATTCATTGAATCTAAATTCCTCCAGTTGCTGTGGTGGGATTAGAACCCATGTCCTCAGAACACCAGCTTGGGCTGGTGACATGACCACTATGCCAACGCCTCTTCCTCGGTTGCTGTCTTCTGTTCCCTGTCAATAGCTGCACACATTGTTCTAAATATAGGTCACAACAATGATTTATAAAGGGACTCTCACTATTTTGGCTGGGCTATGACTTTTTAGTAATATGTCAACATCTGATTTGCTTTTCTCATTCCACCATTGAGCATTGGAATTAATTCGCCAGGATCTAGAATAATTTAAATCCGGAAAAGCTCCTTGACCCATCAATCCAGCTCCTTCCGTTGTTCACATGACCATGAACTCCACTTTATTTATTTTAATATGAGAGGATGTTCCGTATCCCTGATTCCTAATGTACATCGAATTATGTAGAATTTACAGCACAGGAACAGGCCATTTGGCCCAACAAGTCTCTGCTGGTGTTTATGCTGAACACAAGCCTCCTCACAACCTACTTTTTTCCTGAGGTGATCAGCATTCCCTTCCATTTCTTTCACTCTCGTACTTACCTGGCTTCCCCTGCAACTCATGTGTGTTATTCGCCTCAACCGCTCACCACATGGCCTGCAGCGGTTCAAGAAGGCGGCTCACCACCACCACCACCACCACCACCACCACCCCATGGGGAATGAGGGATGGGCAATAAATGCTGGCAGGGCCAGCGAAGCCCACACCCTGTGAAAGAATAAATAAAAATAAAAAAGCAAGCTCCAGCCCCTGGGTAAGGAAGTTTCTCCTGAATTCTCAATTGGATTTATCAGTGGCGATCTTATATTTATGGTCCCCAAGATCCAGTCTTTGTTTCAGGTTTCTCCAACAAGCACAATTTTAAAGGCCAACTACGTTCAGCCTGTTAGGTTTTCCTGGCTTGTTATAACCCCTCAATTCTGCTAGCATCAACGTAAATCACTGTTTGCACCTTCTCTGGTGCCTCGGTTCCTTTTCTCTGAGTGAAATTTCACGACGTCTTAACTTGCCTCTCACCTGCTACAACACTGGCATCTGCCTGGCTATGTGGAAAATTGCCCAGGTATGTCCCATACACACAAAGCGGGACAGAACCAAACCAGCCAATTATCACCCCATCAGTCTACTCTCAATCGTCAGTAAAGTGATGGAAGGGGTTATCAACAGTGCTATCAAGCAGCACTTGCTTAGCAATAACCTGCTCACTGTTGCTCAGTTTGGGTTCAGCCAGGGTCACTCAGCTTCTTACCTCATTACAGCCTTAGTTCAAACGTGGAGAAAAGCGCTGAACTCCCGAGGTGAGGTGAGAGCAACTGCCTTTGACATCAAGGCAGCATTTGACCAAATGTGCCTTGATGGAGCCCTAGCAAAACTGGAGTCAATGGGGGTGGGTGGGGGGAACTCTCCACTGGCTGGAGTCATACCTAGCACAAAGGAAGATGGCTGTGGTTGTTGGAGGTCAACATCTCAGCTCCAGGACATTATTACAGGAGTTCCTCAGGATAGTGTTCACGGCCCAACCATCTTCAGCTGCTTCAGCAATGACCTTCCTTCCATCATAAGATCAGAAGTGGGGGTGTTCGCTGATGATTGCACCATGTTCAGCACCATTTGCGACTCCTCAGATGCTGAAGCAGTCCATGTCCAAATGCAGCAAGATCTGGACAATATCCAGGCTTGGGCTGACAAGTGGCAAGTAACATTCATACCACACAAGTGCCAGGCAATGACCATCTCCAACAAGAGACAATCTAACCGTTGCTCCATGACATTCAATGGCATCACCATCACTGAATCCCCCATTATCAACATCCTGGGGATTACCATTGACCAGAAACTGAACTGGAATAGCCATATAAATACTGTGGCTACAAGAGCAAGTCAAAGGCTAGGAATCATGCGACGAATAACTCACCTCCAGACTCCCCAAAGCCTGTCCAGCAGCTACAAGGCACAAGTCAGGAGTGTGATGGAATAATCTCCACTTGCCTGGATGAATGCAGCTTCAACAACACTCAAGAAACTTGGCATCATCCAGGACAAAGCAGCCCGCTTGATTGGCACTACATCCACAAACGTTCACTCCCTCCACCACCGACACACAGTAGCAGCAGTGTGTACCATCTACAAGATGCACTGCAGGAATTCACCAAGGCTCCTTAGAAAGTACCTTCCAAACCCACAACCACAAACACCTAGCTGGACAAGGGCAGCAGACACGTGGGAACACCACCACCTGGGAGTTCCCCTCCAAGCCACTCTCCATCCTGACTTGGAAATATATCGCCGTTCCTTCCCTATCACCAGGGCAAAAACATTGAAGTCCCTCCCTAACAGCACTATGGGTGTACCTACACCACATGGACTGCAGTGGTTCAAGTTAGCAGCTTGCCACCACCTTCTCAAGGGCAGCTAGGCATGGGCAATAAATGCTGGCCCAGCCAGCGAAGCCCACATCCTGCGAATGAATAAAAGAAAACATCAAAGAACTAGTTCCAAATAAGATTGAACGGATAAATGTCTCCTCTCTGACTGCAAGGGTTTCCAAAATTCAACTGATTATTGAAGCATCAGAAATTTCTCAAAAATTATTGCACTTGCTCACTGAGGTTCACAGACATGGGACGTGGCTGGTGTGGGAAAACTTGTGGATGCCCTTCTATAGTGGATGTTTTTATGAACCTTACGCTCACAGAAGAGGCAGGTTTTAAAAAAACGAAAGACTTGCATTTAAATAGCATCCTCCCTGCCTTAGGATGTGTTAAAGCTGCAGTCAAGGAAATGTGGAGACCAGTTTTGTGCACAGCAAGATCCCACAGCAGCAATGTGCTAATGGCAATCTGTATTAGTGATATAAACAGCAAATGGCCTTTACTGCAAGGCTGATAGAGTATGAAAGTGGAGAAGTCTTGTTACAACTGTACAGGGCATTGGTGAGACCCCACGCCTGGAGTACTGCATACAGTTTTGGCCTCCTTGTTTAAGAAGGGATATACTTGCATTGGAAGCAGTTCGGAGAAGGTTCACTCGGCTAATACCTGGGATGAAGCGGTTGCTTTAGGAGGAAAGGTTGAGCAGTTTGGGCCTATACTGATTGGACGTTAGAAGAATGAGAGATGATTTTATTGAAACATGTAAAACTCTGGAGGGGATTCTCAAGGTAGATGCTGAGAGGATGTTTCCCCTTGTGAGGGATTCTAGAACTAGGGGATGTAGTCTAAAAATAAGGGGTCTCCCACTGAAGGCAGCGATGAGGAGGAATTTGTCGCCTGAGCGTCACCTATCTTTGAAATTTTCTAACCCAGAGAGCTGTGGAGACTGCTTCAGTGAATATATTCCAGGATGAGATAAAACAGATTATCAGTCTACAAGGTAAATCCAGGGATATGGGGACCAGGCAGGAAATTGGAGTTGAGGCTAAGATTAAATCAGCCATAACCTTTAATGAATGGCAGAATAAGCTTTGAGGGTCATACAGCCTACTCCTGTTTCTATTTCTTATGTCCTTATGAAACACTCCACAGATCAGGCAGCATCTGTGGAGCGAGAAGCAGAGTTAACAGTTTAGGCTGGGGATCTTTTGCAATTAACTCTATTCCACTCCCCACTGATGCTGAGTATTTCAGGCATTCTCCCTTTCAGATTTCCAGCATCCCTCAGTACTTTGCCCTTGAATTTGTTTTAGCGATGTTGGTTGAGGGATATATATCGGCCAGAAAATTCACTGCTACCCTTCGAAGTAGTGCCATGGAATCTTTTCACATCCACCTAAGAGGACAGGGGGAACCTCAGTTTAATGTCACCTCCATAAGATGGCACCAAGGCAATGCAGCACCCCCTCAGTACGGCACTGGGGGTGTCAGCCTAGATTGTATGCTCTCACTTCTTGAGTTGGATTTGAATCCACAACCTTCTAACTCTGAGGTGAGACTATAACCCACTGAGCCTAGTTGGAAAGCTTAAAATAGTGGGAAGCTTACTCTGTAACCGACCCATTCTTAACCAGTTGATAGCTATCCATGAACACTAATATGATATAGCGCTGTAGTTTTGTTGTAAGAAAACATGTTCGATTCTGGATTTTAAAAATTTCAAAATCTTCCACAGGTCAAACTTTGTTAAAATAAGAAAATCAGTGATGTTAATTCAGAAGTATTGGCGAGGATATCAGTGCCGGAAGAATTTCAGTGCAGTAAGTTAACTATTTCTCGTTAATTCTTAGCCTTTTTAATTAATTGTTCATGCGATGTGGGTGTAGCTGGCTGGGCCAGCATTTATTGCCCATCCCTAAATTGCCCTTGAGAAGGTGGTGGTGAGTCACTGCCTTGAGCCGCTGCAGTCCATGTGGCGTGGGTACACCCACAGTGCTGTTAGGGAGGGAGTATCAGGATTTTGACCCAGTGACAGTGAAGGAACGATGATATATTTCCAAGTCAGAATGGTGAGTGGCTTGGGGAACTTGCAGGTGGTGGTGTTCCCATGAGCCTGCTAAGTGGTAAAGGGCACATTTAGAATTTGCTGTCTAAGTAATTGTGCAAAGTCATGATTTGTAAGGCACACTCACGATTTTAGACTTATAATCCGAAAGACTATGAAATATGGTAACAAATTATGGGATGTATGTCTACTTTGGCTGATAAGGTCCTATATGTTATTGGTTGGACTGTCTCTGACCTTGTGTGTGAATCCTCTGTATAAAAAATGACCGATAATTTAGCATGCAAGAAAATCGAGGGAAAAGGTGGGAGAGCAGAGTCGAGCTAGGAGGTCTGCCATGACCTTATTGAATGGTGGCGCAGGTTCAAGGGGCCTCCTCCTTATGACGTGTTCAGAGAGCACAGGAATAGGTGGCGGAGAAAACATAAACGTGCACCTTGTTTTGTTTCTTCAACGTTTTCTTTGATCCTCGCACAGATGAGAATTGGATTCTCCAGACTGCAGGCCCTCTATCGATCCCGTAAGCTCTGCACCCAGTACCACTTCGCCCGCAAGAGAATCATCATGTTCCAGGCCCATTGTCGGGGTTACTTGGTGCGGAGAGCGTTCCGCCATTGCTTCTGGGCCGTCATCACCATTCAAGCCTGTGTCCGAGGCATGATCGCACGCAGACTCTACAAGCGGCTGAGAGGAGAGGTGAGTGCCTTTCCTGTAGGGGCGGGGGGGGTTTGATATTTGGAATGTGAACCCACCTTTGTGTAAAAAAGCAATAGGGAAGAGCTTGGATTTATGATAGCTTTCTTTATGCAGAGTGTTATGACGATCAGGAATGCACTGCCCACTCGGGAGTGAAAGCAGTTTCAACATTTTTAAGGGAATTAGGTATATATTTGAAAAATAAATATATGCAGGGCTACGGGGAAAGAGCAGGGGAATGGGGATTAATTGGATAGCCCTGTCAAAGAACTGACACAGGCACGATGGCCCGATTTGGCTGCCTTCTGTGCTTTGGCGATTCTATGTATCATGTCTCAGGATGCCCCACGCAGTGTCATGAAGTGCAGTGAAGTCCCTCTTGTAATGGATGCAGGAACTCCACTAACTACCACAGAAGGATTGCCAAAGCCTCAGGATTGCCCTGAAGTCTCCAGGAATTAAAGATTAATCTCTAGGACACTGCTGCATATAAACCTGTGAATAAAATCAAATGCGCCCATTTTCAAAAGGTAGTTTTTAAAATGTGTTTGCTTATGGGAGGTAAGTGTCGCTGGCGAGGCCAGCATTTATTGCCCATCCCTAAATTGCCCTCGAGAAGGTGATGGTGAGCGGAAAGTGCAAAGGAGTGGGACTAATTAGATTTGACATTCAAAGAACCAACAGGGCATAATGGGCTGAATGGCCTCCTCCTGTGCCCTATAATTTAGGGTGTGCGATCTTTCACTGTTGCTTCTCACACAACTGTCACTTCACATCCTCTGTTAAGCTGCATTGGCAACCTGCTCTGTAAACCAAGATCTTGTCGTCTCCCATGAATTTTTTGACTTGCCTTTGCAAGTAAGGCAGCTGCCACTTGTTGGATGCACTTTTTTTTTTAGATAGCTGACCAATTTTTGCCATGAGCAGATGCCAAAGTCAAAAGCAGCAGTGGCCTAAGTTTTGAGGTAAGTGACCCGTAAATGCAAGCCTTTCTGGATAAATATCTTCTTCCATTGTCCCACCTACAGTTCAGGTTCAAAGAAACAAACGTATTTGAAATCTAAAACCTGTGTCTCAACCTTGACAGTATCGTCGACGGCTTGAAGCAGAGAAGCTACGTCTCGCCGAAGAGGTGCGACTCCGCAAGGAGATGAGCAGCAAGAAAGCCAAGGAGGAGGCGGAGAGGAAACATCAGGTGGGTTGCTTGAATGATTTTTGTCCCAGTTTCCCGTGACTGGACGTGTAACCCGATGGCACCTGAGACCCTGATCGTTCTAAAACTTATTTGTCGGTTTGTATTGGTAAAACTGCTAAAGAGTAGCGTTGCTGTCTGCACTTGGCGCTTGATTCTTGGTCTGTACTGAGTTCACCAAAGGCAAAATAACTTCCCTCCAGATTAAGGAGGGAGAAGCGGTTCCACGACTATCAGGTTGGGACAAGTTGTCTTTTTTTTATTATTCTTTCACGGGTTGTGGGCGTCCCTAATTGTCCGTGAGAAGGTGGTGGTGAGCCGCCTACTTGAACGTGTACGTACACCCACAGTGCCGTTAGGAAGGGAGTTCCAGGATTTTGACCCAGTGACTGTAAAGGTGATAATAGTTCCAAGTCAGGATAGTGTGTGACTTAGAGGGGAATTTGCAGATGGTGATGTTCCCATGTGTCTGCTGCTCTTGTCCTTTATTAGGTGGTAGAAGCTGTAGGTTTGGAAGGTGCTGTCATAGGAGCCTTGGCAAGTCTCTGTAATATTGCCCGTCTCTGTCCCAATCTCAGCCCATCTTCTGCTGAAACCCTCTTCCATAATTTGCTACCTCCCAGATGCAACTATTCCAATGCTCTCCTGCCCAGCCTTCCTCCTTGGACCCTTCTGTAAACTTCAGCCTATCCAAAACTCTGCGATCCACATCATGAACTTGCACCGAGTCTCATTCATTCATCATCCCTACATTGGCCCCTGGCCTAGTGACACTCTTTTTAAAATTCTCACCCTCATGCTCAAGTCCGATCATGGCTTCACCCCTTTTGTAACCTCCACCAGCCCTACAACTCTCTGACCTGGTACATCTCTCGCCTCATTGGCCTCAACATTGGCAGCCATGCCTTCAGCTACCCAGACTCTAAGCTCTGAAATTCTGTTGTTAAACCCCTTTCCACCTCTCTTGCCTTGTTTTAAGATGTTCCTTAGAATCTACCTCTTTGTCAAAGCGTTTGGCCGCCTGTCCTCATGCTTTTTGCCTAATGGCTGTGTGTCATTTTAGTTTTTTGTGGTAGGATGTTGTACTGTACAAATACATAGTTCTATTGGCTGTAATGGCTATTGTAGCTCAAGGTCCTGACAACTTGCCATCTTGCTGATGAATGTGCATCTGGCTGAGGTACTGGGAGACTCCCTGCACCCTTGGAACTTAACTTAATGTGAAGGGCAGGGAGGAGATTGAGGGGATAATATTTCTGTTGGAAGACTCCTGAAGCCAGTGAAATTGTATTGGCTTGGCCGGTTGAACCAACTGTGCCACACTTGACTGACTTTGGTGAGGGTGGTCTTTGTGCAGTAGTCCTAGAGAGTGATTTTTTTTTGGCTGGACGCATTGTGCTCTCCTCTTCCCGCAGGAACGCCTCGCTCAATTGGCTCGTGAAGATGCCGAGAGGGAGATGAATGAGCGGAGGGAAGCCCGTCGGAAGAAAGAAATGGTGGAGCAGATGGAGAAGGCTCGCAATGAGCCCGTGAATGACTCTGAGATGGTGGATAAGATGTTTGGGTTTCTGGGCACGCCCACTGTACTGCCAGGACAGGAGGGACAAGCACCATCGGGGTTTGAGGTAGGAAAGTTAAAACCTTTTCTTAACTTGGCTTCAGTGATGACTGCTGAGCAAATGAGCCTAGAGGTGGAGCTGGAATGTGGGAATTGCAAGATTACAAATGACGAAGTGCGCTGAGTTCACTTCCTACAGTCCTGATAGTCTCAGTCTCAGAATGGAGTTGATGAATAATCCTGGCAATCCATCTCCATGATTAGTCTACAACAGACCCAGAACTGGGATGAGCAAATTCCCCATTTTGTAGGGAGCATAGGTCAAAAGTTATCCTTTTCCATCCTAAACAATGCAACATTTGCCAGACTACTCCAATATGGTATCCAAAATTGATTATTTTGATTATTGCCAAAAAGAGAGACATTTATTTTTATTCATTCACGGGATGTGGGCTTCGCTGGCTAGGCCAGCATTTATTGCCCATTCCTAATTGCCCTTGAGAAGGTGGTGGTGAACTGCTGCAGTCCATGTGGTGTAGATACGCCCACAGTGCTGTTAAGAAGGGAGTTCCAGGATTTTGACCCAGCGACAGTGAAGGAACGGCGATATATTTCCAAGTCAGGATGGTGAGTGGCTTGGAGGGGAACTTCCAGGTGGTGGTGTTCCCATGCGTCTGCTGCCCTTGTCCCCCTTATTGCTAAAACTTTTCATCTTGTACTCACCAGGACAAATGCAAGAAAGCCAAATCTCAAAACGATCACAGCGATTGGTGTTACAGGAGAAAAGGGGTGCTGATTGGTTGGCAAGGCGACTCTAGCACTGCCACACAGTTTTCTGCTGCTTTCTCCATGGCAGCACCTCAGCCAATCAGAGTTGACTTGCCAACCAATCAGCACCCTTTTTTTCCTGTAGTAAAAATTGTTGTGATCGTTTGAAATTTCACATTCTCGCATTTGTCCTAATGAGCACAGGGTGAAAAGTTCGGGTAGCATGTCCCTCTTTTCAATAGTATTCGAGTTCTGTGCTGCCAAACAATAGGTTCTTTTTTGAAAGGATCTAATGGAATTTGCATTCTAATGAATTAATACATTCTGCTTCCCCTGTGTCCCTAAGGAGCCTGTTCCATTGATAGGCCACTCACTCACGGGAACATTTGCCAGGATTTTATCAGCCCAGTGAAGGTGGGCTGGGAGGTAGGAGGAACAGAGAAATAAAGGTGCACAGCTTAGGGAGGAAAGCCTGCCACCTGTAGGCTGCAGGGGATATTCTTAGCAGTGGGAGCTGCAGCCAATTAATTGGCTTATTGACGGCCATTTCACTGGCACCCGAACAGCCTGTACTGCTGGAGAGTCTGCCAGCTGCACTCCCACTTGGCTTCCCAGGTGGAGGGGGGGGTGGTTGGGCCTTGGATTCCTCAGGCTGTGTGCCCGAAAGAGGGGATCCCTCTTCAGCAATGGCCGCCCATGTGGCTCCCGATGCCCAGCGCAGAAGGGTTCACCCCTCTGATCGCCAGGGTCTGCTGGGCCCCAGAACAACCGGAAAACAGCATTCCTACCTCCGATCCAAGGGTGCCTCAAGATGGAGGAGATATTTCATTCTCCTCGCAGCTTTAGCAGCGGCCACCTCTCGCAATGGCGCCGCAGAGCCGCCTCTGATTGGGCCAGCGGCATGGAAGGTTTGCCTACTGCCCTTAAATGGACTTTATTCACAGGATCACAGTGCAGAAGAGGCCCTTTGGCCCATCGAGTCTGCACCGACACGTGAGAAGCACCTGACCTACCTACCTAATCCCATTTACCAGCACTTGGTCCATAGCCTTGAATGTTATGATGTGCCAAGTGCTCATCCAGGTACTTTTTAAAGGATGTGAGGCAACCCGCCTCAACCACCCTCCCAGGCAGCGCGTTCCAGACTGTCACCACCCTCTGGGTAAAAAAGTTTTTCCTCACAACCCCCCCGCCTAAACCTCCTGCCCCTCACCTTGAACTTATGCCCCCTTGTGACTGACCCTTCAACTAAGGGGAACAGCTGCTCCCTATCCACCCTGTCCATGCCCCTCATAATCTTGTACACCTCGATCAGGTCGCCCCTCAGTATTCTCTGCTCCAACGAAAACAACCCAAGTCTATCCAACCTCTCTTCATAACTTAAATGTTTCATCCCAGGCAACATCCTGGTGAATCTCCTCTGCGCCCCCTCCAGTGCAATCACATCCTTCCTATAATGTGGCGACCAGAACTGCACACAGTACTCCAGCTGTGGCCTCACCAAGGTTCTCTACAACTCCAACATGATCTCCCTACTTTTGTAATCTATGCCTTGATTGATAAAGGCAAGTGTCCCATATGCCTTTTTCACCAACCCCACTAACATGCCCCTCCACCTTCAGAGATCTATGGACACACACGCCAAGGTCCCTTTGCTCCTCAGAACTTCCTAGTGCCATGCTATTCATTGAATACTTTCTTGTCAAATTACTCCTTCCAAAGTGTATCACCTCACACTTTTCAGGGTTAAATTCCATCTGCCACTTATCAGCCCATTTGACCATCCTGTCTATATCTTCCTGTAGCCCAAGACACTCAACCTCACTGTTAACCACCCGGCCAATCTTTGTGTCATCCGCAAACTTACTAATCCTCCCCCCCACGTAGTCACATATGATAAATAATAGGGGACTGAGCACAGATCCCTGTGGTACGCCGCTGGACACTGGCTTTCAGTCACTAAAGCATCCTTCTATCATCACCCTCTGCCTCCTACAGCTGTTCCTGAAAGCAGCCTCTTCATTGGTTGCCACTGGTAAAATAGCCATCGCAGTCTCAGGATTCAGGTCATGCATTACATCCTAATGGCAAGACTGCAGGGATTCACTCTTTATGCTAAAATTTCAGCCACTGTTTCCACAGATTAGTTTTCAAGTTCCCCTCCATTAAGCACTGGCCATGTCTTCTGGGTGTTTTGGGCAAGGAGTGATGGTCTAGATTATCCAATCCTTTTTAATTTTGGGATCCCAAAAACAGGACTTGTAATCACTTGACCTTTTTTTCTTTTCCCCAGAGAGAACATGCCCAATTTACGTAGTCATACCTCATAATCCAACCCCTCCGTCCCCTCAATCATTCGTTCTGTTTGCTCTAAGAGCTGAATTATCGACTCCTGCTCCTAGTTCTAATAGGGCGGGAAATTGGAGTTGAGGCCGAAATGAGATCAGCCATGATCGTATTGAATGGCGGGGCAGGCTCGAGGGGCTGAGCTGCCTGACTCCTGCTCCTAGCTCTTATGTTCTTTATGTTCTCTCTTCTGCCTCTATAGGTGCCATTAATGTTTAGCACTAACCAAAGTGAGTGGAATGAGCGGAACTCTGATTTATTCCGATTTCCACATTAACGTTTCCCTTTTTCTGTGTGTGTGTATTGTTCCTCATGCTGCTGTCAGTGAGATTTGACTTAAGCCTTTGTATCTGTTTTTGTGTTGGCACCAGGATCTCGAGCATACCCCGAGAGAGTTGGAGGAAGAAGATCTGGATGCAAGCCTGCCGCTCCCGGAAGAGGACGAGGAAGACCTTTCTGAGTACAAGTTTGCCAAGTTCGCTGCTACTTACTTTCAGGGCACCACGACGCACACCTACATCCGGAGGCCCCTCAAGCTGCCCTTACTTTACCACGATGATGAAGGGGATCAACTGGTAAGTGAAAAGCGTTGGAGGAGATGGGTTATTTCGGGTAGATGTGGCGGCGTAGTGGTAATGCCACTGGCCTCGTAAGCCAGAGGGCCCGACTAATGCTCTGGGGACATGGGTTCAGGCTGGTGGAATTTAAAATCGATTAATAAAACCTGCAGTTGAAAGTAAGTCTCAGTAAAGGTGACGATGGAACTATCGTCGATTGCTGGAAAAGCCCATTTGGCGGGGCGAGGAGGCGGGGCGGTTCTGCAGGAGAATTTTACAAATATTTTTTTCTCTAATTGGTCTGATTTTCCACTCCTGACTTCACTTGCCTTTCACTTTACATTTCCTTCATTCCCCTCCCTATCTCTGTAAACTCCTACCCTGCAATCCCCTGAGATATCTGCGCTCCTCCTCTGATTCTGGCCTCTTGTGCACCCCTGACTTTTAATCGCTCTATCATTGGTGGCTGTGCCTTCAGTTGCCTAGGCCCTACGCTCTGAATCCCCTCCTGCAACCTCTCTGCCTCTCTAGCTCGCTTTCCTCCCTTTAAAAGACTCCTAAACCTACCTGTTTGACCAAGCTTTTGGTCATCTGACCTAATATCTCCTCCTGTGGCTCAGTGTCATGTTATGATTTATGATGCTCCTGTGAAGTGCTTTGAGGTGTTATTTGATTACCTTAAAGGCGCTATATAAATATAAATTGTTCTTTTTCTTCTAAAAGATTAAATGGCTCCAGGGAAGTCTGAGGTGACAACTGTGGCTCAGTGACCCTCTCACCTCTGACTTATATATTCCAGACTCTGGTGTTACCTTATAGGATCTGATGAATCTCTTGATTTCTGAGAATGTTAAGTAGCATTTTATTCTTTCATGGGATGTGGGCGTCGCTGGCAAGGCCAGCGTTTGTAATTGCCCTTGAACTGAGTGGCATGCTGGGCCATTTCAGAGGGCAGTTAAGAGTCACCCGCATTGCTGTGGGTCTGGAGTCACAGGTAGATCAGACCGAGTAAAGAGGGCAGATTTCCTTCTCTAAAGGACTTCAGTGAGCCAGGTTTTTTATGACAATCAATGATCGTTTCATGGTCACCGTTACTTAGCCCAGCTTTCAGTTCCAGATATCCTAATCCGATCATTGCTCGCTGTGTATCGAGCAATCTCATGCATGAACCTAAGGGCAATCTGGAAGGGCGAAGTATATCAGAAATGTGCGCAACAGTTGAAGCTAGCCTTTTCACACTGCTACTATACAGTAGCAACAAAAGTGGCAATTTCCACTAACAGGATGCTGCCATCAAGCCAAAAAGACGTTCTGCCTACCACACATGAGTAATGTGGTATATGAATTTTGGTGCCATGTGATGTCGGGTATGTAGAACATATACCCCGACAACTGGTGGACCTTATTAAACGGCACGTCCCTTCGGCTGTTCACAATAGGCAGAGTACTGACCATACTCAAACAGCTGTGCTTGCTAAACTTAAGACGGAATGTCTAAAGTTAGATATGATTCTGCAATTGGACAGCACGTGGTGAACAATCCCAAGTATGCTAAGAGTTGCACTAATAACCAATTTAAAATTATAAGGCGGAATTACCTTGTGGCTCACTTACGCTTGCTAGAAGCTGCATATATCCACGTGCAGGGTCCTGTCCTCTGCAGGCAAAAGGAATTTGTCCAGGCATTGCATCTTTTTTTAAATTACCAAAAGCTGGGAGCAATAATTCCCCGGTACATTCTCCATGGCAAACTAAATCATTGACCAATCAGCACCCACTTCTCATTCAGTATAAATTATTGCTTTCTTTGAAATGTGGTATTCTTGCGTTTGTCCTGATGAGTGCAAGACGAAAAGCTTTGACAGCATGTCTCTTATTTTTTTCCATCATTTCCTGATTTATTCTTTGAATTTAAATTCCATCAGCTGTTATTTGAACTCCTGCTCCTAGAGCATTAGCCTGGGCCTCTGGATTACCACTATGACATTACCACTATGCCACCATTCCCCTAAAGCACTGTTGCTTTTCCTGAATCCTGGGAAGCGGGGAAAAGCTCCACAAATTTGGTGGATTCTATCTGAAGGTTCCAGGAAATAAATTGTTTAATTGCATGTGTGAAAACGTTGGAGTCTCTAAATCACAATGCCTCATTTAAAGCCGATGGGAAGATTACTCCCTGTGCTACTCTGGTGTCAGCTGTGGCTCGATGGGTAGCACACTTGCCTCTTGAGTCAAAACGTTGTGGGTTCAAGTCCCAATCCAGTGCAGTACTGAGGAAATGCTACACTGCCTGAGATGCTTCCATTCAGGGGGAGAGAAGGGTTGAAGTAAGGCCCTGCCTGACATCTTGGGTGGACATCAAAGATCCCCTAGCACTAATTTAAAGGAGAGAAGCAAGGTTCTCTCCAGGGCCCTCACAGATATTTATCCCTCACCTGACATCAATGAAATTCGGACTATTTGGTCATTATCTAATCCCCTTTTGTGGGATCGTGCTGTGCACAAAATGGCAAATGTCCCACATTGCTTCATTTCATTGGCCATAAAGCACTTTGAGACCTCCTGAACCCACTGAAAGGGCACTTATTATTATTTTTAAAAATAAATAAATTCTCCTTTCTTTTTCGCAACCTCCTTGCTTGCAGGCAGCTCTCGCAGTCTGGATCACGATATTACGGTTCATGGGGGACTTGCCGGAACCGAAATATCACACCGCCATGAGTGACGGCAGCGAGAAGATCCCAGTCATGACCAAGATCTATGAAACCCTCGGGAAGAAGACATATAAACGGGAACTGCAGACTCTGCAAGGAGAGGGAGAGGTAAGCCTCAATGAACAAGCCATCAAACAGAGGAATATCTCTGCTCTCGGGAAGAGCCTTGGTTGGTAAAGGTACCTGTTAAAATAAATAAGAGGCAGGCAGGGGCTGATGACATGGAAGTTTTTAATTGCCCAAGAAACAGGGGATTTTTTCTTCTTTAGAACCATCACTAACCTAGAGAAGCTGGAATTCTTTTGTTTATTCATTCATGGGATGTGGGCATCGCTGGCTGGGTCAGCATTTATTGCCCATCCCTAATTACCCTTGAGAAGGTGGTGGTGAGCTGCCTTCTTGAGCTGATGCAGTCCCTGTGGTGTAGGTACACCCACAGTGCTGTTAGGGAGGGAGTTCCAGAATTTTGATCCAGTGACAGTGAAGGAACGGCGATATATTTCCAAGTTCCAGGATAGTGTGTGGCTTGGAGGGGAACTTTTGCAGGTGGTGGTGTTCCCAGTGAACCGGCTGCCCTTTTTGTTCTAGGTGGTAGAGGCCGTGGCTTTTGAAGGTGCTGTTTAAGGAGCCTTGGTAAGTTGCTGCAGTGCATCTTGTAGATGGTACACACACTGCTGCCACTGTGTGTTGGTGATGGAAGAAATTAATGTTTAAGGTGGTGGATGGGGTGTTAGTCAAGCGGGCTGCTTTGACGTGGATGGTGTTGAGCTTCATTGTTGGAGTTGCACTCATCCAGGCAAGTGAAGAGTATTCCATTACATTCCTGACTTCTGCCTTGTAGATGGTAAACTAGTGGATTGGATAGCAGTGGGAGCTGCTACAGTGCAGGAGGCCACTCAGCCCATCACGTCACCACCAGCTCTCTGAATGAGCAATTCATTTAGTGCCATTCTCCGTCCTCATCCTCGTCCTCCCTCCTGTAACCCGGAACATTGTTCCTTTTCCGATAACCGTCTAAGGGGAGTTGTTTTGAGAAATCGGATGCACCTTTCCCTGTCGTGTGGTGTTTGTTGTACTGCCATATGCAATGGCTTGTCTTCCATTAAAGTTAACGTTGTTGTGTTGCAGAGCTCGCAAACAGATAAGAAGAACAGTGTGAGGCACAAGCTGGTTTCCCTAACTCTGAAGAAGAAATCGAAGCTAACTGAGGAGGTAATGTTGAGAGGATTTTCCCCGTTCCACAGACAGTGATCCGTTTTGCAGTGAGCGACATCAAAATGAGTTTTGTGATCAAGGTTACCTCAGTGATATCCAAATACTCTCCATTTAATTGCATCCCAGTAACCATCAGCCTTCAATCCTTACTCACATCAAGTCCGCTTCTCCCATCATCCCTGTGCTCACTGATCTAGTGGCTCCCAGTCCGATGATACCTTGGGGTGTATTTTTTTTTAAGATTTTAAGCCTTCCGTGGTCTCGCCCTCTCCCTATAGCTATCCTCCTCCAGCCCTACAACCCTCTGCGATCTCCGCGTTCCTCTAACTCCGGCCTCTTGCGCATCCCCGATTTGCCTTCAACTCACTGCGGTACTTACAGCTGCTTAGGCCCAAAGCTCTCAAATTTCCTTCTTAAACGCCTCTGCCTCCCACTCTTCATTGAAGGCCCTTCTTTAAAACCAACCTGTTTGCACAGGCTTTTGCTCACCTGTCTTAATATGTCCTTATTGAGTCCAGTGCCAAATCTTGTTTGATAACACTGATGTGAAGTTCCTTTGGGATGTTTTGCCGTGTTAAAGGCGCTATATAAATGCAAGTTGTCCTGCATCTTCACTTATGCTTTGGTTCTCGTTTGCCTCTCATTAGGTGGCAAAGAGACTGAATGACGGGGAGTACAGCCTTCAGGGGAACAGTATGTTGGAGGACCGGCCAACCTCCAACCTGGAAAAACTTCACTTCATCATTGGGAATGGCATCCTAAGGCCGGAGGTCAGGTACTGATCCTTCCCGCAGCTTTCCTTTCTCGTTCCCTCCCCCACTGGTGTTCCTCACCAGGCGACACGGCTGTTGAACAGAATCGAGGAAGATCAGCCATTTCCTTTTGAGGCCCCGCCCATCACTTTCAAGTACTTCCTGGGTTTGGATGGCAAGAACCCCTTGAGCCAATCTGACCTATTTTCATAATGCTTACCCTGCCCCGCGGCACTATGGGATACTGTGGATACACTTGCATCTGAGTCAGAAGGTTGTGGGCTCAAGCCCAGCTGCACAGACTTAAAAATCTAGGCTGATATCACCAGTCCAGTAGTGGGGGAGCTCTACACTGTCAGAGGCGCCGTCTCTCAGGTGAGGTGTTAAGCCGAGGCCTCACCTGCCTTCTCAGGTGACAGTAAAAGATCCCTTGGCACTATGGAAAGGAGAGCAGATGATGTATCCCTCAGTCACTCACTCCAGACCCACAGCAATGTGGTTGACTCTTAAACGCCCTCTGAACTGGCCTAGCAAGCCACTCAGTTGTATCAAGCAGCAACAAAGACTCTAAAAAGGAATGAAACCGGACGGACCACCCGGCATCTACCTAGGTACCAGAGATGACAATGGCAAACTCAGCCCTGTCAACCCTACAAAGTCCTCCTTACTAACATCTGGGGGCTAGTGCCAAAATTGGGAGAGCTGTCTCACAGACTAGTCAAGCAACAGCCTGATGTAGTCATCCTCATGGAATCACATCTTACAGATAATGTCCCAGACACCACCATCACCATCCCTGGGTATGTCCTGTCTCACTGGCAGGACAGACCCAGCAGAGGTGGCGGCACAGTGCTATACAGTCGGGAGGGAGTTGCCCTGGGAGTCCTCAACGTCGGCTCTGGTCCCCATGAAATCTCACTGCATCAGGTCAAACATGGGCAAGGAAACCTCCTGCTGATTACTATGTACTGCCCTCACTCAGTTGATGAATCAGTGCTCCTCCATGTTGAACACTGCTTAGAGGAAGCACTGAGGGTGGCAAGGGCGCAGAATGTACTCTGGGTGAGGGACTTCAATGTCCATCACCAAGAGTGGCTCGGTAGCACCACTACTGACTGAGCTGGCTGAGTCCTAAATGACATAGCTGTTAGACTGGGTCTGCGGCAGGTGGTGAGGGAACCAACAAGGGGGAAAAGCATACTTGACCTCATCCTCACCAACCTGCCTGCCGCAGATGCATCTGTCCATGACAGTATTGGTAGGACTGACCACCGCACAGTCATTGTGGAGGCGAAGTCCCACCTTCACATTGAGGATACCCTCCATCGTGTTGTGTGGCACTATCATCATGCTATATGGGATAGATTTTGAACAGATCTAGCAACTCAAGACTGGGCATCCATGAGGTGCTGTGGGCCATCAGCAGCAGCAGAATTGTATTCAAACAAAATCTGTAATCACATGGCCTGGGACATCCCCCTCTCCAACATTACCATCAAGCCAGGGGATCAACCCTGGTTCAGTGAAGTGTGCAAGAGGGCATGCCAGGAGCAGCACCAGGCACACCTAAAAATGAGGTATCGACCTGGTGAAGCTATAACACAGGACTACTTGCGTTCCAAACAACATGCGCAGCAAGTGATAGACAGAGCTAAGCAACCCCACAAATAACGGATCAGATCTAAACTCTGCAGTTCTGCCACGTCCAGTCATGAATGGTGGTGGACAATTAAACAACTCACTAGAGGAGGAGGCTCCACAAATATCCCCATCCTCAATGATGGGGGGAGCCCAGCACAGCAGTGCAAAAGATAAGGCTGAAGAATTTGCAACAATCTTCAGCCAAAAGTTTCGAGTGGATGATCCATCTCGGCCTCCTCCGGAGTTCCCCAGCATTATAGATGCCAGTCTTTAGACAATTTGCTTCACTCTGTGATATCAAGAAACAGCTGAAGGCACTGGATACTGCAAAGGCTATGGGCCCTGACAATATTCCGGCAATAGTACTGAGGACTTGTGCTCCAGAACTTGCCTTTCCCCTAACCAAGCTGTCCCAGTACAGCTACAACACTGGCATCTACCCAGTTATGTGGAAAATTATCCAAGTATGTCCTGTACACAAAAAAAGCAGGACAAATCCAACCTGGCCAATTACTGCCCCATCAGTCTACTATCGATCATCAGTAAAGTGATAGAAGGGGTCATCAACAGTGCTATCAAGCAGCACTTGCTTAGCAATAACCTGCTCACTGATGCCCAGTTTGGGTTCTGCCAGGACTACTCAGCTCCTGACCTCATTACAGCCTTGGTTCAAACAAGGACAAAAGAGCTGAACTCCCGAGGTGAGAGTGACTGCCCTTGACATCAAGGCCGCATTTGACCGAGTGCGGCATCAAGGAGCCCTAACAAAACTGGAGACAATGGGAATCGGGGGGAAACTCTCCACTGGTGGAGTCATACCCAGCACAAAGGAAGATGGTTGTTGGAGGTCAATTATCTCAGCTTCAGGGCAACACTGTAAGAGTTCCTCAGGGTAGTGTCCTCGGCCCAACCATCTTCAGCTGTTTCATTAATGACCTTCCTTCTAGGTTGGAAGTGGGGATGGGGTTTGCTGATTGCTCAAAATTCTGGAGCTCCCTTCCTAACAGCACTGTGGATGTACCTACACCACATGGACTGCAGCGGTTCAAGAAGGCAGCTCACTACCACCACCTGGAGGGCAACTAGGGATGGGCAATAAATGCCAGTGAAGGCCGCATCCCGTGAATGAATGAAAAAACATTTTTTTTAAAATCAGCATCCCAAAACTATTTGGTCATTATCATAGTGCTGTTTGTGGGAGCTTGCTGTGCATGAGCTGACTGTCAACTTCCACGCACTGCGACTGTGACAAAATTTCCAAAGCGCTCCATTGGCTCTAAAGTGCTTTGGGATGTCCTGAGGTGGTGCAAGGCGCTATAGAAATGCAAGCACTGTTCTTTCATTTAACTTTTAAGTTTCTTTGTGATGGTGGCTGCTTGGCCTATAATACAATAACTTCAGTTGCTGTGGACGGCTGTGCTCGTGACTGATTTAGATGGGAGGTGAATTGAGGAGCTCGAGGAAAACGCCACTTATTGATTGGTTGTATTTTGTCATGTGACAGGGACGAGATTTACTGTCAGATCTGCAAGCAGCTTACCCAGAACCCCTCCAAAAGCAGTCACGCCAGGGGATGGATCCTCATGTCTCTCTGTGTCGGCTGCTTTGCTCCTTCTGCAAAATTTGTTAAGGCAAGTTTCCAGTTCGCTTTTTGTTATTGTGTAAACGCTTAAAAGATGGTCAAACCCATCCTGTGATTGATGAGACTTTAAACCAAGGCCCCATCTACTTTGGAAAAGAAAGCAAGGCACTTCTCCTTGGTGTCAGCCCATATTGATCCCTCAGTCGACATCACTTTTTAAAACAAAAAAATAGGAGAAGCATCTGTTTGTTATCACATTGCTGTTTGTGGGAGCTTGCTGTGCACAAATTGGCTTCCACATTCCTGACACAGCAAAGTGACTACACTTCAAAAGTACCTCCATTGGCTGTGAAGCACCCGGGCACAAAGGTCACGAAAGGTGTTATATACCGATTATCTTGTCATTATCACATTGCTGTTTGTGGGCGAGTGCAAATTCGCTGCCTCGTTTCTTACATTACAGCAGCGGTTACAGGCCAGGATTTCGTAGAGTCAGGGAGATTCCTCCAGACCTTTGAAAATGGTGGACAGGACCAGATTCCCGAATTCCTGCCCCCGATTTTCGCTAGTGTGGGAGTAGGGAGTAGTGCAGGCAGTGAGCCCGCATCCGGCACTCCTGACCTGGCCGACTCCATTGCGGACATTGGCATGTCCTAGCCCCCTGCAATTTTCGTGGAGTTGGGCCAGCTTCTCAAAGTTTAGTCCCTCACAGACCCTCAGAGGAGTCATGAACCATGGTCTGGATGGAGGGAACCTTTTGAATGACAACATGCGTTAGACGTTTTGAAGTTAACTCGTCCCCCCATTCCCACCCCCAATGGCCCCTCATTCCCTCCATGCCAAGTCATTGCACTTCATGCCCATTCACCCAGTGTACACCCCGTACAGAACCAATGAACTCTATAGTAACAATGGCATGTGAGGAAAAGCTTAAAAAAGCCATTCCTGACTTCCTTAAAAAATATTGCTGTTACTACAACCCTATAAATCTGTCAATCAACCAGATCTTTAAAGTATCAATAAACACTTGACAATTAAGCATTGAGCCATTGGCAAAGTAAGTCCAAGATCAGATTTGTCAAACAAGCAATGTTTTCTCTTGTGTGCGCTTATTTCAATAAATGAATTAAGGGACAGTTTGATATATGTCGGTAATATGTACCAAAGAGTAATGATGTGAATTGCAGCAGTGATTCTCTTTGTACTCTTGACACAAAGCGGAGTGGAAGTCTGGAATTCTTTCCCACCAAAGCTGTTGCGTGTAGGATTTGGAACTGTCAAAACTGAAATTGTTGGATTTGTATAAGAGCAAACAAGTGCGGTGCTGAAAATCAGAAAATGCTGGAAATATTCAGCAGGTCAGGCAGCACCTGCAGACAGAGACAGCATTAACGTTTTGAGTCAATGATAGATTTTTGGTAGACAAGCTTGGTTAAGGGTTACAGAACAAACATGGGTTCCTTTCTTATTCATCCACGGGATGTGGGCTTCTCTGGCTGGACCCGCTTTTATTGCCCATCTCTAGTTGCCCTTGAGAAGGTGGGGGTGAGCTGCCTTCTTGAACCGCTGCAGTCCATGTGGTGTAGGTACACCCACAGTGCTGTTAGGGAGAGAGTTGCAGGATTTTGACCCAGCGACAGTGAAGGAACAGTGATATATTTCCAAGTCAGGATAGTGAGTGACTTGGAGGGGAACTTCCAGTTGATGATGTTCCCATGTGTCTGCTGCCCTTGTCCTTCAAGATGGTAGTGGGTTTGGAAGGTGTTGTCTAAGGATCTTTGATGAATTCCTGCAGTGCATCTTGTAGATGGTACACACTGCTGCAACTGTGCGTCGGTGGTGGGGGGAGTGAATGTTTGTGGCTGGGGTGCCAGTCAAGTGGAATTACCTGGAAAAACTCAGCAGGTCTGGCAGCATCGGCGGAGAAGAAAAGAATTGACGTTTCGAGTCCTCATGGCCCTTCAGCAGAACAGCTGTTCTGCTGAAGGGTCATGAGGACTCGAAACGTCAACTCTTTTCTTCTCCGCCAATGCTGCCAGACCTGCTGAGTTTTTCCGGGTAATTCTGTTTTTGTTTTGGATTTCCAGCATCCGCGGTAGTTTTTTGTTTTTATGCCAGTCAAGTGGGCTGCTTTGTCCTGGATGGTGTCAAGCTTCTTGAATGTTGTGGGAGCTGCACTCATCCAGGCAAGTGGGGAATATTTCATCACACTCCTGACTTGTGCCTTGTAAATGGTGGACAGGCTTTGGGGAGTCAGGAGATGAGTTGCTCGTTGCAGGATTTCTAGTCTTTGACCTGCTTTTGAGGCCACGGTATTTATATGGCTAGTCCAGTTCAGTTTTTGGTCAATTGTAACCCCCCCAGGATGTGCATAATGCGAGATCCGGTGATGGTAATGCCATTGAACATCAAGGGGCGATGTTTGGATTCTCTCTTGTTGGAGATGGTCATTGCCTGGCACTTGTGTTGCACGAATGTTACTTGCCACTTGTCAGCCCAAACCTGGATATTGTCCAGGTCTTGCTGCATTTGGACATGGACTGCTTCAGTATCTGAGGAGTCACAAATGGTGCTGAACATTGTGCAATGTAGTTGAAGTTAAGGGAGAGATCAGCCTTGCTGCAGTTGTACAGGGTTTTGGCAAGACCACATTGTGAGTACTGTGTGCAGTTTTGGCCTCCACATTTAAGGGAAGATATACTTGCATTGGAGGTGGTACAGCGAAGGTTCACTAAATTGGCCCCGCGACGAGAGAGTTGTCCTGTGGTGAGAGGCTGAGTAAATTGGGTTTCTATTCTCTGCACTTTAGAAGAATGAGAGGTGATCTCATTGAAACCCACAAGATTCTGAAGGTCCTTGATAGGGTAGACGCTTGTTTCTGCTGGTCGGGAAACTTAAAACTCCGGGAGCACACTCTCAGGATAAGGAGTGCATAGCTTAGGACTGCAATGAGGAGAAATTATTTCACTCAAAGGGTGGTGAATCTTTTTAAATCTCAACCCCAGAAGGTTGTGGATGCTCCATCGTTGAATACATTTAATGTTGGGACAGACAGGTTTTTGGTGTCTCAGGGAATCTAGGGATATGGGGAGCGGGCGGAAAAATAGAGTTGAAGCCAAAGATCAGCCATGATCATATTGAATGACGGAGCAGGCTCAATGGGCCATATGGTCTACTTCTGCTCCCATCTTTTGTGTACAGCCATGATCTGATTGAATGGCCGGACAGGCTCGAGGGGCTGAATGGCCTCCTGTTCTTATCACTGGTTGATCATAGTATTCCTCTTGCCACAGTATTTGAGGAATTTCATCAACGGAGGTCCACCTGGCTACGCGCCTTACTGTGAGGAAAGGATGAGGAGAACGTTTGCTAATGGGACTCGGACACAGCCACCAAGCTGGCTGGAGCTACAGGTAATCCCCAAGGAATCTTAATTTCATATGTTGAAATATTTCACGCAAATGGAGAGCGTGGGAGATGGGAGGATGTGACAAGGGGGCTAATGTTCCAAGAAAGTCACACAAGATGTTAAACCCTCTCAGGTTGGTGCGATAGATCCCAAGGTACCGTTAAGAACAACAACAGGTGGAGTTGTTTGATGGGGAATAAATATTGGGCATCACCTCAAACAGATTATCTGGCCATTTTGCATTGCTGTTTGTGGGCACTTGCTGTGCACAAATTGGATGTTGCATTTGTCACATTACAACCGTGACTACACTGGAAAAGTACTTAATTTGTTGTAAAGTGCTTTGGGACATCCCAATGGTTGTGAAGGGCGCTATATAAATGCAGGCTTTTTTTTGCTAGTCGACCTTTTCCAGAAGGTCACAGTTTCACTATACGGTACAATTTTCTTTTTTTTTGGGTGGTTATGCTCTTTTTTTAGGTTTTACTTGGTGTCTCTCTCTCAGTAGGTTTTGGATTTGTTTTATCTTGGTTGAGCTTATGTTCCAGGTCTTTGCCGATGGTGTCAGAAGGGGATGCTGGAGCTGAATTTTCCCCTTTTAGGTTTGCTCCCCTAAGCCTTTACTCTCTGTGTAGATGTGACTGAGTGTTGGGTGGTCGCCCAAAGTGCCAGACCTAAACCCAAGCCCTCGGTGGTGAAGGCAATTTTCAAATGGGCCTCGGATCTTATTTCAATAAGTTGATTGAATTGCCATTGCTTGTAGAGCTGCCAAAAAAAACTTGCCTATATTTTTGCTTTTGTACAGAAATTTGGGTGGGGTTGGGTACATGGGGAATGAGGTCGGCGGGTGGGGGGTCCAAGTATGGCCAACAGCAGAGGTCAGGAGTGCTTATGAACTAGGAGCCAGATCTCTACTCCACCTGGCAATACATTCTATCTATTTTGTTATGACACAGCAGTTGATAAAGGCGGAGTTATTTAAAATCCCAGAAGGAATCTTTAAACAACTGTCATAACCTATTTTTCAATTGGTATGTTTGAGATGCAGCTCGGAATTCAGGAATGAAACCACTAAACCTCCAGAGGTTTTTATATAAATCAAATTAAACATTTATTAATTTAACAAGAAATTAAACACATGCAAGTTACTAACATCATAACTTTTAAACAAACCCCCAAATTAATCACTCCCAGGTAAATCTTCAAGGCAACAATAACCCATAGACTTAAACAGACACCTGGCAAAGCACATTTTATCTTATAAATTCAAAATGAGGTTTCTTTCAATCTGGTTCCTTTGCAGACAGTCGTAGGGCTTACAGGCAGCTTAGATCTTACATGCCTCTGACCTACACATAAAACTCTGTTCTGTATATACCTAGCCTTCCCTTTGAATGCAAATTCTCATTGTATCACCAGGCCCTTTGAATTCCACCTCTTCTAACAATAAAACCCCTTTCATAGTGCCAATTTTATACGTAATATAAACATATTGCTTGGTGTCTCCTAGCTAGGTGCAGGATTTCACCACCCAGTCTTTGAATGGTTTATTCAACAAAATACAAATGTACCCTCTACCTTTAATGTTTAACACCTCAAAATTACTATACATTAAAGCACCCAGACTAGTTGGCTTTAATTCAAGTAAAACACACACACACACACACCCATAGACACATACCCTACTACAAGCCCAATTGAAAATAATTTCCAATAACATTATATGCATTAATATCTTCTTGACAATTTTTTTTAAATACTTAACGTTTTTGATGGCATCCACTGGCCAGATCACCTGATCATACAAGAGAGGGCCAACTTCCCCAAGGGGCCCTAAAACAGACATTAAGGTGGCCATCTTGAACCCCTGAAAAACGGTCCTGCCCAATTTTGCGTTGGACACACTTGGAATGCAAAATGTTGGTGGCCAAAGCTGGACCATGCGACAATTTTATGCCTGTAAAATGGACACAAAGAAGTCCAGTTTCTCTCCTGATGACTTCAGTGACCTGTACACAGTAAGGGCTTTTTTTGTACTGGGGCCAGTGTGTGTTACTCTCGCATGGCGTCTCACTCTGTCCACAAACCCGTTCATTTGGGAAGTTGAAAATTCAAGTATATTTTGGGATCTTGTACTTAAAATCCCTTGGCATACTCACTCAACAGTGCGCATAATGTCTTCTACACCACTTCATTCTGACACATGTGACCTAAGCTCATACCCATGATTTTCTCAGCCATATAGGTGTGTGTGTGTGTGTTAGGTGTGTGTGTGTGTTAGGTGTGTGTGTGTGTTAGGTGTGTGTGTGTGTTAGGTGTGTGTGTGTGTTAGGTGTGTGTGTGTGTTAGGTGTGTGTGTGTGTTAGGTGTGTGTGTGTGTTAGGTGTGTGTGTGTGTTAGGTGTGTGTGTGTGTTAGGTGTGTGTGTGTGTGTGTGTGATAGGTGTGTGTGTGTGTGTTAGGCGTGTGTGTGTGTGTGTTAGGTGTGTGTGTGTGTGTGTTAGGTGTGTGTGTGTGTGTGTGTGTTAGGTGTGTGTGTGTGTGTGTGTGTGTGTGTGTGTGTGTGTGTGTGTTAGGTGTGTGTGTGTGTGTTAGGTGTGTGTGTCTGTTAGGTATGTGTGTGTGTTAGGTGTGTGTGTGTGTGTGTTAGGTGTGTGTGTGTGTGTGTGTTAGGTGTGTGTGTGTGTGTGTGTTAGGTGTGTGTGTGTGTGTGTGTGTGTTAGGTGTGTGTGTGTGTGTGTGTGTGTTAGGTGTGTGTGTGTTAGGTGTGTGTGTGTTAGGTGTGTGTGTGTTAGGTGTGTGTGTGTTAGGTGTGTGTGTGTTAGGTGTGTGTGTGTGTGTGTGTGTGTTAGGTGTGTGGGTGTGTGGGTGTGTTAGGTGTGTGGGTGTGTGTGTTAGGTGTGTGTGTTAGGTGTGTGTGTTAGGTGTGTGTGTTAGGTGTGTGTGTTAGGTGTGTGTGTTAGGTGTGTGTGTTAGGTGTGTGTGTTAGGTGTGTGTGTTAGGTGTGTGTGTTAGGTGTGTGTGTGTTGTGTGTGTGTGTTGTGTGTGTGTGTGTTGTGTGTGTGTGTTAGGTGTGTGTGTGTGTGTGTGTGTGTGTGTGTGTGTGTGTGTGTGTGTGTGTTAGGTGGGTGTGTGTGTGTTAGGTGTGTGTGTGTGTGTGTTAGGTGTGTGTGTGTGTGTGTTAGGTGTGTGTGTGTGTGTGTTAGGTGTGTGTGTGTGTGTGTTAGGTGTGTGTGTGTGTGTGTTAGGTGTGTGTGTGTGTGTGTTAGGTGTGTGTGTGTGTGTGTGTTAGGTGTGTGTGTGTGTGTGTGTTAGGTGTGTGTGTGTGTGTAGGTGTGTGTGTGTGTGTAGGTGTGTGTGTGTAGGTTGTGTGTGTGTGTGTTAGGTGTGTGTGTGTGTGTAGGTGTGTGTGTGTGTGTGTGTTAGGTGTGTGTGGGTGTGTGTGTGTGTGTGTGTGTGTTAGGTGTGTTAGGTGTGTGTGTGTGTGTGTGTTAGGTGTGTGTGTGTGTGTTAGGTGTGTGTGTGTGTGTTAGGTGTGTGTGTTGTTAGGTGTGTGTGTGTGTGTTGTTAGGTGTGTGTGTGTGTGTTGTTAGGTGTGTGTGTGTTGTTAGGTGTGTGTGTTGTTAGGTGTGTGTGTGTGTTAGGTGTGTGTGTGTGTGTTGTTAGGTGTGTGTGTGTGTGTTGTTAGGTGTGTGTGTGTGTGTGTGTGTTAGGTGTGTGTGTGTGTGTTAGGTGTGTGTGTGTGTGTTAGGGGTGTGTGTGTGTGTGTGTGTGTGTTAGGGGTGTGTGTGTGTGTGAGGTGTGTGTGTGTGTGAGGTGTGTGTGTGTGTGAGGTGTGTGTGTGTGTGAGGTGTGTGTGTGTGTTAGGTGTGTGTGTGTGTGTTAGGTGTGTGTTAGGTGTGTGTGTGTGTTAGGTGTGTGTGTGTGTGTTAGGTGTGTGTGTGTGTGTTAGGTGTGTGTGTGTGTGTTAGGTGTGTGTTAGGTGTGTGTGTGTGTGTGTGTGTTGTGTGTGTGTGTGTGTGTGTTAGGTGTGTGTGTGTGTGTGTGTTAGGTGTGTGTGTGTGTTAGGTGTGTGTGTTAGGTGTGTGTGTGTGTGTGTGTTAGGTGTGTGTGTGTGTGTGTGTTAGGTGTGTGTGTGTGTGTGTGTTAGGTGTGTGTGTGTGTGTGTTAGGTGTGTGTGTGTGTGTGTAGGTGTGTGTGTGTGTGTGTTAGGTGTGTGTGTGTGTGTGTTAGGTGTGTGTGTGTGTGTGTTAGGTGTGTGTGTGTGTGTGTTAGGTGTGTGTGTGTGTGTTAGGTGTGTGTGTTAGGTGTGTGTGTTAGGTGTGTGTGTGTTAGGTGTGTGTGTGTTAGGTGTGTGTGTGTTAGGTGTGTGTGTGTTAGGTGTGTGTGTGTTAGGTGTGTGTGTGTTAGGTGTGTGTGTGTTAGGTGTGTGTGTGTTAGGTGTGTGTGTGTTAGGTGTGTGTGTGTTAGGTGTGTGTGTGTTAGGTGTGTGTGTGTGAGGTGTGTGTGTGTGTGTTAGGTGTGTGTGTTGGGTGTGTGTGTGTGTGTGTTAGGTGTGTGTGTGTGTGTGTGTGTGTTAGGTGTGTGTGTGTGTGTGTGTTAGGTGTGTGTGTGTGTGTTAGGTGTGTGTGTGTGTGTGTGTGTTAGGTGTGTGTTAGGTGTGTGTGTGTTAGGGGTGTGTGTGTGTGTGTGTTAGGTGTGTGTGTGTGTGTGTGTGTTAGGTGTGTGTGTGTGTGTGTGTTAGGTGTGTGTGTGTGTGTGTTAGGTGTGTGTGTTAGGTGTGTGTTAG
>NC_135885.1:9181846-9279437 GCF_964194155.1 Cetorhinus maximus
GGTAGAAAAGGACAATGGACAATCCAGAGTGTGAATAATTAACTGGGGGAGAGCCGACTTCAATGGGGCAAGAACGGAGCCGGGCCAGATAGACTGGAAGCAAAGGTTGATGGGAAAAACTGTAGCTGAACAATAGGCTACCTTCAAAGAAGAAATGGTTTGGGCACAGTCAAGGTATATTCCCTCAAAAGGTAAAGGTAGGGCAAACAGATCCAGAATTCCCTGGATGAAAAAGGAAATAGAAATTAAGATAAAGAAGAAAAAGTGTGCTTGTGACAGGTGTCGGGTAGAAAGTACAACTGAGAACCAAGAAGAATACAGAAGGTTCAGAGGGGAGGTGAAAAAACAAATAAGAGAAGCAAAGAGGGATTATGGGAAAAGACTGGCAGCCAACATAAAGGGGAAAACCAAAGTCTTCTATTGGCACATAAATAGTAAAAGGGTGGTAAAAGGAGGAGTAGGGCCGATTAGGGACCGAAAAGGGGATTTACACATGGAGGGCATGGCTAAGGTGTTAAATGAATACTTTGCATCTGCCTTTACCAAGAAGGCAGATGCTACCCAGGCCACGGTGATAGAGGAGGAAACTCTGTAGAAGGGTTCAAAATTGATAAAGAGGAGGTGTTGGATAAACTGTCAGTACTTAAAGTTGACAAGGCACCAGGACCAGATGAGATGCATCCAAGGATATTGAAAACTTAAGAGCAGAAATTGCAGGGGCACTGGCCATAATCTTTCAGTCTTCCCTAGACTCAGGAGAGGTGCCAGAGGACTGGAGAACTACAAATATTATGCCCTTGTTCAAAAAAGGTTAAGCCCATCAATTACAGACCAGTCAGTTTAACTTCAGTGGTGGGGAAGCTTCTAGAGGCAATTATTCAGGATAGAATTGGTAGTCCCATGGCAAAATGTGGATTGATTTGGAAGAACCAGCATGGATTTCTAAAGGGGAAATCATGTTTAACTAACTTGCTGGAGTTTTTTGAAGAGGTAACAGAGAGGGCTGATGAGGGTAATGCTGTTGATGTGGTATACATGGACTTTCAAAAGGCATTTGATATAGTGCCACACAATGGGCTTGTGAGAAAACTTATAGGTCATGGAATAAAAGGGACAGTAGCAACGTGGATACAAAATTGGCTGAGTAATAGGAAACAGAGAGTAATGGATAATGGATATTTTTCAGGCTGGAGGAAGGTTTGTAGTGGAGTTCCCCAGGGGTCGGTATTGGGACCCTTGCTTTTCCTGATATATATAAATGATCTAGATCTTGGTGTGCAGGGGACAATTTCAAAGTTTGTGGATGATACGAAACTTGGAAGCATTGTAAACTGTGAGGAGGACAGTGTATAACTTCAAAAAGATTTAGACAAGTTGGTGGAGTGAGCAAATGAAGTTCAATGCGGAGGAGTTGAGGTGATGCATTTTGGTAGGTAGAACGTGGAGAGACAATATAGAATAAGGGGTACAACTCTTAAAGGTGTGCAGGAGCAGAGGGATCTGGGTGTATATGTGCATAGATCATTGAAGATAGCAGGACAGGTGGAGATAGTGGTACATAAAGCATACAGTATCCTGGGCTTTATTAATAGGGGCATAGAGTACAAGAGCAAGGAAGTTATGCTGAGCTTATATGTGACACTAGTTAGACCTCAGCTGGAGTATTGTGTACAGTTCTGGGCACCACACTGTAGGGAGGATGCGATCATGTTGAAGACATTGCAGAACAGGCTTACAAGAATGGCTCCAAAGATGAGAAACTTCAGCTATGAGGATAGATTGGAGAAGTTGGGACTGTTCTCCTTGGAGAGAAGAAGGCTAAGAGGAGATTTGATTGAGATATTCAAAATCATGAGGGTGCTGGATAGAATAGATAGGGAGAGAGGATTGAGAACGAGAGGGCACAGGTTTGAAGTGATTTGCAAAAGAAGCAAATGTGACGTGAGAAAACCTTTTTCACACAACGAGTGGTTCGAGTCTGGAATGCACTGGCTGGACATGTGGTGGAGGCAGGTTCATTCACGAGGGTAATAGATGATTATTTGAATAGGAACAATGTTCAAGGGTAAGTGGGAAAAAGCAGGAGAATGGCAGACAGTCATGATGCTCATTTGGGGAGCTGTTGCAGACACGATGGGCTGAACGGCCTCCTGCGCTGTAACAGTTCTGTGATTCTGTGATTGTTTATTCCAAGATTTTCATTGTTTCACCATTGGTGGCTGTGCCTTCAGCTGCCTGGACCCTAAGCTCTGGAATTCCCTTCCTAAACCTTCCTGCCTCTGTACCTCTTTCTCCTGCTTATAAGACGCTCCTTACTTTCGGACTCAGCTTTTGATAATGGGCAGGATTTCCCCCCCTTGTCGGGGGTGAAGTTGAATTGCGGGCATGCACAGGCGCACCTCTGATCGGCACCCCCAATTGGGAGCGCGGTGCCCTATTACGTGGGTGGGCCAATTAAGGCCCGCCCAGCGTGACGTCCGCACGGAAGCGCTATGTGCTCCCTGTGCGGGCAGGGGGGGAATCATAAGACCATAAGACCATAAGACATAGGAGCAGAAATTAGGCCATTTAGCCCATCGAGTCTGCTCCGCCATTCAATCATGGCTGATAAGTTTCTCAACCCCATTCTCCCGCCTTCTCCCCATAACCTTTGATCCCCTTACCAATCAAGAACCTAACTATCTCGATCTTAAATACACTCAATGACCTGGCCTCCACAGCCTTCTGTGGAAATGAATTCCATAGATTCACCACTCTCTGGCTAAAGAAGTTTCTCCTCACCTCTGTTCTAAAAGGTCTTCCCTTTACTCTGAGGCTGTGCCCTCAGGTCCTAGTCTCTCCTACTAATGGAAACATCTTCCCCACGTGCACTCTATCCAGGCCTTTCAGTATTCTGTAAGTTTCAATCAGATCTCCCCTCATCCTTCTAAACTCCATCGAGTATTGATCCAGAGTCCTCAAATGTCCCTCATATGTTAAGCCTTTCATTCCTGGGATCGTTCTCGTGAACCTCCTCTGGACCCTCTCCAGGGCCAGCACATCCTTCCTGAGATACAGGCCCAAAATTGCTCACAATATTCTAAATGTGGTCTGACCAGAGCCTTATAAAGTCTCAGCAGCACATCCCTGCTTTTATATTCTAGTCCTCTCGAAATAAATGCCAACATTGCATTTGCCTTCCTAACTACCGACTCAACCTGCAAGTTAACCTTAAGAGAATCCTGGACTAGGACACCCAAGTCCCTTTGCACTCCAGATTTCTGAATTCGCTCCCCATTTAGAAAATAGTCTATGCCTCTATTCTTCCTACCAAAGTGCACGACCTCACACTTGCCCATGTTGTATTCCATCTGCCACTTCTTTGCCCATTCTCCTAACCTGTCCAAATCCTTCTGCAGCCTCCCCGCCTCCTCAATACTACCTGTCCCTCCACCTATCTTTGTATCATCTGCAAAACTTGGCCAGAATGCCCTCAGTTCCTTCATCTAGATCATTAATGTATAAAGTGAAATGTTGTGGTCCCAACACTGACCCCTGTGGAACTCCACTAGTCACTGGCCGCCATCCTGAGAAGGACCCCCTTATCTCCACTCTCTGCCTCCTGCCAGACAGCCAATCTTCTATCCATGTTAGTACCTTGCTTCTAATACTATGGGCTCTTATCTTACTGAGCAGCCTCCTGTGCGGCACCTTGTCAAAGGCCTTCTGGAAGTCCAAGTAGATAACATCCATTGGCTCTCCTTTGCCTAACCTACTCGTTACCTCCTCAAAGAATTCTAACAGATTTGTCAGGCATGACCTCCCCTTGATGAAACCGTGCTGACTTTGCCCTATTTTACCATGTACTTCTAAGTATTCTGAAATCTCATCCTTAATAATGGACTCTAAAATCTTACCAACGACCGAGGTCAGGCTAATCGGCCTGTAATTTCCTGTCTTTTGCCTCACTCCCTTCTTAAACAGTGGGGTTACATTAGCGATTTTCCAGTCCTCTGGGACCCTCCCTGACTCCAGTGATTCCTGAAAGATCACCACTAACGCCTCCACTATCTCTTCAGCTAACTCCTTCAGAACTCTGGGGTGTAATCCATCTGGTCCAGGTGATTTATCCACCTTCAGACCTTTCAGTTTTCCTAGCACCTTCTCCTTGGTAATGGCCACCATATTCACCTCTGCCCCCCGACTCTCTTAAACTTTGGGGATGTTACTCGTGTCTTCCACTGTGAAGACTGACGCAAAGTACCTATTCAGTTCCTCCGCCATTTCTTTGTTCCCCACTACTACTTCTCCAGCGTCATTTTCCAGTGGCCCAATGTCCACTTTTGCCTCTCTCTTAATGACCATCCCCAACATGGAAAGGTTGAGGAAGCAAATGGGAAGGGAAAACACTAAGGTGATGACAAGTTGAGAGCTGGGGTGGCAAGGAAGAATGTGTGTATGGGGGTGGTTTGGGGTTAGGGGTAGAGGCAGCAGAAGGAATGGGAATAGGGCTATATTAGAGTTCTCAGTGGTAGCTGGTGTATTAGAACTAATGGCAATGGGGCTGTATTAGAGTTGATAGTGATAGATGTTGTATTGCAGCTAACAGCAGTGGGGGCTGAATTAGAATTGACAGAAGTAGGTAGTGTTTTAAAGATGACAGCAGTATAAGAGGGGCAGCAAACATTGGTGGGAGTTGTTTATAGGTCATGTTGGTAACATTGGGCACAGGACAAATCAGGAAGTTAGAGCTGCATGTAACATGGGTAATACAGTGAAAAATGGGTGACTTCAATTTACATATAGATTGGGTAAACCTAATTAGCACTACTGCTATGGAGGATGAATTCCTGGAGTGTATAAGAGATGGGTTTCTAGAGTAGTACATTGAAGAACCAACCAGGGATTGGGTTATTTTATATTTAGTGCTATGTAATGATAAAGGGCTAATTAATAACCTTGCTGTAAAGGAGCCTTTAGGAAATAGTGATCATAATATAAAAGAATTTTACATTAATTTTGAAAGTGATGTAGTTCATTCTGAAACTAAGATTTTAAATCTGAACAGAGGAAACTATGCAGGTATGAGGGGCAAGTTGGTCATGGTGGGTGGGAAAATGCACTAAAGAAATTAAGGGTAGACAGGCTATAGCTAGTATTTAGATAAGTATTACAAGGTCTACAACAAATATACATTCCTCTAGGGCCAAAAAACCAACAGGAATGGTGAATCAACTGTGGCCAACAAAGTAAGTTAAAGATTGCATTAGATCAAAGGATATGGCTTAAAATGTTGCCAGAAAAAGTGGTAAATCTGAGGATTGGGAGCAATTTAGAATCCAGCAAAGGAGGACCAAGAAACTGAGAAAGTAAAGGAAAGGGGAATATAAATGCAAGCTAGCGAGAAACTTAAAAGCTTCTTTAGGTATGTGAAAAGGAAATATTGTCAAGGACAAACGTGGGTCCATTACAGGCAGAGACAGGAGAAAATATAATGGAGAATAGGAAAATGGCAGAGAAACTATATAATTACTTTGTATCTGTCTTCACAGAGGAAGATAGGGAAAATCTCCGAGGAATACTAGGGAACCAAGGGCTTGTGAAACTGGGAACTGAAAGAAATTAGTATTAATAAAGAGGTAGTGCTCAAAAAATTAATTGGTTTGAAGGTTGATAATTCCCCAGGACCTGATGAGCTACATCCCAGAGCGTTGAAGGAGGTGGCTACAGAGATAGTGGATGGTTATCTTTCAAAATTCTATAGATTCTGGAAATGTTCCTGCAGACTAGAAAGCAGCAAGTGTAACCCCGCTATTTAAGAAGGGTGGGAGAGAGAAATCAGAGGACTGCAGACCTGTTAGTTTGACGTCAGTAGTAGGGAAAATGTTGGAACCTATTATAAAGGATGTGATAACTAGACACTTGGAAAAATTCATGAAATGGAAATCACGTTTGACAAACCTGCTGGGGTTTTCTGAGGATGTTACTTGCAGCATAGTTAAAGGAGAACCAATGGATGCGGTGTATTTGGATTTTCAGAAGGCTTTTGATAAAGTCGCACACAGTGGGTTAGTAAACAAAATTCAAGCACATGGGATCGGAGCTGATGTAATGGTATGGGATGAGTGGTGGTTAACTGACAGAAAACAGAGAGTAGGAATAAATGGGTCATTCTCGGGATGGCAGGCTGTTACTCATGGGGTACCACAAGGATCAGGGCTGGGACCATAGCTGTTCACAATCTATATGAGTGATTTGGATGTGGACACCAAATGTAAGATTTCCAAATTGGCTGATGACACAAAGCCAGGAGCTGTGAGGAGGATGCAAGGAGGCTTCAAGGGGATTTGGACAGGTTAAATGAATGGGGAAAACATGGTAGATGGAATATAATGTGAATCAATGTCAAGTTATCCACTTTGGTAGAAAAAAACCAGAAAGGCAAAGTATTTCTTAAATGGTGAGAGGTTGGGAAGTGTTGATTTCCAAAGGGACCTGGGTGTTCTCGCTCATGAGTCTCTAAAAGCTAGCATGCAGGTGCAGCAAGCCATTAGGAAGGCAAATGGTATGTTGGCCTTCATCACAAGGGTATTTGAGTACAGGAGTGAAGATGTCTTGCTGTAATTGTATAGAGCCTTGGTGAGACTGCACCTGGAATATTGTGCACAGTTTTGGTCTCCTTATTTAAGGAAGGATATACTTGTCATAGAGGGAGTGCAACAGAGGTTCACCAGATTAATCCCTGGGATGGTGGGATTAATTTATGAGGAGAGATTGAGGAAACTGGGTGTGTATTCTCTAGAGTTTTGAAGAACGAGGGGCGATTTCATTGAAACCTACAACATTCTTACAGAGCGTGAAAGGGCAGATGTGGGTAGGATGTTTGCCCCTGGCTGGTGAGTCTAGAACCAGGGGTCATAGCGTCAGAATAAGGGCCAGGCTGTTTAAGGCTGAGATGAGGAGGAATTTCTTCACCCAGAGGGTGGTGACTCTTTGGAATTCTCTGCCCCAGAGGGCTGTGGAAACTCAATCATTGAGCATGCTCAAGACAGAAATCAATAGATTTCTGGATACTAATGACATCAAGGGATATGGGGAAAGTGGCATTGACATAGTTGATCAGCCACAATCTACTTGAAAGGCTGAGCAGGCTTGAAGGGCCAAATGGCCTACTCCTATGTTTCTATATGTATTAGAGTTGACAGCAGTAGGAGGTATATTAGAGTTAGTTGGGAGACAGCAGCAATATTAAGAAAAAAAAATCATTTATATAGCACCTTTCACAGCCTCAGGACGTTCCAAAGCACTTTGCAGTCAATGGTGGTACTTTTGAAGTGTATTTACTGTTGTAATTCCAGGAAACGCGGCAGCCAATTTGCACACAGCAAGATCCCACAAACAGCAACGTGGCAATGACCAGGTAATCTGTTCTTAGGTATTGGTTGAGCGATAAATGTTGGGCAGGTCGCCGGGGAGAACTTCACTCTTCTTCAGAATAGTGCAGTGGGTTCTTTTACGTCCACCTGAGATGGCAGACAGAGCCTCGTTTTAACATCTCATCTGAAAACCAGTACCTCTGACAGTGCAGCACTCCCTGGGCTTTCACTCGGTGAGCAGCACTCTCACCTCTGAGTTACAACCCCCACTCCAGGGTCCAAGTCCCACTCCAGGGCTTGAGTGCCGAATTCAGGGCTGACGCTCCAGTGCAGTGTCAAGGGAGCACTGCAGTGTTGGTGGTGCTGTCTGTTTAATGAGATGTTAAACCGAGACCCCGTCTACCTGCTTGGGTGGATGTAAAGGATTCCATGGCACTATTTTAAAGAAAACTAGGGGAGATCACCCCAGTGTCTAGCCAATGCTTATCCCTTAGTCAACATTCAAACCAGATTACCTGGTCATTATCACATTGCTGTTTGTGGGAATTTGCTGAGTGCACATTAGCTGCTGCCTTTCTTACCTTACAACACTGACTAGTGCTTCATTGGCTGTAAGGTACTTTGATATGGCTGTGAAAAGTGCTACATAAAAGAGAGTCTTTCTTTCTCAGTAGTGCAAACTAGAGTGAGACAACCCTCTGCCCTTAGATGTAGGAGTGCTACCAGCTGAACCATGACTCATATCTATTCAAGTTAAAGTGACATGGATCTGAGCCATTTAACATAATGGGAAGTGATGGTGAATTATATTCTGAGGCTGAACCTTTGAGACGGATTGGGGAGTGGTGACACAGGGGTGGTGTTGAATATTAGGAGTTTGCATGGCTGGATCATTAGCTTCTACCCTCCCCAGTCAGCACTTTTAATTAAAATGAATGTGGCAAGGTTTGTGTAGGAACTGAAGACGTCTCAGAAAATAGCAACCTCAATACTGCTACAGTTCCAAAATGGCAAGAGCACTTAGAAAACAGGCTGTACTGTTGGATTCAGCAACTAATCACTTAGCCTCTCTCTCAGCAACCTGACTTTATCAGAACATTGTGGCATTCAAAATGAAAAAGGATTTTGATAAGAGTAGAAAGGGAGAAACTGTTTTCACTGACAGGAGGGTCAGTAACCAGAGGACGCAGATTTAAGATAATTGGCATAAAAGACCAGAGGGGAGATTAAGATAACTTTTCTTTTATGCAGAGAGTGAGTTGTTATGATCTGGAATGCACTGCCTGAAAGTTAGAAGCACATTCATAGTAATTTTCAATAGAACATTAGATATAAATTTGAAAAGGAAAAAAAAAGTCTGTTACCTAACCTTGAGGCATTGAAATATTACTTTAATGAAATGTTAGATTTTAATCATATTGAATTTGCAGCACAGATATAGGCCACTTGGACCAACAGGCCTATTTATCCTGAACGAGCCTCCTCCCACTCTATTTACTTCATCTGATCCTATCAGCATATCCTTCTACTCCTTTCTCCCTCGTGTTTATCTCGCTTCTGTTTAAATGTATCTACACTATTCGTCTCAATTACTCCATGTGGTAGCGGATTCCACATTCTCACTACTCTCTGGAATAAAGAAGTTAGCTCTTAAATACATACGGACATACGATTTAGGAGCAGGAGCAGGACACTCCATCAAATTCCTGGAATCCCTTCCCTAACAGCACCGTGGATGTACCGGCACGACACAGACGGCAGCCATTCAAGAAGGCGGCTCACCACCATCTTCTCAAGGATAATTTGGGATGGGTAATAAGTGCTTGTCAGCGATGCCCACATCTCATGAACGAGTGAAAACAAGGTGCTGACCCTTCATGACACCAGCCCTTTAAGAGAGTTGCAATTTCTCAGTCTTCCGTTCCTTCGGTTTTGTCAATAAATGGCTTTGTAGTAGATTGAAGGAATCTCCTCGGCATTCATTGACACCTCCATTTCTAATATGGCTCAGCACAAACGACAAGGCTTCCTATCAAACTCTGCCTCAGAAGAGAAGCAACAGCATGATTGGGAGTGCTCTGAGATAAAGGGGCCAGAGTAAGGCTCATTTTTGAATTTGCTGTAGGGTTCTTTGTAATGCAGGATTGAATGAAGAGGATAACTTGATTCAGGTTTACAAATAAAATTAAGCGCAGCAGAGCAGCCCTTGCTAATAAAACTCTAGCTCCGGTGCTCTGTCTGGAACAGTCAGCCTCAAACCAATTGGCTAATTGGTGCATTGTCTGGTGTTTTAAGGGACAATGTCTAAATCACATGCTCAAGTTGATGTGAAACAACAAAAGCCTACATTTATATAGCGCCTTTTCGTGTAGCAAAATGTTCCAAGGTGCTTCACAAGAATGTTACCAAAAACAAATCTGACACCGAGCCATGTATTAGTTAGAGGTGACCAAAAGCTTGGTCAAAGAGATAGGCTTCAAGGAGCTTCGTAAAGGAGGAGAGAGAGGTAGAGAGGTGGAGAGGATTAGGGAGACTTCTAGAGCTTAGGCCCAAGGCAGTTGAAGGCGTGGCTGCCAAAGATAGAGTGATAAAAATCAAGGATGCGCAAGAGGCCAGAATTGGAGATGCACAAAGATCTCAAAAGTTTAATGTAAGGGCACAAGAAATAGGAGCACATGGCCTCTCAAGCCCGCTCCACCATTCAATATGATCATGGCTGCTCATTTTCCTTAGCTACACTTTCCTGCCCTATCCCCTTGATTCCCTTAGAGTCCAAGAATCTACTGATCTCATTCCTGAATATACTCAATGACTGAGCATCCACAATCCTCTGGGGTAGAGAATTCCAAAGATTGGCAGCCCGCTGAGTGAAGAAACGTCTCCTCACCTCAGTCCTAAGTAGCTTGAGACGATTCCCCCCGTTTCAGTTTGGGGAAACAGCCTCTCAGCATCTCCTGTTAAGCCCTCTCAGACCTTTATATGGTTCAATCTTTTAGGGCTGTAGGGGGTTACAGATGTATGGAGGATGCGAAACCACGGAGGGACCTGGAAGCAAGTTAGAGCTCGGATTTTAAAATGTAAGTGTTGTCGGACAGGGAGACAGTGTAGGCCACTGAGGTCACTGAACAGAGGTGAAATGGACTTGGTGCAAGTTACGATACAAGTAGCAGAGTTTTGAATGGGCTCAAGTTTATGGAGGGTGGGAGGTTGAAACCAGCCATCCAGGAGAGCATAGGTATCGTCAATGGCACTTGGAAATAAAAAGAATGTTTATTAAGATCCCTATTGTATCATTGCTGTAGAGTTATGGGATAACGGATATGTTAATGAGACCATGATGATGATATTAATGATGTAACTGTGACCTCAGTAGTCAGATGACCGAGAGGATCCAAGAGGTCTAGGAGCAGAGTAGTTTTTTTGCCCTGTATATCATCTGTTTACTCTGAGGTCTTTGCAAATAGTTCATAATAAAAGGTTTGAAGTTAAACCAAACCGACCATCTCAAATCTGTCAAGGGGAAGCAATCGTCATTAAGACTAGAAAGCATGGTATCAGTAAAACATCACTAATGCCCAGCAATGACACAAAAAAGACATCGAGACAATTCCATCCCAAATTTTTAAATTCAGACTGTTCTGGGATGGACTCTCTGAGAAGTTTTTTGCTGCTCCTCTATTTCATATTTTTTCTCTGAGGGAGCCATTTTTTGAGATAACTAGCAGAAGGAGGAATAATAAAACCATAAGATTATAGAATGGTTACAACACAGAAGGAGGCCATTTGGCCCGTCATGTCCATGTTGGCTCTCTGCAAGAACAAATCACCCGGTCCCACTCCCCCTCCACCCCCTTTTCCCCATAATCCTGGAAATTTCTTCTCTTCAGATAATTATCTGATTCCCTTTTGAAAACCAAAGTTGAATCTGCCTTTACCACACCCTCAGGCAGTTCATTCAGGTACCAACCACTTCCTGAGAACAAAAGGTTGCAGCCATTCTGTGTGATTCTGAGAATTGGATGCAATTCTCCAGCTGAAGCAGAATCAGTATTTTATGGAGTTGTTGCTTTTGTACTTTATGCCACTATTTATAAACCTAGGATTCTATGTTCCTTATTGACTGCTTTCTCAACCTGTCCTGCCACCTTCAATGATTGGTGCACATTACCCCCAGGTCCCTCTGATACTGTACTCCCTTTCGAATTGTACTCTTTATTTTATAATGCCTCTCTTTGCTCTTCCTACAAAAATCTATCACTTCACACTTCTTTGCACTAAATTTCATCTGTCATTCGTCCACTCATTCCACCGGCCTGTCTATGTCCTCTTCAAGTTTAATATTATTCTCCTCACAGTTCATAATGATTCTGTGTAGGACAGGCGCACAATCTCATTCCATTCCACGGTGTAGTTCCTAAAGAAAGTACACTGAAGCCCGCTCAACTCACTCATCGAGAACAGTCTCCTAAAACTATGGTGCTAGGTAACCTTGTGTGCTCTGCTGCTGTGAATGGACCGCCTGAAGTGGAGGTGAAGGAAGATCAGCCATGATTGAATGGCGGAGCAGACTCGATAGGCCGATTGGCCTAATTTCTGCTCCTATGTCTTATGATCTTATGATCTAAGATCGAGAGGGACATGGAAACCTCCGGGTCTCCACTTGGAGGAAGAGGTGCTGGGGTCTGGGGCATGCTCTGTCCTCTGGTCTATGATGTCATGAGGAGATGATGTCAGGCCTGCAGCTCTTCTCCCCATTGTTTCCTGCGCCATTTTCGCCTCCTTTGCCCCCATTTGGAAGCTGTCTTTATGAGACAAGACAAATTAGGTTCTCAGAAACGGGCCAGATGATCTAGCAGCTCCTGTAAAATAGGTTCGGGCCATCCCAGTGCTAGATTTCTCATCGTTGTTCCTCGTTTTACATCCAATCTTACTTTTAACTTCTCAAATTCCCGCTCTCTTCCCCCACGCTCTGAAGTCGCTGACTTTCATTGATCCTTAGAGCCATCCAGCACAGAAGGAGGCCATTCAGCCCATCAGTTCTGGGCTGGATCTTTGAAAGAGCCACCCAATTAGTCCCAGACCCCCTGCTCTTTCCCGACAGCCCGGTAAAGGTTTCCTTTGCGAGCGCCCAATGCCACTTTGGAAGTTGCGAATAAATCTGCTTCCACCACCCTTTCAGGCAGTGCCCTCCAGCTTAGAACTGGTCGCTGCCTAAAACAAAGAGATTCTCACCTCCTCCCAGGTCCCTTTTTTTGCTACACGTGATGATGACAAAATATGAAAAAAATGGGTTTCTTCTGTGAAAAAAAACAAACCTTCAGGATTACTTCAGCCATGAAAAGAGGTGAATGGCGAGTGACCTATAGGAATATAAGTTACTAAGTGGAATAAAAAAGGTAAACGCTGAGCACACTGTCAAGTGATTGAACGCTGTTCAAGAACCCCCTCAGGATTTTGATATTTAATGATTCCAGATCTATTAACATAGCCTTTAGAAAGAAAGTATTATAAGACAGAATGAAGTCTTGTGGCAAATGATGAATGAATCATGTTCTTTGTGCTGCCTACAAAAGAAGGCACAAGCTAGCAAAGGGTGACTTCAAAACTGACGCGAGAGAGTGATCAATACCTGTGGCATGATCTCCATGGCGACCAATAAACTAAAAGAACCAAGTGATCCCAGCGGAAGTAACTGATAGACAAGATTTCACTTTTCAGTAACTTTTTCTTTAACAATCAAACCAAAGTGAACATAAATTAACATGAACTAACAGGCAAATTATGTTCAACGGAAACTATAAATTACATTTTAAATAGCCTATGCAACAAAGATAGATCTCACGGATTTACTGGCAGTCCCCTTAGCACACGTTGTTCCACACGCAGCCACAAAGCCCTTCAAAAATCTGTCTCGGTCAGGCAGAATTCAACTCCTTTTCTTCACGCAGGATTTGGCCATCAAGTTGCCTCCGACAGCATGTTCGACTGATACAGCCATCACCAAAAGAGTGCACTTCCTAGTTCAGCTCACGGCAGTCCCGACGATGTGGCTTCCAGAGTCACCCTCCTCCGGGAGCTCACTAACACCTCGGTACGCTGTATGGCCGGCTCTGGTAGAATCACTGAAGTAGCGGCAGTAACTTTATTTCACTATTCCTGCTGCTAAACCCAGTCTTCAGGTGTCATTCTTTCTCAGCTGTCCCACACACACGTGGCTTTCCACAGTCTGTCTGCTTTGACCTCCTGCTGGAATCTGATCTCTGAGAGCTTTGTGTGTGTTTTTTATCCCCCCAATCAGCTTCCGTTTCCTTAGTAACCTGAGGTCACAGTCTGATTTCCCAGAGTTTGACGCTGCAGCCAGGAATCCCAAGTTACAATCCTACTTTCCCAGAAACCTGAAGTTTTGGTTTCTCTTTCAGTTAGGGACTGTCTCAAAAAATACAGACTTTGAAACCAAAGTGAGTGCAGATAACGGATTGCACACACCTTGCCTCCCCCCTCTCCCCGGCCCTGCAATAGTGGATCCCACCACAATCTGGAATTGTCAATTCCGTCTTGTAGGGAATCAAAGACAAGGGGGTCATTAATACAGAACCTAGAGGGTATGGGAGGGGGGGTGGTGCGTTACAGTTCACCCAGGGAGTCTGAGTTACTGTGGTAACATGCACCTTTACAGCATGTTGTAGTCTGGAGCTATGGGTAGTGGTGGTGGGGGCTCCAATGTTTTTTTCTATCACGTGGCTGACAAGGAATCTCTCCTGCCCTCGCCGCCTGCCAATGGCATTTGTTGGAAGGATTCGCAGGTTGATACTCAACCCATTTGGCCATGTTATGTATGCAGCTCCCTTGGCCATCAAGTCCGGGGTTTGGGCTGCACCACAAGGCTTATGGGTCTCAGAGGTCATCGAGGTCATAACCACATAGCGGTCATGTAACCAGTCCGGAAATCCAAAGACAGGGATTCAAATACCACCTCAGCAGCCAAGGAAATTTAAAATTCAGATAATTAAATAAATCCGGAATTAAAAATCTAGCGTCAGTGCTGGTGACAATGACAATTATTGTCGGTTGTCGTAAAAACCCATACGGGTGCACGAATGTGCTTCAGGGAAGTAAATTTGCCATCCTTACCTGGACCGGTTTACACGTGACTCCAGGCCCACAGCAGTGTGGTTGTTTCTTCACTTCCCTCGGAAGTGGCCTAGTGAGGCACTCAGCAGCATTCAAGCAGGCGGCTCACCACCACCTTCTCAAGGGCAATTAGGAATGGGCAATAAATACCAGCCTTGCCAGTGATGCACGTATCCAGTGAAAGAATTAAAAAAAAAATTAACTTTGGGTCACAGAACTGTTACAGCCCAATAGGAGGCCACTCGGCCCATCATGTCTGCACCGGCTCTCCAAATGAGCATCGTGACTTAGTTCCATTCCCCTGCTTTTTCCCCATACCGTTGAACATTGTTTCTATTCAACCCACTGCATTTGTGAGGTGTCACTGACTTTACATAGGAACCAATTTGTCCACAGTAAGGTCCTCTGAACAGCGATGTGATAATGATACTGGCTGAAGGATAAATGATGGCCAAGGCACCCTTTAAAGTCTTCTTTAGGATAGTGCCATGGAACCTTTTAAATCTACATGAGAGGGCAGATGGGGTCATGGTTTAAGGTCTCATTAGAAAGACAGCACTCGAGGGTCAGCCTGAGTTATGTGCTCAAAGGCCCTGGAGTGGGATTTGAATCCACAATCATCCAGTGCTGGTTGACCCACAGTGGACACTGGAGCGGAAAGATTAGGAGAAAGTTCTCCAACCAGTAGGCTGTTGGAGCATGAAAACCTTTGTCAAAGGGGGTGGTTGAGATGGAGATCACTGCATTTTTTAAAGAAAAAATTGAACAAATATTTGAAATAGTGGAGGGTTATGGGGGCAGCGAAAGTAATTTTGAATTGCTTTGGCATAGGGGTAACAGAGAAAAAATGGGCTGAATAAGACCATAGACTAAAGACATAGGAGCAGAAATTAGGCCATTTGGTCCATCGAGTCTGCTTCGCCATTCAATCATGGCTGATAAGTTTCTCAACCCCATTCTCCCGCCTTCTCCCCGTAACCTTTGATCCCCTTACCAATCAAGAACCTATCTATCTCGGTCTTACATACACTCAATGACCTGGCCTGCACAGCCTTCTGTGGCAATGAATTCCATAGATTCACCACTCTCTGGCTAAAGAAGTTTTTCCTCATCTCTGTTCTAAAAGGTCTTCCCTTTACTCTGAGGCTGTGCCCTCGGTTCCTAGTCTCTCGTACTAATGGAAACATCTTCCCCACGTCCACTCTATCCAGGCCTTTCAGTATTCTGTAAGTTTCAATCAGATCCCCCCTCATCCTTCTAAACTCCATCGAGTATAGACCCAGAGTCCTCAAACGTTCCTCATATGTTAAGCCTTTCATTCCTGGGATCGTTCCCGTGAACGTCCTCTGGACCCTCTCCAGGGCCAGCACATCCTTCCTGAGGTACGGGGCCCAAAATTGCTCACAAATATTCTAAATGTGGTCTGACCAGAGCCTTATAAAGCCTCAGCAGCACATCCCTGCTTTTATATTCTAGTCCTCTCGAAATAAATGCCAAATGGCCTCCTGTTGTGCTGTTAATTGATAGGGTGCCAATTATCCAATACTTAATACGCAGTTACTGTTGAAGATGTAGCTGTTTCAGCACTAGGTGTGTGCGCTAAGCCTGAAAGTAGCACCAGCTATTATCAAACAGACACAGGAGGTCAGAAGTTGAGTGGAGAAAATTGCTTTTAACAAATACACCGCTTTTTCCACAAGGGTTAGCTAGGCTTGGAGACAGGAGTCTTATCTCTTCAGTCATGGGTTCAAATCTCACTCCAGGGAACGGAGCACACAACCTAGGCTGCCAATTCATTGTGATATTAAAGGGCTGGAAGCAGTTCAGCAAAAACAAGTAAAAGCAAAGAGCTGGGAGTGGGGTTTTGAACGTAGCAGGGGAGGGAGGGCCAGAGATGTGATGGCCAAGTGGCTGAAAGAGCAGATGCCTTAACAGGCAGAGTGGAGAGAACCAGGAGAAACCTCTGCCCAGAATGACCCTAATTCAACCTGCAATTGGCACCTCATGGTCAACAATGCTCAGTGAAGGCACTGGGAATGACAGGACAACATCGTACTGAGTCAGTACGGGCTGTCCCTCTGGACTCTGTGGCTAAGGTACATCATTGAAGTGGAGTTTGTTTGGATTATACATGACCTGAGAATGTCAAGGCTGACCAAACATTCCATTCCCCAGCACTGACGTCCTGCAGCTTGGCAAATTTACCCGAAGAATAGTTCAATTTTGAATTTTACACATTTAACTCAGTCGACTTCATCACTTTGAGCAACTCAAGCTTAATTCACAGTCGTTGAATAATCTCTCTCAGATTCTGTCAGTGCTCTGGTCTTCCTGCTCAGTGAAGCAAGCTGGTAAAGTTGTTATCATTTCTTCATTTTCCTTTGTTTTTTTTCCCCCCTCTTTTTCCCCTCTTCCTCATCCAATTTTTCGCGCCACTGTTAAAATATTAATTAGTTCTCGATCCCTCATCACTGCCTGCCTGCCTGCCACATAGGAAGAGTAGTGGCAGCCGTGGGTCACTGGGTGGCGCTCTGGTTTCTGGGTCAAGAGTTTGTGGGTTCAAGCCCCACTCCAAAAACTTGAACTCGAAATTTAGGTCGACGCACTGAGGGAGTGCTGTACTGTTGGAGATGTTGTCTTTGGAATGAGATGCTGAAGCAAGGCCCTGTCTTGCCTTCTCAGGTGGGTGTAAAAGATCCGAGGCACCACTTTTTGAAGACGAGCAGGGAACCTATCCCAGGTGTCCAGGCCAATATTTATCCCTCGCCCAACAGCAACAAAAAAAACGGTTTATCTGGTGGAATTTGCTGTGTTGCAAATTAGCTGTCATGTTTCCTACATTAGCCAAGCACTTAATTGGCTGTAAGGTGCTCCAGGGCATCCTGAAGTCATGAAAGGCGCTAGATGAATGCACATCTTTCTTCATAAGTATCACTAATCGAGAGGAGACGCAATCCATCTAGCTTATCTTTTACCTTCCTGGTAGTCACGATTTTTAAAAAAATGCACTCATGGGGTGTGGGTGTCGCTGGCTAGGCCAGCATTTATTGCCCATCCCTAATTGCCCTTGAGAAGGTGGTGGTGAGCCGCCTTCTTGAACCGCTGCAGCCCATGTGGTGTAGGTACACCCACAGTACTGTTAGGGAGGGATTTTGACCCAGCGACAGTGAAGGAACGGTGATATATTTCCAAGTCAGGATGGTGAGTGACTGGGAGGGGGGCTTCCAGGTGGTGGTGTTCCCATGTGTCTGCTGCCCTTGTCCTTCTAGATGGTGGTGGTCATGGGTTTGGAAGGTGTTGTCGAAGGATCCTTGGTGAATTCCTGCAGGGCACCTTGTGGATGGTACACACTGCTGCCATTGAGTGTTGGTGGTGCTGGGAGCGAATGTTTGTGGATGTGGTGCCAATGCTTTGTCCTGGATGGTGTCAAATTTATTGAGTGTTGTTGGTGCAACGATAATGGAGCTGTTACTAAACACAAAGCAATCAATCTCTGTCAATTAGTCCACAAAACCAGACATGAAGTGAGGAAAATCCCACAGCTTTGGGAGCCATAGGTCCAAAGGTCATCTGCTCCTCCCAAATATCGCTGCGCTAACCACTCGTTATGTTTCAAATCACTCGTGCACCGGAGCCCAAGATGTTATTTTTGGGAAGTAATGGATTTAATTTGCATATGAATGTGTAATACTACCAGTTTCGTCCGTCTTCCTAGGAAGCTTGTTCCACAGGCTGACCACTCGCGCTCACTGAACAAAAAAGTGTTCATGTAGCCTGGTTTGGAAATGATCCTCGTTCGGGTGCAGGCCATGTTGTTGTGGGAGAGCTGTCAAGGTCTCCATTATCCAGTCTCCCCACAATTCTAAAACGTTGTTTGCTCTACCCATCACTTTGCACAAAGGGTAGCAGAAATCTCAAACTTGATCCCCGAAATTGCTGCTGAAGCTGGGCGTCAAATGAAAATTTCCAAAAAATGAGATTAATCGACGCATTTTATTTTTATAGAACATTTTCGTTAGAGAGAAGAAGGTTGAGAGTAGGTTTGACAGAGGTATTCAAAGCTATGAGGGACCTGTACAGATTAGACAGGGAGAAACAGTTCGCACTGTGAAATGATCGAGAACGAGAGGGCACAGATTTTAAGTAATTTGTAAAAGAAGGCAATAGTGATATGAGAAAAAAACCTTTTCCATGCAGCGAGTGGGTAGGGTCTGGAATGTTCTGCCTGAGAGTCTGCTGGAGCCGGGTTCAATTAAAGCATTCAAAAGGGAATTAGACTGTTATCTGAAAAGGAAGGATGTGCAGGGTTACGGGGAGAAGGCAGGAGAATGGAACGAGGTGAATTGCTCATTCGGAGAATTGGTGCAGACATGATGGGCCAAACGGCCTCATTCTGCACTGTACCAATTCTGTGATTCTGTATTTTAGCTAAGCGTATTAAAGGATTATGGAACCAAACCGGGGAGATGGAGTTAACATACAGTTCAGCCATGGTCTAATTGAATAGCAAAACAGGCTTGATGGACTGAATGATCTACTCCTGTTTTCACATTGGTTGAGAACAATTGGTTTTACCTCCTATTTAACTCAAAGCCCCCAGGAAGAGTGGCAGTCGTCCTCAAAATCGAGCATTTATGGAGTGTGGAAATGTGAGAAGTCAATAGCTTTATGAAAATGCTGCAATATTGATCTATCCACTAGAGGGAGGTCTATCCCACTCTGTGTTTTACATTTGCTGGGGTAAAGTGGATGTAGGTTGAGTCTTTATGGTTTTATTTATTTCACTGGGGGAGTGCAGCACTGGCGGAGGTTCTGTCTTTCAGGTGAAACGTTCAACTTGGTTGATCTCCCAGGTGGATGTAAAAGATCCTGTGGCACTATTTTGGAGAAGAGCAGTGGGGTGTGCTCCTCAGTGTCCGAGCCAATGTTTATTCCACAGCTAAACTCATTAAAAGAAAGCCCCAAGTTATCCAGTCATGATCACATTGCTGTTTGTGGGATCTTGCTTAAATTGGCTTCTGGGCGTCCAATGTTATGACAGTCACTACGCTTGAAAAAAGTCCTGAATTGGCTTTGGGGTCACCCAATACCAAGAAAGGTTCTATACAAATGCAAGTCTTTTGTCCTTTAAATTTCAGCCTGGATGGAGCAGCCATTTTGTACGTGAGTCACACGCGGACGAGGTGAACAACCCAAACTGGGAGACAGTCTGTCCACCGAATGGTTTAATCACTGAGCTGATACAGCTCTTCCCACTTCTGAATAAATAGTTTGTGGAATCATAGAATGAGGCCATTCAGCCTATTGTGCCTGCGTCAGCTCCATGGTAGAGCTATGCAATGAACCCCACTGCCATACTCCTTCCTAAAGCCCGGAAACCTTTTCCCCCCTTAAATACTTAATCAATTCTCCCTCGAAATTTGATGTAACCTTTCCAACAACCATTGTGACTGGTTCTATCCAAAGTTAGGAAGGAAGATTAAGCATGGAGTGTTTTGTTCGGGAGAATTCTTAGTATCCTCTTCATTAATAGGGGCATAGAGTACAAGAGCAAAGAGGTTATGTTGAACTTGCATAAGTCACTAGTTAGACCTCACCTGGAGCATTGTGCACAGCTCTGGGTGCCACGTTTTAGGGAGGATGTGAAGGCATTGGAGAGAGTGCAGAAGAAGTTTATGAGAATGATTCCAGGGATGAGGAACTTCAGTTATGAAGATAGATTGGAGAAACTGGGGCTGTTTTCCTTGGAGAAGAGAAGGTTGAGAGGAGATTAGATAGAGGTGTTCAAAATCATGAGGGATCTGGACAGAATAGATAGGGAGAAACTGTTCCCATTGGTGGAAGGATTGAGAACCAGGGAGCATTGAGTTAAAGTCATTCATGAAAGAGCCAAAAGTGAAATGTGAAAAAACGTTTCACACAATGAGTGGTTAAGGTCTGGAATGCACTGCCTTAGAGTGTGGTGCAGGCAGGTTCAATCGAAGCATTCAAGAGGGAATTAGATGATTATTTGAAATTATTTGCATTTATGGGATACTTGCTTTTATTAGCCGAGGCATAGAATATAAGAGCAGGGAGGCTATGCTGGAACTGTATAAAACGCTGGTTAGGCTACAGTTAGAGTATTGTGTGCAGTTCTGGAATCCACATCATAGGAAGGATGTGATTGCACTAGAGAGAGTGAAGAGGAGATTTACCAGGATGTTGCCTGGGTTGGAGAGTTTTAGTTATGAGGAGAGATTGGATAGACTGGGATTATTTCCCCTGGAGCAGAGGAGATTGAGGGGGGACATGATTGAGGCGTATAAAATTATGAGGGGCATAGATAGGGTAGACAGGGAGGAACATTTCCCCTTGGTGGAGGGATCAATAACTAGGGGACATAGATTTAAGGTAAGGGGCAGGAGGTTTAGAGGGGATGTGAGGAAGAATTCTTTCACCCCGAGGGTGGTGGGAATCTGGAACTCACTGCCTGAAAGGGTGGTAGAGGCAGAAACCCTCATAACATTTAAGAAGTATTTGGATGTGCACTTGCGATGCCATGGCATACAAGGCTATGGGCCTAGTGCTGGAAAATGGGATTAGAATGGTTAGGTACTTGTTTGACTGGCGCAGACTCGATGGGCTGAAGGGGCCTTTTTCTGTGCTGTAGACCTCTATGACTCTAAAAGAAACAATCTGCAGGGGAGAAGGCAGGAGAATGACACTTGGTGAAGTGCTCGTTCAGGGGGCCAGTGCAGACACAATGGGCCAAATGGCCTCCTTCTGCGCTGGGATAATTCTGTGATTCTGAGCAGATGGAGGAGGCAAAAGGAAATGGGAGGATATGCTGATGGGGTTAGGTGAAACAAGGTGGAAGGAAGGCTTGTGTGGAGTATTAACATGACACAGACCCATTAGGCTGGAAGGTCTGTTTCTCTGCCGTAAGCTCTATGTAATTCTAGTTTCAGTGTAATGGGATCTTCCAAATGTATATTAACCCTGGACCAAATAATGGACAGCTTTTTAGCACAATCAATAAGATAATACTCATTGCACTGAATGCATATGAAATACCTTGTCTATGGTGGGGAGTTGGTGGCAGTGATGTCGTGATATAGTCACTGGGTGAGTAATCCAGAGATCACAAGGTAATGCTGTGAGGACCTGGGTTTGAATCCCATCATGAGAAACAGTGAAGATTGAATTCACTCAAAAATAATCTGGAATTAAAAGCCTAATGGTGACCTTGAAACTATTAATTCAAAAGCAAAATACTGTGGCGCTGGATACCTGAAACAAAAACAGAAAATGCGGGGAAAACTCAGCAGGTCTGGCAGCATCTGTGGAGAGAGAGAGAAACAGAGTCAACGTTTCGAGTCCGTATGACTCTTCTCCAGAGCTAAAGAGAGGTGGAAATGCGACGGTAAAAGCGAAATACTGCGGATGCTGGAAATCTGAAACAAAAACGAAAATAGCTGAAAAAACTCAGCAGGTCTGACAGCATCTGCGGAGAGGAACACAGTTGTCACTGAGGAAGGAAATATGGCCGTGAAAGTGAGTTTTAGTAAGCACCTTGTCAAACACCAGGAGAGAAATGGAAAGCAATGAAGGTGAACAGGACAAAAAAGAGGCAAGCGGAAATCCTGTCGGAGAGAAGAGCAATACTTCTTCAAGGTAGGCGTACCTGGAAGAGAAGTGGCAGTCAATGAAACACTAAGATAAAAGCAAAATACTGCGGATGCTGGAAACCTGAAACAAAAACGAAAATAGCTGGAAAAACTCAGCAGGTCTGACAGCATCTGCTGCGGAGAGGAACACAGTTGGGTGATGGGTTTTATACTGCTTAAGAGGGCGTGGAGCAGGTGGAGCAAAATAGAAGGTCAGGGATAGGTGAGAACTCAGGAGGGATTGACAAAGATGTCATGGATACAGGACGAAGGGAGTGTTAATGGTAATGTTAAAGACTAAAGAAAGTGCTTTGTTTTGCCACTATCAGCACCTTCTACACCATGATCTTCCCTACATCTTCACTGTACTGAAGCCAAGCCTCTGAATCCAATACATTCTTTCCCAAGAAGTCAAAATTTGGATTTCTTATTCCAGGAAAATAAAGGCTTTTGAAGACCTGGCCTTGATGTTAACTCACCAGTACTTTTTGATTCAACTGTTGCTACATCTGCGTTTTGGAGCCCTCATGTCTAACAGCGCCTTGGGAGCACCTTTGGCACACAGGACTCCCAACAGCCCAACAGGCGGCTCACCACCACCTTCTCAAGGGCAGCCAGGGAATGGGAAATGAATTCCGCTGGCGTCCGCCTCCCGAGAATGAATGAAAAATATACCTTCTCATCGCCTCAATAAGTCTTTCAACCTTGGCAGAATATTTCTCAAGAGGCTTTCATTTTTGGTTTCGAAATTCATAAAATGCAAGATGCCCCCCCGAGCACTTGTTTTGGATACGGTCGCAATCCCAAATGTACTTTGGCTGCTTGGCCTCAGTCGCCGTGGTGGCCAAAATGCGTTTTCATCTGGTTGATAAACAGATGAAAACGTATCACATGGTGCCTCATTATACCTAATGGGTTTGGCTGATGAACTTTAAGTCTGGGTAATATATTCACACCTCATTAAGCTGATGAGTTCTGTCAAAAAAAAAATGAAACTGTCAGGTTAGTGAGGTTGACAGATTAATAACGCTGGCTCCTATTTTTTTGATTGAGGTTAATGCCATACAACCGTCTTTCTGTCAGATTCTGAGGCTCGCGAAACATCAAGGCTCTGATAAATGAGGTGATTGGCTAGACTTCTGATGGGTAATTGATAAAGCGGGGGGGTGAGGGGAGAGGCAGTTGCAGGGCTGGGTATGTGGGGAGCGAGTTGAATTCCTGGCTGGCCGCTTTCAACCTCTTGGAAAGACAGAAAATCATAGAAATTGATTAATCACAGAAAACAGAAAGTGGAAAACTCTAGCCTGAAAATAGGGCAGAGGAACAATATATCTGTATGAAAACACTTGCCTGGATGAGTGCAGCTCCAACAATATTCAAGAAGCTCGACACCATTCAGGACAAAGCAGCCCGCTTGATTGACACCTCATCCATCACTTTCAACATTCACTCCATCCACCACCGACGCAGAGTGGCAGCAGTGTGTGCCATCTACAAGATGCACTGCACAAACTCTCCAAGGCTCCTTCGGTAGCATCTTCCAAACTCATGACCTCTACCACCTTGAAGGACAAGGGCAGCAGATGCATGAGAACACCACCACCTGAAAATTCTCCTCCAAGCCACACACCATCCTGATGTGGAACTATATCATCGTTCCTTCGCTGTCGCTGGGTCAAAATCCTAGAACTCCCTCCCCTAACAGTACTGTGGGTGTACCTACACCACATGGACTGCAGCAGTTCAAGAAGGCAGCTCACCGCCACCTTCTCATGGGAAATTTAGGATGGGCAATAAATGCTGGTGTAGTCAGCGATGCCCACATCCCATGAACGAATAATAAAAAAAGAAAATGCTGAAAATATGCAGCAGGTCTGGCAGCATCTGTGGAGAGAAATAAATAGAGTGAACGTGTCAGGTCATTGACCCTTTGTCAAAACAGAAGAGTGAACATTTTCCAACAGCAAATACTGTAGGTGCGCCATCTACAAGGCACAAGTCAGGAGTGTGATGGAATACTCCCCACTTGCCTGGGTGAGTGCAGCTCCCACAACACTCAAGAAGCTTGATACCATCCAGGACAAAATAGCCCACTTGATTGGCACCACATCCACAAACATTCACCCTCCACCACCGGCACACAGTAGCAGCAGTGTGTATCATCTACAAGATGCACTGCAGGAATTCACCATGGCTCCTTCGACAGCACCTTCCAAACCCACGACCGCTACCACCTAGAAGGACAAGGGCAGCAGGTAGATGGGAACACCACCACATAGAGGTTCTCCTCCAAGTCACTCACCATCCTGACTTGGAAATATATCACTGTTCCTTCACTGTCATTGGGTCAGAATCCTGGAAATCCCTTTCTAATACCACATGTACCTACACCACAGGTGGTTCAAGAAGGCAGCTCACCAACACCTTCTCAAGGGCAATTAGGGATGGTCAATAAATGCTGGCCTAGCCAGTGCCGTTCCAATCCTGTGAATGAATAAATAAACATGCTGAAAATCTGAAATAAGCATTTACACTTGTTCATGATCAATCCAGTGCAGGAAAAACTTCTTTACCCAGTGAATGATGAGAATTTGGAACTTGCTCCACATGATGTAGTTGAGGCAGATAGCAATGGATGCAATTAAGGGGACTCTGGATCATCACATGAAGGAGAAAGGATAAGAAGGTTATGCTGATAGAGTGAGATGCAAAGAGATGGGCGGAGGTTTGTGTATAGCATAAACACTGGCATGGACTACTTGTACTGACTGGCCCGGGTCTGCAATGTATGGTATACACAATTTATTAAATTTAACAGTCCTCTGTCTGCCATTTTAAAGCACACATTAACCTATAATGGATGAAAATGTCTGTTAAAATGGCAGACAAAGGAACGTCAAATATCGGCAACAGAGATTCCTAGGCGGTATCCTCATGAATGGAACTCTTTGAATTTCAGATGCATTCTACAAGGACGTAATAGTTATGTCCTCTTAGAATCACAGAGATTAATGGCATAGAAAGACCCCATTCAGCCCATGGTGTCTGTGCCAGACTGAAGTGGCGAGGTAAGTCAATATATATAAAAAAATAACTTTTCTCATGTGGGCATTGGGATTTCCAACCCAGCAGCGCTGCTGGGTCAACTTCACCACATGGACTGCAGTAGTTCATCTGAAAGGTAGTTCAGCACCACCACCGCCATCTTCCCAAGGGCAACTAGGGATGGGCAATAAATGCCATTGATGCCCATGTCCCAACATTGAATACCTACTGTGCCGTCAAAACGCAGAAGGCAAAATGACAGTGACAACCACTTCACCTGAGTGTCAGCTGTGGCTCAGTTGGTAGCACTCTTGCTTCTGAATCGAAAGGTCCTAGATTAAAGCCATGCCCTAGAATTTGAGGATTATTATCAAGGGTTGATTCTGCAATGCAGCACTAAGGAGGTGCTGCATAGTTGGAAGAGCTGTCTTTTGGATTGAGGAAATTAAACCGAGGCCCCAGCTGACCTCACAACAGATATAAGGCCCCAGGCACTATTTTAAGGAGAAGCAGGGGTGTTTCCCCCCCTCCAGTGCCCTGGCCAATATTTATCCATCAATCAACATCACTTAAAACAGATTATTTGGTGATTATCACATTGCTGTTTGCAAAATCATTCTGTGCACAAAGTAGCTGCTGTGTTTCCTACAGTGACAACACATCAAAGATACTTCATTGGTTGTAAAGTGCTTTGAAATGCCCAGTGGGCATGAAAAGTGTGACATAAATACATGTGTTTCTTTTTATTGTGGATAAAAAGATCCATGCTTAATGGAAAACCCCTCCAACACTATCTATCTTGCTTTCCCCAGTAACTCTACATCTGCAATCAGGAAACTCAGACTAATTAAAGCACTTGGCTCCCAACACATGCCTTCGATCACCTCTGTTTCCCACTCTATGTGTCTTGCTTAAGACAACACTATTAACCATGGTAATTAGAGGCTATCTCTGCACTTTCTGTTGGCACTTAACTTTCTTGTTCATTAGTGTTTAATCTTGCCTAACTTATCTTGCTTTTTTGTGAGCAGTTATTGCCGTGTTCTGTAACATCAGCATTTCCAGATGGTTGAATGAATCTTATCAGAGCTTTATTATAGTCGAACACCCAAAGGTTTACGGAAAAGTGAGCATATGCTCTTCAAACTCATCAAGTTGATGGCTATCATGCGGAAACACACAAAAATGACCAACAGGCCAAGACCAATCGTTCAACTACTCTGTCCCACATGGTTCCATTCCCCACCACAGTTAACCTCCCAGAAGAGCCAAAAAAAAACCCAGGCCAGTTAGAGAAAGAATTCCTTTCCGCCCCACTTAGGCAATTGAAACTTAATCAGAAGGCTGTGTGCTCAAAACCCACTCCAGGGAATTGAGCGCAAAATCACGGCTAGCCCTCCCAGTGTAGCACCGAGGGAATGCTGCACTGTCAGAGGTGCCGTCCCTTGTATGCGACACTAAAACCAAGCCCTTGTCTGCTCTCTCAGCTGGGCGTAAAAGACACTATTGGAAAAAGAGTCCTCCCCACTGTCCTGGCCAATATTTATCCCTCAACCAACATCACTAAAAACAGGATGATCTGGTCAATATCACATCACTGCTCGTAGGACCTTGCTGTGAGGGAATTGGCTGTCACACTTCCTAAATTGCCAAAGGGCACAAATTTCATCATGGCTTTCATGAATGCCAAATTCCCAATGACTGTCATCAACTTGTGATACTGTTAAATGGGACATACCTTTTCAAGAGTTTACTCAGACTGGTATTGATTCAGGTTTATAGTTGAAAACACATTTTTAGTCAAAATGTATAGTGACAGTTTCTGGCAGATGACCAACTCAATTAATAATTAACCTCTGCAGCTGCTTTAAATTTCAGGACTCAATCATTTTTTTTCCCCCTACCATCAGAAAGTAGCAAAGCATATCAAGATAAATCTTGCCAGATATACACTGTGCGTGCTTACAATTTTATATCAAACCCCCACTCATTTCTGAGTTTGCTCCATGTAGAGGGGATTAAATTAACACTGCTAGATATTGGCATATCTGTCATTAATGAGACGTATCTCATTGTCATTGAATTATGTTCATGCATTTACAATTTCGACAAATCCAACGGATAATATATTTGTAACTCCCTGGTTTACTCATTGTAATTGTAGGGCAGACATAGGGCAGATTTAAAAAGAAACAATCCCCTACAGCTCAGAACGTCCTCAGAACTGATCCCAAAATTGTGGCAGAAATTTCATTTCTGCACAGGTTCCAGATGAACTCCCCAGCCTTTGATTCTAGCTTGTTCATTCACCCACTTGCTTTCAGTCCCCACAGCAGCTGAATGCTATGTGTACAGGGAATTGTTCATCCTGTGCTCACTCTGACTTTGTGCTCCTCAAACACCTGAACTGGATTCTCCGCCTTGCTTACGCCTAGAACACCCCTTCACGCTTTGATTCAAGTGGCACTAACAACAACAACTTGTATTTATACAGTACTTTCAACATAATAACATGCCCCAAGGAGCATTATTAAAGAAAATCTGACAACTTGCCACATAACGAGATGTTAGTGCAGATGACCAAACGTTTGGTCAAAGAGGTCGGTCTTGAGAAGCGTCTTAATGGAGGAATGAGAGATGGAGAGGCGGGGAGGTTTAGGGACAATATTTCAGAGCTTAGGGCCTCGGCAGCTGAAGGTCACAAATGGTGGAGCAATTAAAATTGGCGATGCTCAAGAGGTCAGAATTAGAGGAGGGTTGTAGGGCTGGAGGAGATTACAGAGATAGGGGAGGGGTGAGGCCATGGAGGGATTTGAAAAGAAGGATGAGAATTTTCAAATCAAGACATTGCCATTGTGGATCAGGGAGCACAGGGGTCATTGGTGAACAGGGTTGGTGTGAGTTAGGACATGGGCGGAAGAGATTTGGATGACTTCAAAGGTAGAACTTGGGAAGCTGGCTGGGAAGTCATTGGAATAGTTAAATCTAGAGGAACAAAGACTTGGATCAGGGTTTCAGCAGCAGATGGGCTTAGGTTGGACGGAGTTGGATGTCATGGAGGAGAAAATAAATGGTGTTAATGATGGCACGGACATGTGGTTGGAAGATCATCTCAGGGTCAAATGTGACACCAAGGTCACAAACAGTCTGGCTCAGCCTCAGCCTTAGACTATTGCCAAGAAGAGGGATAGAGTTGATGGCTAGGGAACAGAGATTGTTGAGGGGACTGAAGGCAATGGCTTTGGTGTTTCCAATATTTACCAATACCGAGACTCTAAATGTGATTACATTACATAATTGAATTACATACTGAAGGTGATTTCATTACCCTAAGGGTAATTACATTACACTAAAGGTTATTGCACTACAGTAAAGGTGATTACATTACAATAAATGTAATGACATTGCACTAAAGGTGCAATTATACATTATACATTAAAAGTGATTTCATTACACAAAGTGTAATTAAATTACACTAAAGGTATTTACACTAAACCGGCAGCAATGGCCGTCCCATTCACAATGAAACAAAACAGAATACCCTTGACAAATACCTGTGAATCATTCCTCCTGTTAAAGTCAATGAAACAGTAGTTTGTTTGAATGATGTATTTTATCGAATGCGAGCAACTATTTTAAATAATAAAACACAAGATTTTTCTTTTAGAGAACATTCTGCTTCCTTTTAGTCCCAAAGGCTCCAAAAGTCTTTGCAGCTATAACTCACAGCCTGCTAATAATTTACTACACTTTACTGGTAGCCTGCTTCATAAATTTGCATCTCTAAGGGAGATGTAATTAATCTTTGAGTTACGTTTGGCTCAAAGTTTCTTGAGATTATAAGCATCGTCCCTAATGCCTTTTTTTCTGTGCTTGTACATCTCCATACTCTACAGGTACGATGGTATAGTTCTTATGGCACTGGAGTGGCTACCCAGAATTCAGGAGCTCAAATAGTGAAGCTAAATTTTAATAAATCTGCTTCAGCTGGTGGCTGAGGAAGTGACTCTAAGGGACACTGCTCATAGAAACCCAGCTGGCTCACCAATTCATTCATGGGCAGCTGCCCACCTCTACTCAATCTGGCCCACTTGTGACTTTAGACTATAGCCAATGTCCTTGGGAATGATCTAGCAATTAGGAATGGACAATAAAGGTAGTCCTTACTTGCATTAGCCCTACAGCATGATGTTTGAAAATTTGAATTCTCTACCCCTGTAGTCACAAAATTGGGTTGGATGAAGTAAGTAACTTTGCCCATTTGAACTCTTCCTCCCAGCATACCAAGCGCACCATCTTCCCATTAAAGCTTTTTGTTCAAAACCTGCAGCTGAATGGAAAACTCAATGTGACATCTCAGCACTAGTTTGGCTCAGCTGTTGGCACGTTGGCCTTTGAGTTAGGAGATTGTGGCTTCAGGCCCTGCTCTGCAGGACCTTGCATGTATAATTCAGGCTGATCCACCAGCGCCTTACTGCAAGAGAGGAAATCAAAGCTGCCATGTCACCGCTAAAAGCACGTGGCTGTGAAAGATCCTACTTGAAAGGATCAGATACTGTCCATACTCTTGGTTAATCCCATCCCAAGCCAGCTAATGAAGTATGAAACTGGACACTAACGCTTCTCTTGACAATAGGTTTATTCATAGAGTGTAGAATTATATATATCTACTTCCTAACTACTAACCCAGTGCCCCAGCAATCTCTCTTTATACTCTTTTGAGTACCTATGAACTAAGAACAATTAATCAAATTAACTAAATTAACCAAACTGACAGTCTCTCAAAGGAACACTGTTATGAAGGATAAGGATTTGAAGGAAACTTAACAAACTAAAACAAAATGTCATGTTGGGGGCTGATAATGCACTCCAGCCCCCACAATGCCCACCAATAAGATCTCTCTTTATTAGATACTTAATTAAACAATGCCCTTTACCTCTGTACCTTAACAATATAATTAACACACTATTATCATTCAGCTGGGCTGTGTTCTAATGATTTTCTGTGAGACAATTTGGAGAGATGAGTGAAAAGAAGCTTTCGATTGTAAATAGCAACTTGAATGTGTGCCCTACTGGAGAATGGGTAAATGTAATAAGCAAAAGAAAGCCAGTGAGACCAGATGCAACTGTAAACACAGAACGTGTTGCCAGCAATATTAATACCCTGCACAAAAGGACCTGCCACAGGGTAAAATGGTGTCTTTGAAGAGCTGTACATTGACATGTTACCCCTGCATCTATGTAAACAGCATTGATCTCCTGCATATTGCTAAGCTGCCTACAATGGAAGGCACCAAACAGAGCAACCCTTTTCATTCACTAGTATCTTTACCACAATAGTCATCAAAGGGAAGGTTGGGTTTTGGCACTGCTGCATGTTTTGCTGGGAACAGCACTTCATTCTGCCATGTGTCATGACTTCACCCACCACACATCCCCACACAGCAAAGGCCGAAAAATAAATATAGAGCCTTTGCAACTAATGGAAAGAATAAAATACATGTTATCCTTATCATTAAGTAGTCACAACACTTTAATTGAGGGCTATAAGCTTTCTAAGGGTTGATGACCTGTGTCGTTTGACAAATTCTCACCAGCATGTCCACCTTGGCCAGGAACTCACTCGGAATATCTAGTGAGGCTGTCCTTGGGAGGCTGAGTGTGTGAGACCTTGGTGATTGGAAAGTTTCAGTCCTGGGACCAGAAGCTACACTCCTGGTTTACTGGGTGCTACAATGGGCAACAACCAGGGGTACAATTTCTCCTGCTGTGTCTTTGCTGGAAAACAGCCAATCCCACCAATTTGCTAGGGTTTCCATCAGTTAGAATGAAATTGAGGCAATCTCCAAGGAAATTCTACCCCCAGCCCGTGTTTATACCTCTAACCATGGCTTTTCAATCCTTTCAGGACAGCGGACAGCAACAGATCAACTCTTCAGATGTCTGCTGTGAGGATGGAGTCGGCAGGGATCAACTTCCGGGTAAAGACAGACTGCTTCAACCACACAGCCACTTGATAGGCTGCAGTACTGAGAAGAGAAATTGGAGTTGGATACAAGAAGGTAAGCAGGAAACTGCAAAACAAAGTTAAAAAAGTATGAAAATGAATCAAGTAGTTGCAGGTGAAAACACAGGGAAATGTAAGTGAAGGAAGTCAGGGAGAGAAGAGGGAGCAAGAGATCAAAAGAGGAGAGGGAGAGAGAGAGAGAGAGAGCAGGGAGTGGACAGAAGAGAGGGAGGCGGAAAGAGAGGAAGGAAGGGAGAGAGAATGAGGAAGAGAGAAGAGGGGGAGGGAAAAGAGTGAGGGAGGAGAAAGAGAGGGAAGAAGAGCAAAGAGAGAGGAGATGGACGGAGAGAGGGGAAGAGGAGGAACAAAGGAGGGAAGGTAGAGGAAAAAGAGAGGGAGACAGGAAGAGTGGGGAGAGAAAGGAGAGAGGAAAGGATGGAAGTGTAGGTGCTCCATAAATGGTCTTGAACTTGTTATGGTTAAAACTGAAGGAGATTTCAGCTTATTAATAGTCAATCAATGTCATAATGAGTTTTTTTCAGCACCATTCATCACCCATACTAATGCCTGCTTCTCTGGCTTAATGACAATTTTTGTCCGATGATGCTCCTATGAAGTGTCTTGGGGCCTTTTACTATTTTAAAGGTGCTATATAAATGCAAGTTATTGTTACATATGGGGTAGACTTTCAACTTTCTAGCCAAGAGATGGACTGGAGTTGCAAATTACTCGCCTGTTATAGACCCATCAATTTTCAAACCCATCAGTAGAAATGAAAACTAATGGTTTCTATCACAGGTGACTGACCAGTAACTCTAGTTTAACAGCTGGGTGGCAAGTTGAATATCCATCCCCACGTGATACCAATTTTCTCCTAACATCTGCATTGAATGTCACCTGACACTGCCCTGAAGAATTAGACCTGGAATGTCATCACAGGGTGCTCTGCATGGAGAGAGAAAAAGTCAATGGATGGTGAGAAGGAGGGAGAAAGGGAAAACAGCTGAGTCAGGATGGGTGGCTGTGAAAACATCAACTAAAAGAATATTGAGGGAAGTTTTGGGAACAGTGAGAGTGGCAAGATAGAGAGTACTAGGGATGGGAGCTAGAGAAGGATATCAGTATATTGGCTGAATGGTCATGAGGGTTAGAGTGGAGGGAGCTAGGAACATGGGGCTAACTGCTGTCAGAAGTACGGAGGGTGGATTCAGAGGTATATGCTGGAGGAGGTTGACGAGATAGAGTGGGATGAGACTGGACAGCAGTTCCCAACACAGAGCATCCTTCATTTTCAGCGTTTCTCACCACCATCCCCCAGCCCCCAACCCCACTCCCCCACCAGCCAAACTACCTCAATGGCAACTTGGGTGACAAAGAAAAAAAAATCTATTTATGTGGTAGCTTTTAGCTCCTCAGGACACTTTCCAGCTTATGAAATACCTTTGAAGTATGGCCACTGGTGTAATGTAGGAAACGCGACAGCTAATTTCCACACAGCAAGATCCCACAAACAGAAATGTGGTAATGACCAGACAATCTGTTCTTTTTTTTTTGAAATGTTGGTTGAGGGTTAAACATTGGCCAGGACATGGGGGAAGAATTCATTGTCTGTTCTTCGGATAGCTTCATGTGATCTTTTATATCCACCCGAGAGGGCAGACAAAGCCTCAGTTTAACATTTCACCCAAAAGCCAGCACCAGCAGCATGCAGCACTCCCTCAGTACTGGGGAGCTTTGGTTTCTGCTATAGTCGTGTCACAATCACAGACTATAATGTGTGTATTCTGCCAACATTTATATGGGTAGCGCTAGTTAAACCAGGCATGACCTGCTGAAATGGTAGCCCGGGTAATGAAAACTTGTAAATGGAAATAAGGTAAAGATGGGTCTTGAAGATTCCAAGTGATGGAGCAGTGACTATTTCCTTTGGCAGCTTGTTCCATTGTGGGAATTGTCCCTGGGAAGAAACATTGTTGATACACTGCCTTGGAAACAATTGGCCTTCATGTGGATGACTCCCTCATGTTTTGTCATTGCCAGAGGGCCCCAAGTACTTGTTTCTGGCAATCCCCACCAGTCCATTCCATATTTTGCAGAACATGGTCCAATTTCCCCCCACCCCCCAACCCGCCCCCCTCCTTTTACTGTCAGCTTAGATAGTGGCTTCAGTGGGGACTTGTACCCATAACCTACTGACTCAGGGGTGAAAGTGCTACCCACTGAGTCACAGCTGTCACCTTGATAAAGTACTAGAGGGTTGCCAGGTCTTGGTGGAACTACACCCCAGCGTGAATCAGCCCCTTAATGAGAGGAAAGAAGAAATGTAGTTGGAGACAAAAAAAAAACCTTGGAAGAAATTAATGAGAGGAAAACTTTTACACACCAAACTTTTGTGATAAATTACTTTAATTTGCCATTTCAATTGATAAGCAAGTGTTTTACGAGCTTGCTTGAGCTGAAAAATGTAGTTGAATTACACATAATGTTACCTTGGGACACTCTGCTGCTTATGGTAGCTTACCTTGCGATATTTCTTTTGCCTAGGCAGTTCTTTTTCATTGGCTTCTTTCAACCATCTCCCCCTACAGATAATACATGTTGGTGGACAAGTTAAATAAAATTAGTGACAGCACAAAATGGTGCTGGTTAATGTTATTAGCTGTGGGAGTACAAAATGACTTGTCTGCATGAGAAAGAATGAACTAATCCCTGACAAAGGCATCCCAAACAATGTCATGCTTGGACCAGGTCTACATAGATTTGCGTAGGGTGGTAAGGAACAGAAACAGGCCATTTGGCCCAGTGGGTCCATGCTTCAGACAATCCTCCTCCCACCTCTCTTCATTAAATCCTATCAGCATATCATTTTATTCCTTGCTCATTCACTTATCTATCTTTCCTTTGAGTGCACCTATGCTATTCACCTCAACTACTCCCTATGGTAGTGAGTTCCACTTGCTAGCTACTCTCTGGGTAAAGAAGTTTCTCCTGAATTCCCCATTGGATTTATTAGTGACAATCTTATATTGATGGCCCCTAGTTATGGATTCCCCACAAGCAGAAACATCCTCTCTACAACTAAGTGTATGCTTGAATCTATGTAAAATAAAGATGTGAATTGTCAATTTCCAAATCTCTTACTTAATCATTCATTGAGCCACTCAATCAAAGCACAAATGGACTAACATTAAACATATTATTTGCACACAATCGATTACACTTCAGGAACATTTCAATGCCTCCTGGTGAGATTTGACTGCAAATTGATTAATCATGAGGGTTGAGCATTTAAAATATCGATAATTCAGGAATGCTTGATACTATTCGATGGAATTGCTATAACAAGGGAGTGGGGGGGAAAGCATTTGGCCCATTGGAATTGTGCAGAATGGGACTGAATGACAACAGCAACTTGCATCTATATAGCACCTTAAATGTAGTAAAACATTCAAGAGCGCTTTGCAGAACCGGTTATCAAATAAAATTTGCCACCCAGCCACATGAGGAGATATTACAGTAGATGACTAAAAGTTTGACCAGAGGTAGGTTTGGAGGAGCATCGTAAAGCAGCATAGAGAAGTGGACCTGCTGGAGAGATTCAGGGGATTGCAGAGCTTGGGGCTCAGGCAGCTGAAGGCACGGCCACCAATGGTGGAACGATTAAAATCGGGTCGGGTGAGAGGCGAGAAGAGGAAGAGTGCAAAGATCTCAGAGATCTGGGGGTGGGGTGGTCACAGAGATAGGCGAGGGGTGGAAAGGCCTCCAATAATGCAGCGTTCCCTCAGTACCGGAGCACCTGACAGGCCTTTCAGGTTAACATAAACGACCCCACTGTATTACACGAGCAGGATCATTTTCCCAGTGTCCTGGCCAATATTTATCCCTCCAGCAACATCACTAATAGCAGATGATCTGGTCATTATCACCGTGGCTGTGTGAAAATTGGCTGCTGCGTATCCTACAGTACAACAGTGACTACACTTCAAAAAGTACTTCTCTAGCTTAATGTTTTGCTACTTTAAAGGTGCTATATAAAGGCAAATTGTTGCTGTCATTCAGTCCCATCCTGCACAATTCCAATGGGTGAAATGCTTTCCCTCCACTCCCCTGTTATAGCAATGCTGTTGAATAGTATCAATCGTTCCTGAATTTGGGACAAAAGCAAAAAACTGCGGATGCTGGAAATCCAAAACAAAAACAAAAATACCCGGAAAAACTCAGCAGGTCTGGCAGCATCTGTGGAGAGGAACACAGTTAACATTTCGAGTCTGCATGACTCTTCAACAGAACTAAGGAAAAATAGAAAAGGGGTGAAATATAAGCTGGTTTAAGTGGGGTGGGGTGGGACAAGAAGAGCTGGATAGAGGGCCAGTGCTAGGTGAATTTGGGACATCCTGAGACTGTGTATAAGGCGCTCCATAAATACAAGTTCCTTCTTTTGTTTTTCTTTTTCCACAGTTAAGTGCTAACTTGGGTAACCTGCACATTGAGAATTGGCTAATAGGACTAATCGGATAGCTCTTTGAGAGAGCCATCATAGGCACGAGGGGCTGAATTGTATCATTCTGTGATTCCAAGAAATACCTGACTTTAAGGGCAGGAATTTGCCTGTGGGCTTCCGAACCCCGGAATCAGGCTCAAGTGGGAACCAGAAGGCCGCTCGGTGTGGGGAAAAGATCACTCAGTGTGATTTTTCCCCACAGACACCAATTCAGGACGGTGGGTGGGCCCTCAAAAGCTGGAGGGCCAATCGGAGATCTTCCGGCTTGGAAGCTGAAGCAGAATGCCACGACGGGCAAGTGAGAGCGAGGGCACCTCAAAATGGAGGTGCCCTTTCTCCACGTTTTTCAAACCTTAAATTAAAACATCCCTTTTGCAAGCCAGGCCGCCCCTGTTGGGGGAATAAGGTGGTGGGGGCAGGGAGCCCCTTCACAGAGACCCTGCAGCTGCTGCTGCACCCAGGAAGGTAGGGAGGGCCTCCAACTGTTCCTGAATGCTGGCCCCTAGGTCTGCGGCTGGGGGTGGGGGGTGGGGTGGGAGATGGTGGAGGGTGGGGTGGGAGATGGGGGGCGGGTGGGGGGTGGGGTGGGAAATGGGGGGGGGTGGGGGGTTGGGTGGGAGATGGGAGGGTGGGGGGTGGGGTGGGAGATGTGGGGGTGGTGGGTGGGGTGGGAGATGGGGGGGTGTGGGGTGTGGGATGGGAGATGGGGGGATGGTGGGTGGGGTGGGAGATGGGGGGTGGGGTGGGGGGTGGGGTGGGAGATGGGGGGGGTGCGGGGTGGGTTGGGAGATGGGGGTGGGGTGGGGTGGGAGATGGGGGGTGGTGGGGGGTGGGGTGGGAGATGGGGGTCCACCTCTAGGCAGTCAAACTATCCCCTGTGGCCTCTGGGAACCTCGAGGCTGACTGGAAAATCCCAGTTGTCCTCGGTTAATGGGTTTTAATAGGCCCTTAATTGGGTCAATTGGCTACACCCGCTGCCTCCGGTCTTGCAACCATGTCACCCTCCTGCCCTCCCCATTGCCTCCTCTGGGGAAAATGGCTGGTGGGCAGGATGAAGCCAGAAAACTGGCGCGCTGGCTGGAGGCAAAATTCTGTGCCTGCCCGACTATCTTCCTGGCCCCATTTTGAGGGAGGGGTGTGGTGGGGGGGTTTGCCGGTGTGGGGGTAAAATTCCACCCCTAAGTTTTCAATTTCAAAAATGACAAGGTCAATGAAAATAAAGTGTATGTGGAGATTAAAATTACTTTCTGCGCAATTTGTGCAAAATCAAAAAATGGATCCTTACGATTATACACCACATAATGTAACAGATTCTACATAAATTGCAGCCTTGGACTGTGCCAAAAAGTCATTATTATTTGCACCATTGCAGAGGCCGCTAGTGTTTTTCAATAATGGCTATATGCAGCCAAAAGTGGTAATTATTTACTGATACAGTTATAGCCTGAGCAGGGCTAATAATTGATCTTTTGATAGCAAATTGCTTCTCGCATCAGCAATGCAAACTTCAGAGAGAAGTGGTGATCATTTTGATTCTCTATCGACAACCAAATGCTTCCGAGGGATAAGAACTGGTTTTCAACATTAGTTGGCACGTGCACCCCTATTGCTGTGCTATACAGGGCAAAAAGCGTTGTGTTTTAAAGGATTGAATGAATAAGGCCCCGTCTCCCATCTCAGGGGGACGTAAAATATTCCAGGACACTATTTTTGAAGAAAAGCAAGGGAGTTCTCTCCAGTGTCCGGACCAATAATTATCCCTTGACCAATATCACTAAAACTGCCAGCACTGTGGGTGTACCTACACCACATGGACTGCAGCGGTTCAAGAAGGCGGCTCACTGCCACCTTCTCAAGGGCAATTATGTATGGAAAATAAATGCTGGCCCAGCCAGTGATGCCCACATCCTGTGAGAGAATAAAAAAACAAATTATCTGGTCATTATCACATCGCTGCTTTAGTGGGACCTTGCTGTTCTCCAATTCAAAAAGTATTTCACTGCTTGCAGTGGGTTTCAGGAATCGTTGGCTGTAAAACACTTTGGGACACCCTGAGGTCATGAGAAGCGCTATATAACTGCAAGTCTTATCGAGCTGATCTCCGCTGATTCAGCATCCCAAAGAGGAGTAAAGATAAACAGGGTTTCTAGTTACTCCTGATTGATCTCGGCTGGAAAGTGTTGGATACCTGCTGGGGAGAGAGTCGGGGTTGGCTGGGATAAGAACATCAGAACATAAAAAATGGGAGCAGGAGTAGACCATTTGGCCCATGAACCTCCTCCACCATTAAACACGACCATGGCTGATCATCGGCCTTAACTACACTTTCCCGCCTGCTCCCCAAATCCCTTGATTCCCTGAGATTCCAAAGATCCATCTATCCCAGCCTTAAATGTATCCAACGATGGAGATCCACAACCCTCTGGGGTAGAGAATACCAAAGATCCACAACCCTTTGAAGAAAGAAATTCTCCTTCTCTCAGTTCTAAATGATCAGCCCCTTATCCTGAGACTGTGCCCCTGTGTTCTAGATTCCCCAGCCAGGAAAAAAAACTTCAGTGTCTACCCTCTCAAGCCACTTCGGAATCTTGTATGCTTTGATGAGATCACCTCTTATTCTTCTAAACTCCAGGGAGTATAGGCCCAACTTGCCTAGCCTCTCACCACCTTCTCATCTGAAGAATCAACCTTGTAAGACCTTCACTGCACCGCCTCCAAGAGAAGTATATCCTTCCTCAAATATGAAGACCAAAACTGCATTCAGTACACCAGGTGTGGTCTCACGAAAGCCCTGCACAACTGTAGCAAGGCTTCCTTATTCTTGTACTCCAATCCCCTTGCAGTAAAGGCCGACTTGCCATCTGCCTTCATAATTACTTGCTGTATCTGCATACTAATGTTCTGTGTTGCATGGCCTCCAATGGTCATATAGCCGGCTGATACTCAGTGCCTAGACGAACAAAGGGAGAATGACCACTTGGTTAGGGCATTGGAGGCCAGCTGGCAACATGGGGAAATGAACCCCGAAAATAAGGCAGGACAAGGAGGGAGGAAAAAAAGTTAAGGGATAGACACGACGGACGGGGTTCCCGCCCAAAGTCCACTGACTTTTTAGTGTTCGAAGTCTGGCTGGTGCACATCATTGTGGGAGGGATGGAAAAATCCCAGCCTTTGTGTTAGTGTTTCCAGCACAGAGTTCCACAGGAGTGCAGGTTGACAGAGTCCAGAGACAGCCTTTGGTTTATTATTATTTATCATTGTTATTACCCTTTTTTTTTTGGAGTGAAGAGGAGAATTACTAGAATGGGCTGACGGATGAAAGAATTCAGTCACGTTCAATGATTAGGGAAGCTGAGGTTGATTCCCCTTCAAGCAGAGATGGCCAAGGGCAGATTTGAAAGGAGTGTTAAAAACCAAGAAGGGATTATGTTCAAGTAAATAAGGAGAAGCCACTTCCGCAGGCAGAAGGGTCAGCGACCAGGGTGCACAGATTTAAGGTGATTGGCAAAAGATCCAGAGGCAGCGTGAGGCAAAAAGGAATTTACAGTGAGCTGTTGTGATCTGGAATGTGCCATCTGAAAAAAGATTGGAAGCAAATTCAATAGCAGCTTTTGAAAGGGAAGCGTAATATAGGAAAATGTGAAGTTCACTTTGACAGGAAGAATAAAAAAAATCAGAGTACGGAGAACGTTTGCAGAATTCCGAGGTGCAGAGGGATCCAGGGGCAATATTTTACCCTTGGCCTGTGGGCGCGCGCCCGACACGCCTGTGCGTGAAATCAAGGGCGTTGACATCAGATGGGCTTCCCGATGTCAACGTGCACTCGCGATATTTCACTAGGCAGGAGTGCAAAGAAGACAGAGGTGCGCCCGCCATGAATTTTATGGCCAGTTAAGGCCCTTGAGAGCCCAATTGGCTCCAAGTTTACGTGTGATTTTCAGGCCGCCGCATGGGCAACACGGGCAAACCTCATCCACGGGCGGGATAAGAGGGGCCAGTGAGCTTCATAAAGCAAATAGTGAGTAGTTTTGGATATCACATGCTGCTTCTTTGCTCCTGTGAACAGGTCAGCTTCATTTCGCTTCAGCGCTGCATTCAGAGCATTTAGAGGCTTCAGTTCAGGACTCAGTGTTGTCTTCCAGGCCCCCGGAGGATTCACACCGTGTGGGGCCTTCCAGGTATCAGACAGCCTCCCCTTACCCTGGGAATGGGGATTGTGGTCTCCGCTGGAGGAAGAGAGGGCCAGAAAGTGGAGGAGGCCAGGAGTCCATATTCAGCCTCCAGGAGAGTGACCTGTGGGAGGAGAAGTGCAGGCACAAGGGGCGCAGGGCCAACAGGAAGTGCAAGGCAGAAGGGGCCGCAGAAGACGCCATTATTTTGATGCCAGGGTTCACAGGTGGTGATGCATTTACCTCAATATGTCTGAGGTGCAATGCCGAAGGAGGCTCCATCTCTTAAGGGAGACAGTGACCTCCATCTGTCAGAGGATCAGCCCTGAGATCAGCTCTGACTGTGTGGGTGGATACACTATGACAATGGCTCTGAAGGTCAAAGTGGTCCTAAACTTCTAAGCCTCCGGCTCTTTCCAGGGGGTCAGTGGGGGATCTGTGTGGACTCACCCAATCAGCTGTCCACAGTTGCATCAAGCTGGTGACAGACGCTCTGTTCAGGCGTTCATTGACTTTCATTCATTACCATATGGATGAGCAAGCCAAAGGCTTCACGGTGAGTGCTGGGTTCCCCCGTATCCAGAGTGCAAACTGCACACATGTGGCCATCAAGGCGCCAGCGGGTGAGCCAGGAGCCTTCATGCAGATAGTGTGTGACCACAGGATACAGATTCTGCAAGTCTGTGCAAGGTACCCAGGCAGCTCCCATGACCCTTACATCCCCAGACACTCCCAGGTGCCGAGGCTCTTCAGTGCTCCAGCCCGGCTGGATGGATGGTTGCTGGGTGACAAGGGCTATCCCCTCAGAAGGTGGCTCATGACGCCTCTCCACCATCCAAGAACAGAAGCTGAGCAGCGCTACAATAGGAGCCACGGCACCACAAGGACTGTGGTGGAGAGAACCATTGGTCTGTTCAAGATGCGCTTCCGATGCCTGGACCACTCGGGGGGTGCACTCCAGTACCCCCCAGATCATGTCTCACTGATAGTGGTTGCATGCTGCACTCACCACAATCTGGCACTGGAAAGGGGGGGACGCAGTGGAGGAAGAAGATCTTGACCCAGCTGCACAGGCAACAGACAGTGAGTCCAGTAGTGAGTCCGAGGACGAGCACGCTCAGAACGCTGGGGGCATAGGTGCAGACCTGGGTAACCTACAGGGAGGCAGGGACACCGGGGAAGCTTTGATCCAACCCTCCTTCAGCTAGTCTACCAAATAAGAACCACCGCCACATGCCAGGGCTGCAGGTTCCATACTCGATCCCTGACAGGACCAGTTCCTTGCTCAACAACTATGTGCCACTGCAATAAAGTTTAAGGAGTCACACGTCCATCATGACATCATGGCTTACCCTGCACCTACAGAACAAATGAAGCATCCAGAGGCCAGTTGCAAAAAAAAAATCTCATTTACTACTGACTGACAAACATAGCAGAAAATAACATTCACGGTGTTTTACATCACACCATTAAAATAAAACAGAAAAATGGGGGAGATGAATATCACCTGCGATCAGGCTGTATTGTGCTTAAGGTGTTTAAGTTTTCACTTGAGTGCTCCGTCTAGGTGCTTCCCCCCTTGCTGGCACCGGCATTGGAGACGGCCTGCTCACTCTGCTGTCCTGTTGGGCTTGATGACTTTGGCAGGCATCCTCTGGCCCATGGAGCCTGTGCCAGCCCTACCTGGGAGGGAGCAGCCAGTGCCCACAGCTGGCATCTCCCCAGTCACCGCAGCCTCATCAGATGCCACGGTCACTGGCAGAGGGGTGGAGGAGCTGCTGCCATCATCCAGAGCGCCCTGAGAGGAGCCCACAGAGACGATTGGCAGCTCATGCACCAACGTCAGGTTGCTCCGTATCTCCCTGCTCACCATTGATGGACGGGCACCTAGTTGGGATACTGGGTGCCCAATCCATCTCCCACACTGACAGTGACCAGCTGAGGCCATTGCCAGTGTGAGGGCTTGCAGGTCCGAGCGCATCCCCAGGAACCCCCGATTGAGTCCCTGGAGGAGTCTCTTTGTGAGAGTCACCACTCTCTGCATGGAGGAGGCATTGCACTCGGCCATGAGGGTCAACGCAGTGCTTATGCTCCACATGGACTCCTTCACAATGGACACCATGGCGCGCATACTCTCATATATCTCCGCCAGATCCTCCCGCACACCCTGCTGGACTTCCAGCAGCTGCTGCCTCATGGACAACTCCAGAGGCCCATCATTAGCCATCGACTGAGCATTGTCCTGGTCTCCAGCAGTCCTCCGACTGCCGGCGCTCTGGGCACTCTCTGCCTCCGCCTGCATCTCAAGCGAGTGTGAAGTGCCCTCACCGCTGTGCACTGAGATACTAGACGCCGATCTTATGTCCACCGAGCTGCTGGTATCTGCGCTGGTGCCTGTTTGACAGAGAGGGTGTGACGCTGGTGCGTGTTTAGCACGCTGGGCCTCGGAGGTCAGGGGTGGGCCTTTAGGCTCCTCGCAGCGAGGGGCTGCTGGTGAGCCTAAAAGGGAGGAGAAGGTGATGTCATTATTTAAGTCATTAGGCTGTCAGTGTGCATGCCTGGCACCCTGATGAGACAGAAACCTGCTTCATGGTGCCCTCATCTTTCCATTATCAATGGGGATTCCAGGTTCGAGGCTCACATCAATATAGAGACTATGCTGCAATGGTTGCAAAAATCCACATTCTCACCTCCGTGCACTGTACTCTTACCTCCCTCGTACCCCAGCCTCACTGCGCCTGCTTGCCCGAGGTGCATGGTGCCTCTCCAGCTCCAGGGCCACCTGCTTGTCTTGTGTGAGGATGAGGAGGTGAGGGGGTCCTCGGCCAGTCTGCAGCCTCTCTACATTGTTATGATATGTTTTCTCCTGGAAGGATAGAGGAGCATTGCTTAGTCTACCTGCAGCCTGGCCAACCCCACCTGAGGAACCCCACCTCACAGGGCTCAGCCTATTGGAGCCACAAGGCGCTCAGTCCAAGCAGCCAGGGCTCACCCCCTTGGCCAGCTCCTGCCTGATTGACATTTGCCACTCACACTCTAACATCTGAGGCCCACAGGGGGGGGATGGGAAGCTCTTACCTGTTCTGCAAAGTGACCCATGCCAACACGGTGCTCACCCTTCCCGATCGCAGGAGATCGTTGAAGCACTTCCGGCACTGGACCCATGTGCGCCTCACCACATTGTGGCTACTGACCCTGGATGCCGCCTCCTCCCAGGCCTTTTTGTTGAGGTATGGGGTGGGGGGGGGCCTCCTCCTCCTACCGTCCTTGGGGACAAGGGTTTCTTTCCTCACTGCCACCCCCTCCAGGAGGGCACCGAGGCACTCGTCCGAAAAACGCAGGGCCGGCTATCCTGCCGACCTGCCCTCTCTCCTGCCATGTCCACCCGCCGGGGTGACATGCCATTGACTTCCGCGTCCTTGGGTGGCAGCCTCCCAGGGGCTGCAGAGGCCACATTTGAATCGGCCGTCGGGTCACCATTGGACCCAGCGGACATTAAGCCCCCATCCCCGCCCCTGCCTGCCCCCTTCGCGCTCATTGAAAGTCAGCGTCTCACGCTGGGTGGGCCTTAATTGGCCCGCCTGGATAAAATCGCGGTCGGCTTCCCGACTGCCCCCACCGAGTCCACCAGCCAAGGGTAAAATTCTGCCCTGGGTGTTCTAGTGCATGAGTTACAAACAGTTAGTCTGCAGGTACAGCAAGTAATTCAGAAGGCTAATGGGATCCTGTCCTTTTGTTATGAGGGGAATTGAACTTAAAAGTAAGGATGTTATGCTTCAGTTATACAGGGAATCGGTGAGACCACATCTAAAATATTGTGTGCTGTTTTGGACTCCTTATTTAATGAAGGATGTAAATACGTCGGAGGTTCAGAGGAGGTTTACTAGATTGATACCAGGAATGAGTGGGTTGTCTTCGGAGAAGAGGTTGGATAGACTGTGCTTGTTTCCACTGGAAGTTAGAAGAGCGAGGGGGTGATGTGATTGAAGTATATAAGATCCTGAACGGTCTTGACAATGTGGTCGTGGAAAGGATGTTTCCTCTCGTGGGTGAGTCCAGAGCCAGGGGGCACTGTTTTAAAATTAGGGGTTGCCCTTTTAGGACAGAGATGAGGAGAAAGTTTTTCTCTCTCAGAGGGCTGTGTGACTTTGGAACTCTCTGTCTCAGAAGGTAGGTGGAGGTGGGGTCATTGAATATTTTTAACGCAGAGATAGATAGGCTTTCGTTGGGCAAGGGAATCAAGGGTTTTCGGTGGTAGGTGGGAATGCAGAATTCGAAACACCAACAGATCAGCCATGATCTTATTGAATGGTGGATCAGGCTTGAGGGGCCAAATGGCCTACTTCTGCTCCTATTTCGTATGTTCATATGGAATCAAGGTAAGATGGAGTTAAGATGCAGATCAGCGATGATATCACTGAATGGTGGACCAGGCTCGAGGGGCTGAAAGGCCTCCTCATTCCTTTGTATCCCTATGCCAGTCGCATTACTGAACGCAGGGAAAATCGATGCATGCAGCTAAGAACCTACAACTAGTGTGCGTTAATACAATGGCTCATGCAAATACTTTTGTCATCATCATTAATTCCAGTGACAAGCAAGGTGGCACAGAGCTGCAAGAGATGACCTACTGTGATTCAATCAGACTTAGATAACCAAAACAAAAAAAAAGACTGATGCCTGGAATGGCTTAAATTTCATCCCCGTGGCCTTAGCAAGGCAGTTCTGTTATTTCTGGCAATTCTCAATGAGAAGCGAGGACCTCAACAAGGAATTTGTTGAGGAAAGTAATGAATTTTTAACGCACACACGGCCTGTGAGTAATGAGATGTCGCTGGCTCATTATGATCTGTATACGCAGCAAACAGTGGTGCTGGTCTCCAGTATTTCTGGCCTTAACAATCTTCTTCATGCCTTCGAAGTACTCAAGGTGCAGACATTAATCACAGTGGTCTCTGGTGTATTGTTTGTACTGATGATTTCAGCTCCTTGCATCAAAGACCATCACCTCATTAGAATGACTGCTTGCTGATGGTATTAACCTCTATTCCTTATGTGTTAATTCCTAAGTGCTTTCTTAAATCACATTTTTCTTTCTAATGTCCTTTTCTCCAACAGACTTCCGAATGCACAGTTTAGGGTCTGACACCAGAACTACTGGAAGTGCTGTTGGGCCTCAGCCAAGTGATTATTCTTCATGAAACAGCAAGCGCAGGCCATTCAGCCCCTCAAGCTTGCTCTGACGTTCAACATAATCAAGGTTGATCTTACACCTCGATTCAACTTTCCTGCCCATTCCCTTGATTCCTGAGAGATCAAAAATCCATCAACCTGAGTCTTGAAATATACTCAATAATGGAGAACCATAACCCTTTGGGGTAGAGAATTCGGAAAATTCACAACTCTCTGAGCGAAGAGGTCTCAGTCCTAAATTGGCCCCTTGATTCTGAGACTGTGCCCCCGCCATGTTCTAGATTCCCCAGCACTGTCTAAAAGGGAAAACATGAGAACAAGACTGGCACTTGGGAGAAAAAAATTCAAAATGGGGAACAGAGTTCATGGTCTGAAGTTGTTGAACTCAATGTTGAGTCCAGAAGGCAGTTCTGGAAGATGAGGTGCTTGTGTTGGGCTTCACTGGCACGTTGTAGCAGGACGAAGACAGAAATGTGAGCATAAAAGCAATATAGTGAATGGAAATCTCCAAATTTGCAGATGACACAAAGCTGGGTGGGAGGGTGAGCTGTGAGGAGGATGCAGACATGCTTCAGTTTGATTTGGACAAGCTGAGTAAGTGGGCAAATGCATGGCAGATGCAGTATAATGTGGATAAATGTGAGGGTATCCACTTTGGTAGCAAAAACAGGAAGGCAGATTATTATCTGAATGGCTATAAATTGAGAGAGGGGAATGTGCAACGAGACCTGGGTGTCCTCGTACACCAGTCGCTGAAGGTAAGCATGCAGGTGCAGTAGGCGGTAAAGAAGGCAAATGGTATGTTGGCCTTCATAGCGAGAGGATTCGAGTACAGGAGCAGGGATGTCTTGCTGCAATTATACAGGGCCTTGGTGAGGCCGCACCTGGAATATTATGTGCAGTTTTGGTCTCCTTATCTGAGGAAGGATGTTTTTGTTATAGAGGGAGTGCAGCGAAGGTTTACCAGACTGATTCCTGGGATGGCAGGACTGATATATGAGGAGAGATTGAGTCGATTAGGATTATATTCGCTGGAGTTCAGAAGAATGAGGGGGGATCTCATAGAAGCCTATAAAATTCTAACAGGTCTAGACAGGGTAGATGCAGGAAGGACGTTCCCGATGGTGGGGGAATCCAGATCCAGGGGTCACAGTCTGAGGATACGGGGTAGACCACTTAGGACTGAGATGAGGAGAAATTTCTTCACCCAGAGAGTGGTGAACCTGTGGAATTCGTTACCACAGATAGTAGTTGAGGCCAAAACATTGTATGTTTTCAAGAAGGAGTTAGATATAGCTCTTTGGGCAAAAGGGATCAAAGGATATGGGGAGAAAGCGGGAGCAGGCTATTGAGTTGGATGATCAGCCATGATCATAATGAATGGCGGAGCAGGCTCGAAGGGCTGAATGGCCTACTCCTGCTCCTAGTTTCTATGTTTCTAAGAAATGGCAAGTGGTTGGAAGATTGGGGTCATGCTTGCAGTCTGAGTGAAGGTGTTCTGCAAAGTGATCACCCATGTCTGCATTTGTTCTCCCCAGTGTAGAGGCGACCACATTGTGAGCAATGAATACAGTAGACTAAATTGAAAGAAGTACAAGTAAGTTGCTACTTCACCTGGAAGGAGTCTTGGACGATGAGGAGGGAGGAGGCAAAAGGGCAAGTGTTACACCTCCTCTAATTGCATGGAAATGTTGGGGGGTGATGGACCAGGGTGTCACAGAGGGAACGGTCCCTTTGGAATGCTGACATGGGAGGGGAGGGGTAGATGTGTTAGTTGGTGGAAAGGGCAGAGGATGATCTTTTGAATGTGGGGGCTGGTTGGGTGGAAAGTGAGGACAAGGGGAACCCTGTTGTTGTTCTGGGAGGGAGGGGAAGGGGTGAGGGCAGAGTGCAGGAAACTGGTTGGACACAGTTGAGGGCCCTGTCAACCACAGTGGGGGAGCGGGGATTGTAGGGGAAATCCTCGGCTGAGGAAAAAGGAAGACGTGTCAGAAACGCCATTGTGGAAGGTAGCATCAGAACAGATGTGACTGAGATGGGGAAACTGGGAGAATGAAATGGAGTCCTGACAGGAAGCAAGGTGTGAGGAGGTGTAGCTGACGTGGCTGTGGGAGTCAGTGGGCTTGTAATGAATGTTATAATGAGGTCAGTGACAGTCCTGGGAAAAAAATGGCTGGATGTTTGGTGGTGGGATCACGGTCCAAGGAGAGGGAGGAAGAAATGGCTGAGAGTTGACGTTCAGGCTCTGCAAGGTTGAGGTTGGTATGTGAGACAATAACAGCACCACCTTTGTCAGCAGGTTTGATAACAAAGTCAGGATTGGACCTGAGAGAACGGAGTGCAGTGAGTTCGGAGAGAGACGGATTAGAGTGGCTGAGGGGGGGGTGGTGGAAGCAGAGAAATTAAGACCTCAAATAAGGCCGCCCCACAGCGATAACATATTACCGGCAACAAGCGGAGGGTTGGACAAAGTTTGGGGGGGGGGGTAACATAAATAAAAGCAAAATACTGTGGATGCTGTAAATCTTAAATTAAAAACAGGAAATGCTGGAAAATCTCAGCAAACCTGGCAGCATCTGTGGAGAGAGAAACAGAATTAACATTGATGAGTCCCCATGACTTTTCTTCAGGGGGAAGTAACATCTTGGGGGTGGGGGCTGCACCCAATGCACACAGGTCACCCCTCCCTCTACCCATAATATGCCCCTCCCCTTCCTCCTACCTTTCCAACAAGGCATTCTCACTCTTGCCTGCCACTGCCAGCATATTATGGGAGTACACGTGTGGATAGAGGGCCTTAACTTGGCCACTTAAGTGGGGGGGTGCGGGGGCTGTAAAATCCAGCTCATGACTGCCTTATCCTTCCTACCAAAACGTGCCACCTCACACTTATCCTTTTGAAGTTCATTTGCCAAGTACATGCCCATTCTGCCCATTTGTTACCGTCTTCCTTTATTTTGAGTCATCCTCTGTATTAGCTAATTTGGCATCGTCCGCAAATGTTGAAAATGTACATCTAATGGCAGAGTTCAAATCATTGATATAAATAGTGAGTAACACTGGTCCCAGCACCAATCTCTGAGATGCAGTAATTCCCAATATTTGCCAATCTGAGCAACTATCTTAAACAATTACTCTCTTTTTCCTGTGTCATAGTCAGCGTGCTATCCGCTCTGCTACAAATCCACTGAATCCAAATAATCTTACCTGAATCATGTGTCCACAGTGCAGTACCTTTATTGAAGGTTTTTTGCAAGTCCAAATATGTTGCTTTGGAGTTGTTGCTTAGTTATGTGATTTTTTCCTTAGTGCAATTTGCCTTTAATCTGCAAAACCAGCTCCAACAACACTCCAGAAGCTCGACACCATCCAAGACAAAGCAGCCCACTTGATTGGCACCCCATCCAAAATCTTAAACATTCACTCCCTCCACGCACAGTGGCAGCAATGTGTACCGTCTACAAGATGCACTGCAGCAACTCACCAAGCCTCCTTCGACAGCACTCTCCAAATTCGCGACCCCTACCACCCAGAAGGACAAGGGCAGCAGATGTATGGGAACACCACCACCCCCAAGCTCCCCTCAAAGCCACACACCATCCTGACTTGGAAATATATCGCCGTTCCTTCACTGTCGCTGGGTCAAAATCCTGGAACTCCCACCCGAACAGCAGTGTGGGTGTACCTACACCACATGGACTGCAGCGGTTCAAGAAGGCAGCTCACCACCACCTTCTCAAGGGAAACTAGGCATGGGCAATAAATGCTGGCCCAGCCAGCGATACTGACATCCCATGAAAGAACATGTTAAAAAAAAGGTGGTAGAATTTTAAGCGCAAATTACTTCCAGCACAACTTGAGTTGAAGCGATCTTTTGCGCTAGCTTAAAAAACATTGCACAAGTAGCCGGCCACAACTAAAAAAAACTGGCTATAGAGAATGGGAACCAGCATGAGGTAATCACCATTGGGAGTTTCCAGTAGTTGTTGGCTTATTTGTTGGCTTTCAAGGAAAGTCTAAACTAAACTGATTCTTTTGACATCAAGGACACTAATAGGAATGTTTTAAACTTATTGAATATAAGTATCTTTCAATAGCCTAAAATTGTCTGCTGAATCCCAATATAGGAAATGGTTCTGTATATGCAGGTGGTGGATTGATTGGTTAAAAGTTGGGACCCCCTCCCTGCGCTCCCCTCTCCCCCATTATCTCTATCAATCAGGCTGCCCATGGCTGGCAGCCCCACTTAAAGCAGCCCTGCAGTTAAATTCTGCAGTACAGTCGGAAGACCTGTACTCCCAGACTTCCTGACCTCGCAACATCTCCTCCACCCCCACAGAGCTTGCCCCCCCAGATGAAAATCCAGGCTTATGTCTTCAGTCACCAGGAAATTCCAGCTCTGGATGCCCTTACTTTGCCCCCATAAATAACATGACCACTGCCAACTTAACGCATGGCTTCGAACGAGAGTCAAAACTTAAGATAATCTCGCTAACCGATAAATCACAAGATTAGTGTGTTCCGTATGGTTTTTATTTGATAATCCCCTTCACAAAATATCTAAAATTCCAACATTAGCAAACACACTGAGGACACAGTATGTATATATATATAAAAAAAACTTAACAACCAAGTCATTTTTAGAGATTTAGAGAGGACTGGGCAGATTTATAACTATTTGCTTATCAAACATGCCTCAATAATTTCCTTTAAAGTGGAAAGGGTTCAGAGGTTCCTAAGTGGTAATGATTTTTGCATTTAACTCTTTTTTAATGCGACGCCGTCGATTTCCTACATTACAATGGCGCCTGCACTTCAAGGGTATTTCAGTGGCTGTGAAGCACTTTGAGATGACCTGAGGCTAGGAAACACGGTATATCAATGCAAGTCCTTAAGATTTATTTTCGTACGATTAACGACCAAATCCAACCCTTCCTATAGGATGCCACATGCGTATGCAAAATCTGTGCAGTGGCAGACCTCCCGTGGTTTTGCTGCCAGTATGTCAGAGGATGTGCTGCTCCACCACGTAATGCGTGAGGTATTAGTCTGTTATAGAGAAATAAGAGTTTGTTGAGCTGCTTTGTGTAACATGGTCCACCCCTTTCAGGCTGCCATTGTGGCACACACCCTGATGTCAATAGAAACGTTTGTTGGGTCTTCCGCAGATGCTGAAGTAGAAGGTTGAGGTTTTCTCTTATTGATTAGGCAAGTACTTACAAAAGCCCAGCCCCTCCCCAGAAGGTCAGAATGAACCATCAGGAAATGACTGGCTTTCTTTCCCTTTCCATTTCCTTTCCTGTGCAACAAAGGAATGATACGTACACGGGGAGGTGCAATGCCTGAAGCGTGATGGGCGCATCTTAATTTAGATCAGGTAGATGGGTCGGTAATTATCCCAACCATACTTGGCAGCTTGAGTTCAAACTGGAATCAGGCTTCTTCCTATTTATTGTAAATTTTGTGTTCATTGATAAAAGAATGTCAACAACAACCTCTTCACCCCTGCCTTAACCTGAACTTTAGTAGAACTCTCAGTGATGCACAGGTGCATCATTCCCAATTGAACACCAGCGAGCCATTCAGACTGAGCAAGACTGCCAATATAACTTTACTCCAGCCATCTTCCGTTATGGGGGAGTGCAAGAGATAGTGTGAAAGATAGAATGTGAGGTGGGAGGGGGGGGGCAGAGAGAGAGAGGGGTGAAGCAAAAATAAAGGCAGAGAAAGAAAAAAGAAAAGATAAGTGTGCTGAATGAGCAAAGAGAGGGAGAAAAATATAGCTATCCCACACGCACTTTTTTCCTTCAATCTGGGTTGAATTCAAACTCAAGACGAAGGAATTGTTTCTAATCCGTATTCCCAACCAGCGCTGGGCTTCTGCTTCTTTCATTATCACAGTGACAGTGCTCCCACACAGTGCTACAGCACGGCTGGAGCCAAGGCTTCCAAATCACGTTATTGAGTGACAGCTGATCAGGCACCGGCGTCAGAGTCCTCTGGTGCTTGTTCACGGCTTCTCTCATCGCTTCCAGAATTTGATAATACTGGGGCTCTGAGGTGGGTGTCAAAGGCGATGATTCTGCTGGGTCTCTCGAAAGGTCATAGAGCAAAGGTGGGTCATGTTGACTGACATAAGCTCCATAGCACATGCAAACGTGTGTGTCAAAGCAACCTTGTCTCCCTTCCGGATTGAAGTTTGGTGTGAAGAAGTGGGCTTTCCACACAGAGGAGCCTGTAACAAATGCAATAGACAATACATGAGGCCATAAAAATATTAAAGAAACCATTACTATTGACAATCGTGACAGATCACTTGGGTACGATGACCATCTAACTGCTGAGCTGAGGATTATCAGATCAGCCATGATCTCAATGAATGGTGGAGCAGACTCGATTGGCCGAATGGCCTACTTCTGCTCCTACGTCTTATGGTCTTCTGAAGCCAGGCTCTTCCAGGAGCCAATAGTATATACAGAATGCCTGTCACATTGCACATGTATAGACCGTATACCGTGAAAGCATTGTGGCCAAGCATAATAAAATACTTGAAATTCATTCTACTCAACCAAACTGACAGAAAACGGTCAAATGTTTTTTTATCTAGATAGTTTAGGAAAATTTCTCTCTGCTCCCCTTTCCCTCCCCTCCCAAGAACTTTTCCCTTTGCTGAAGTTGCTGATTGCTGAGGTGCAGTCCAATGGGGACAGGGCACCCTCTTGTAGCTCCAATGCAAGTTGGTGTTTTTCAGCCGTGAGCCTGCAATGGCAGCTTGTCCGGCATATTATCCGACCACGACAAGCCAAGCGTCACTGGAAATCCAACCTTTCCAAGGGCAATTTGGGATGGGCAATAAATGTTGGCTTTGACAGCGACAAGGGACGAGGTTTTCTGTGTCAGCTGTGGTTCAGTTGGTGGCACTCTCACCTCGGGAGGCTGAGAGTTCAAGATCCATTTCAGAGCCTTGAGCGCATAACCTAGGCTGGCACTCCAATGCAAGATTGCCAGAGGTGATGTCTTGTGATGTGAAAACCGCAACCTTGCCTACCCTCTCAAATGGAAATAAAAGATTCCAAGACACTAGTCAATACTAGTTAATACTTAACTCTTCAGCCAGTATCACTGGAAAAAAATGTTTTGGATATATCTCATTGCTACTTGTGGGACCTTGCTGTGTGCAAATTGTCCGCTGCATTTTGCTACATTGCAACAGTGACTTCAAAAGTACTTGATTCTTTTGGGATGTGTGGATACTACAAAATACTGTTTAAATACTAGTGGGACTCCATGAATGAATAAAGGCATAAGGGAACATTTGAGGGTTAGGAAAGAGACAAACATTGAGTACATTGGCAGCAAAAGTGTGCAAGATAAGAGAGACTATGAAGAGATTAGGAGAAGTCAAAAAACAATTAAGTCGGCAAAGAGGAACAATAAGATTAAATTATCAAGGAATATAAAAAAATGGTAAAATAACATTAATTAAAAAAGGAAGGCTGTGATGGAATTAGGACCATTAATGGATAGGCAGGATAATACCACAGCCAACAATAGAGAGATGGCGGAAATATGAAATAATTATTTTGCTTCAGTATTTATCAGGGAGATAGAAAAGATGGACATGACATTGAATGATGAGATGAGTAACGAGATAAATGTATTTAAAATAAAAGAACAGGATGTATTGAATGAACTAAACAAAGAGGATAAAACACCTGGTCCAGATGGATTGCATCTAAGAAATTTAAAAGAATCTAGAGGAGATCGCAGAGGTATTACTACTCATACTTAATAATTCATTGGTAAAATGTAGTGCCAGAACACTGGCAGATAGCTAATGTCCTTCCTATGTTTAGGAAGGGTCACAGAAGATGTATAGGGAATGAGGGGAGGTGGTGGCGTAGTGCTATTGTCATTGGGCTAGTGATCCAGAGACCCAGGGTAATGTACCGGGATAGAGGTTGGAATCCCAACACGGCAGATGGTGGAATTTAAATTCAATAAAAATCGGGAATTAAAAGTCTAACGATGACCATGAAATCATTTTGTAAAAACCCATCTGGCGATGTGGTTGTATCATAAAAACCCTCTGAAATGGCTGAGCAAGACACTCAGCTGTCTCAAACCATCACAGAAAACTGGATATGGAATGAAACTGAATGGAACACCCGACATGGACCTGGGCACAGGAAATGGTAACGGCAAACTCTAACCCTGTTGATCCTCCTTACTAACATTTGGGTGCTTGTGGCAAAATTGGGAGATCTGTCTCACAAACCAGTCAAACAACAGCCTGACAGACTCATGGAATCATACCTTATAGTTAATGTCCCAGACACCACTGGCAGGCCAGACCCAGCAGAGATGGCAGCACATTGAGGAGGGAGTTGCCCTGGGAGTCCTCAACATTGACTCTGGATCCCTTGAAGTTTCATGGCATCAGTTTAAACATGGACAAGGAAACCTCCTGCTGATTAGCACGTACCGCCCCCCACTCAGCACTCAGCTCATGAATCAGTATTCCTCCATGTTGAACACCACTTGGAGGGAGCACTGAGGGTGGCAAGGACGCAGAATGTACTCTGGATGGGGGACTTCAATGTCCATTACCAAGAGTGGTTGGGTAGATCCACTACTGATAAAGATAAGGCTGAAGCATTTGCAACAATCTTCAGCCAGAAGTGCCGAGTGGATGATCCATCTTGGTTTCCTCTGGAGGTCCCCAGCATCACAGATGCCAATCTTCAACAAATTTGATTCACTCCACATGATATCAAGAAACTCATGAAAGCACTGGATACTGCAAAGGCTATGAGCACTAACGATATTCTCGCAATAGTACTGAAGACTTGAGCTCCAGAACTTGCCGCACTCCTAGCCAAGCTGTTCCAGTACAGCTTCAACACTGGCATCTACCCAGCAATGTGGAAAATTTCCCAGGTATGTCCTGTATGCAAAAAGCAGGACAAATCCAACCTGGCCAATTACCGACCCATCAGTCTACTCTCGTTCATCAGCAAAGTAATGGAAGGGGTCATCAACAGTGCTATCAAGCAGCACTTGCTTAGCAATAAACTGCTCACTGATGCCCAGTTTGTGTTCCACCAGGGTCACTCAGCTCCTGATCTCATTACAGCCTTGGTTCAAACATTGACAAAAATACTGAACTCCAGAGGTGAGTTGAGAGGGACTGCCCTTGACATCAAGGCAGCATTTGATAGAATATGGCACTTTTTCTATATTCATTCATGGGATGTGGCCGTTACTGACTAGGCCAGCATTTATTGCCCATCCCTAACTGCATCAAGGAGCCATGGCAAAACTGGAGTCAATGGGAATCAAGGAAATCTCTTCACGGTTGGAGTCATATCTAACACAAAGGAAGATGGTTGTGGCTGTTGGAGGTCAACCATCTCAGTCCCAGGACATTGTTGCAGGAGTTTCTCAGGGTAGTGTCCTAGGCCCAACCATCTTCAGCTTTTCATCAATGACCTTTCTTCAATGTAAGGTCAGAAATGGGGATGTGCACTGATGATTGCACAATGTTTTGCACCATTTGCAACTCCTCAGATACTGAAGCAGTCCATGTCCAAATGTAGAAAGACCTGGACAACATTCAGGCTTGGGCTGACAAGTGGCAAGTAACATTCACAAAAGGTATTGAGGGATCAAGTAATGCACATGCCACACAAGTGCCAGGCAACACAAGGCAGAATCTAAACATCGTCCCTTGACATTCAATGGCATTACCATCGCTAAATCCCTCACTATCAACACCCAGTGGAGGTTACCATTGACCAGAACTGAACTGGACTAACCATATAAATACTGTGGCTATAAGAGCAGGTTAGAGGCTAGGAATCCTGCAGTGAACAACTTACCCCCTGATTCCCCAAATCCTGTCCACCATCTGCAAGGTACAAGTTAGGTGTGTTATGGAATACTCCCCACTTGCCTGGATGAGTGCAGCTCCAACAACACTTAAGAAGCTTGACACCATCCAGGACAAAGCAGCCCGCTTGATTGGCACCCCATCCACAAACATTCACTCCCTCCATCATTAACGCACAGTGATAACAGTGTGTACCACCTACAAGGTGCACTGCAGAAGTTTACCAAGCTTCCTTAGGCAGCACCTTCCAAACCCATGACCACTACCATCTAGAAGGACAAGGGAAGCAGACATGGGGAGGTGGTGGCATAGTGGTATTGTCACTGATTAGTATTTCAGAGACTCAGGGTAATGCTCTGGGGACCCGGGTTCAACAGAAAAAAATCTGGGATTCAAAGTCTGATGACGACCATGAAACCATTGCCCTTTAGGGAAGGAAATCTGCTGTCCTTACCTGGTCTGGTCTACATGTGATTCCAGAACCACAGCTATATGGTTGACTCTTAAAAGCCCCCTGAACAAGGGCAATTAGGGATGGGCAATGAATGCTGGCCTAGCCAGTGATGCCCACATCCCAGGAACGAATAAGAGGAAAAAAAAACATGGACCTGGGGGTTCTCCTTCAAGTCACTCACCATCCTGACTTGGAAATAAATTGCCGTTCCTTCACTGTCACTGGGTCAAAATCCTGGAACTCCCTCTCTAACAGCACCCTGTGTGTATCTACACCACAGGGACTGCAGCGGTTCAAGAAGGCAGATCACCAGCACCTTCTCAAGGGTAATTAGGGATGGGCAATAAATGCTGGCCTAGCCAGAGGCACCCACATCCCATGAATGAATTAAAAAAATTATAGACCATCAGTTTAATGCCGGTGGTAGGAATAATAATTAAATCTTTACGAAAGGAGAGAATAGAAGAACATCTAGGAATGAGAAAGGCTGTTTACGTTGGTCGGGGAATCTAAAACAGATAGCACAGTCTTGGGCTAAGGGGATGGTAATTTAAGACTCAGATGAGAAATTACTTCACTCAAATAGTTGTTCATCTTTGGAATTCTCTACCCCAGAGGGTTGTGGATGTTCCATTGTTGAATACATTTAAGGCTGGGAGAGACAGATTTTTGTTCTCTCAGGGAATTAAGGCGTATGGGGAACAGGCAGAAAAATGGAGCCCGAGACCAGCCATGATCATACTGAATGGCGGACTGAGTGGTCTACTCCTGCCCCTTTTCTTGTGTTCTCGTGATGATGAATGGTCAGTATGGATTTCAAAAGAGAAAATCTTGCTTGACCCAACATTACTGAATCCTCTGAGCAGGTAATATCAAGAGTAGGCAATGCAGGTTATACAGTAGGTGTAATTCATCTGGATTTTCAAAAGACCTTCATTAAGGCGCCCATAATCGACTAATGAATAAGGTCCGAGAATGTGGAGTCAGGGGACAAGTGGCAGAATGGATTGTTAGCGGCCTTCAAGACAGAAGGCAGAGTGTGGGAATAAAGAATGAGTTGCTCAGAGTGGCAGTAAGTGGCAAGTGGCTTTTCACAGGGACCAGGGTGAGATGGCTGTTCACAATTTACATTAGCGATTTGGACTTTGGAATCAAAAACGCTATTTATAAATTTGCGGATGACACTAAATCGGATGGTGGGATGGGGAGAGATTGTCAATATGGAGGAGGACTGCAAAAAATTACAGGAGAGCATTAATAAACTTGCAGATTGGGCAAATAATTGACAAGTGAAGTTCAACACAGATAAGTGTGAGGTCGTACATTTCGGGAGGAAGAATAGGGAGGTCACTTATTATTCGGAAGGTGCAGATCCAGGTGGGGTGGAGGAACAAAAGGATTTCGGAGGACAAATACATCAGTCACTAAAAGCTAGGCCACAGGTTAGAAAAACCATAAGAAAAGCAAACCAAGCAATAGGCTTTACTCCTAGAGGGTTAGATTTGAACAGTAGGGAAATTTGACTAAAACTGTATCAAACTTTGGTTAATGAGTACTCTGTGCAGTTCTGGTTGTCGTTACAAAATGTATTGAGAGGCTCTGGAGAGGATGCAGAGAGGATTTATGAGGATGACACTAGAACGGTGTAGGTACAATTATGAGGAAAGGATTTGACAGGCTGGGTCTCTTTTCTCTTGATTAAAAAGGCTGAGGTGTGACCTAATAGAGGTCTTTAAAATTATGGAAGGTTTTGATAGAGTGGCTTGAGAGAGATTGTTTCCTTCATGTGGAGAAGAGCATAACTAGAGACCGTCAATATAAGATAGTCACCAAAGAATCCAATAGGGAATTCAGAGGAAACTTCCTTACCCAGAGAATGGTAAGAATGTGGAGCTTGCTACCACAGGGAGTGGTTGATGCGAATAGTGTAGATGCATTTAAGGGGAAATTAAACAAGCATATGAGGGAGAAGAGAATAGAGGGTTATGATGTTAGATTTAGACAGGAAAGATGTGAGGAAGCGTGAATGGAGCATAAACACCATCATGGGCAGGTTGGGCTGAATGGCCTGTTTCTGTACCAGATGTACTATGTAATCCTACCTTCAAATGCAAAAAGTGGATTCTTTTGCTTGTGGGCCAGTGGTCAATCTGCGTGAAGATTAAAGGGGGGGTGGGATCATTTTTAAAAAACATGTAATGAGCTAAGCAGTACGGGAGCTATAATCTACAAGGTGTTTTAAAAAAAAAAATCTAGTCTTCTGTTAGGGCTTCACTGTAAACTAAGCAGTACTGGCCAAGTAGTTTTGTGTGAATATGTACGCGCATTTGGGCATAGGAAACGTTTGCCTTCTCAAATCATTAGATCAAAGATTTAAAAACGCACACTTGTTGAGCTGAACCTGAAAGTGACCAGCAGATACAACTATTCTTTGATTGTCCTCCAAAAAGCTCCTTTAACTATTTAAACCAGTGGCTCAATGGGGACTCCTGGAGCAGTGGCCTTAGAGAGATGAGACTGCAAAACATCAAAAGCCAGTAGGTGACACCAAAGGGTGTATGTGAGTGAACTACAGTAACCACCAAAATGTCTTGTAATTGAATATCTTAACATACCAGCTTCAATACATCTGTAACTAGGTTACATTACAGTACCAGAAAAGAATGAACTTACTATGCCTTGGATGCCAGCGAACTGCACTTAAATAGCTATTACAGTAGTGGAAGAGAAACTCGTGATCCGACTGCTGCACTTCACCTAGGAGCAAAGGCATCAGGTCCCGGCCATCGATTATCCTGGGGGAAGAGGAGGGTAGAGTCAAGTTTAGTATTTCAGTTGCTCAAGAAATGTGCAAGGTCAACAGTCAGCTGATTTCGGAGACTGGGTGAGGGATGGTTAGGTGCGGGAGAAAAGAGAAGAGCACAAGTGATCCGACCTGAAGGGTGCCTCTGACTGAACGTCATTAAGAAAATGGCTAGCACTCTACATATGGAAAGGAATGCCTCAAAAAACTTTGTGGAAACAGAGACAATGAACAGTGTGGGAGTGAGGGTACGGGTGGAAGTACAGGCGTAGGAATGGGAACTGGACAAAGGGTGAAAGAAGAGAGTTTGTGAAATGGCTCAAGAGGACAGGTGGAAGCGGCCGTCAGTCTTGGTGCAGAGAAAGGGGTGGTAGTAAGAGGTAGAATTGTTGAGTTGTGCAGGGCACACACACGGATATGTGACTGGCGGAGATCACAGGGGTAGGGTGTGGCAAGGCCACAGGGACATGTGCAGAGGATGACAGGTGCTTTTCATTTGGGGTACAGGAAACTAGCGGTACTTGGTGACTGCTGGGACTGTGGGGCTTTGTGCAGGATAGGACAACAGCTGCATCGTTCTGGTCATGGTGTAGCCTGTGGAAGGTGTAAGCAAGGAGAGCCTTCAAGGAGTTGAGTCTTGATGAAATGGTCATAAAAATAACTTGCATTTATTTAGCACCTTCCACCACCTGCAGATGCATCGAGGCCAATGAAATACTTTTGAAGTGTTGTCACTGCTGTGACGGAGGAAAAAATGGCAGCCAATTTGCACCTAGCAAGCTCCAATGAACAGCAATGATCAGAGGCATAAATATCGGCCAGAACACCAAATAGAACTCCGCTGCTCTTATTTGAGTATTGCCATGGCATCACCCGAGTGCATCTCATCTAAAAGATGGCATGTCTGACAGTGCAGCACTCACGGCTGCACCAGAGTGTCGGTCTGGATTAAGTACCAAGTCTCTGGAGTGGGATTTTGGAGCCGACTGACTCAGCGGTGACAGTACTACCAACTGAGCTAAAGGTGGCACCAAGGTTCACACTGATCTACCACCGGGGCTGTGATTGTCCCCTTCCTCCCCCAAGACCCCAGCTGCTAACCTGTTACTTGGCATTGCAGCTTTCGATAGTTTGAAGATCGTCGGGAAGAGATCCATGTTGCTGGTCGGCTCGTCGATGCTCTTGCCCGCTGTTAACACTCCAGGCCAACGGAGGAGACCTGGCACCCGGATGCCACCTTCCCAGTTTGTTGCTTTTCCTCCTAAACATTTAAGAGAGAAAAAAAAAATCCAAAGGCTGTGAAGAAGCCAAAACGTGGACAGAAAGATGAATTAACGGAAACAAGCTTGGTCACATGCCCGGCAGGGATGTGGGCATAGACGGTTGCCATATTTGCCTACAAAACTATGGTCATGCACATGAAAAGTAGTCCATTGTGACTGAAGAAACTAGGATCGTTCTCCTTTGGGCAGCCTTGGCTAAGGCAAGATTTATTGGAGCTGTTCAAAATTTTGAGGGGGTCTGACAGAGTTAAGGAGAAGCTATTTCCATGGGCAGGAGGGACCGTAATCAGAGGACACAGATTATGATAATTGGAAAAAGAACCAAAAGGGGGAAAAAGGAGAGTTACTGTCTTGAACTGCTGCAGTCCATGTGCTATAGGTACAACCTACACCGGAAACATGGTGAGGGGATTCCAGGATTTTGACCCAGTGAACTCCCTCCCTAACAGCACTGTGGGTGTACCTACACTGCACAGACTGCAGCAGTTCAAAGGAGGCAACTCACCAACCACCTTCTCAAGGGCAATTAGGGATGGGCAATAAATGCTGGCCTAGCCAGTGACGCCCACATCCCACACCGAATATAAAAAAGGAATGTCTGTTACTTATACCACATTGACTGCAGCAGTTCAAGAAGGCGGCTCACCCCCATCTTCTCAATGGCAATTAGGGATGGGCAATAAATGCTGGCGGCTTTGCCAGCGATACTCAAATCCCAAGAACAAATCAAACAAAGTATTTATCTCATGGTCTTTTGTAAGTTACTTTTGAACCCACCACTTTTTCAGACAGTGCATTCCAGATCACAACAAAAAAAAATACACCGGGTAGAATTCTTCCCCCCTAATTAAGGCCCGCCCAGCGTTACACACGCCTGGAAGTGCTGAGCACTCCCTGTGCGGGTGGGGGTGGGGGGGTGGGGGAGGTATTCCCTGAGTCGGGGCACAGAGCTGCCTCGGGGAGATTAGTTTAAGTTCCAAAACTTAATATAAGACATGTCCCCTCATGTGACAGTGTCACATGAACTGGGACATGTCAATGAACTTTAATGAAAAAATTAATTTAATTTATAGACCCTTCATCCCGCTCATGGATGAGGGGCCATGAAAAATGTGAAGGCCGCCTGGGCTCTTCGCCTGCCCCCCAGCCAACCTTAAGGTTGGACAGGCAGCTTTCTCAATAGGCTTAATTAGTTCATTAATGGCCTTAACCGGCCCATTGACAGTTCACCTGGCCACGCGTCCACCGAACTGAAGACCTAAATGAGGCGCAGTGACGTCGGGCCCCGTCCCTGCTCACCGAGTGAAGATTCAGCCCAACTGAGTGACTTGCTCGGCTGTGTAAGAGGGCAGTTAAAACCCAACCACAATGGCTGTGGGTCTGGAGTCATGTGTGGGCAAAACTGGGGTAAAGGATGGCAGATTCCCTCCCCTGAAGGACATTAGTGGAACCAGATGTGCTTTTGACAACAATCTGGTAACTCTTTTGAGTTATCAACAGTCACAGATTGTAACTCTTTCGAGTACAATCACAGTTCTTGGTTTTCGGAGTGGGACATGAACCCACAACCCTCTGATTCAAAGGCGAGGGTGCTATGAACTGAGCCACAGCTGACACCTCAAGGGTGGTTACTTACGGAGTATTTAACAGTTGTAACTCTTTCGAGTTATCAACAGATCGCATGTAACTCTTTCGAGTACATTCACAGTTCTTGGTTTCCGGGAGTGGGACATGAACCCACAACCTTCTGATTCAAAGGCGAGGGTGCTATGAACTGAGCCACAGCTGACACCTCTAACAATCTGGTAGTTTCACGATCATTAATGATGAGACCAGCACTTTATTCCAAATTTATTAATTAGCTGCACTTAAATTCCCCAGCTGTCGTTGTGGGATTTGAACCGGTGCCTTCAGAGCCTTAGTCCGGTCTCTGGATTACTAGTCCAGTAACATTACCGCTAGGCTATGAAAAGGAAACATTTGCAGTGCTGTATGGAAAGAGCAGAAAAACGGGACTAATTGAATGGATCTTTCAGAGTCAGCAACAGGCACATTGGACCCATTGGTAAATGGTATCCTTCAGTTCTGTAAGATTCTATAGGAGCTTTGAGACATTTTAATCTGATAAGATGTCATATTCTGAAAATATCGAATCAGACGGAAACATGGAAACCTTTTTACAGGTGTAATGAGGGAGATGTAGCATGTACTTATGGAGCTGAAAGTCTGGGTCTGTATTACTAGTAATATTTTATCAAGGATCACAATTCCAAGCAGTGTCTTGCTCGGTGATCTCATTGGGGATGCTCCGACATACTGCATCAGGCACTAATGCAATAACAAAATACTGTGGGTGCTGGAAATCTGAAACAAAAACAGAGAAAGCGGGAAATACTCAGCAGGTCAGGCAGCATCTGTGGAGGGAAACAGAATTAATGGGAGGGACTCACTTCCCCCTCGGACGCAAGTTTGGAGGCAGGGCGGTCAGGAGAGAGAGTGCGGATTGGAGGGTGGCCTTCCTACCCTGAGGCCAATGAAGGCCCTTAAGTAGACACTTTAGAATACCAGCAGCGGGCAGGAACTCGTCATCTGGAAAGACTGCCCTGCTGGCTTTGCCTATGGTTGACTGGGGCCCTGCAGGTACCCCCACCCCCCACTGCCCTTGTTGTCGACCCCTGTTCCCCATCCAACCCCCTCGCCAGCGACCGCCTGCCTGGCATCCCCATCCTGTCCCACCCGCCTCTCTCCAGGGATCCAGCACTGGGGTTCCCCAGTCAATACCAGCAGTGGCAGAGGGTGGGATTTCCACCCTGCACTGGGCTTAATTCAATGGGAGGTCCGACGTTGTCCAGGTAAGTGCTGGGTTGCCTTCAACTAGCACCGGGCCTCCAGAAAACACTCGATACAGAGTTCCCACCAGTTTTGAAGCTGAAAGGCGTGAACCCCACCTTGACCGTTAAGTCCCGACCAACGGTTGGGATTTTCCGGTTCCGCCCGTGGCGGGACCTGTCGGGGGAGGGATGGGAAATTTGGTGACCCAGCAAAACCGAAATCCCGGCCAATGTTCCAGGTTGATGACCCTCCGTCAGACCACCTAACGCAGGCTAATAGCAAAATACTGCGGATGCTGGAAATCTGAAACAAAACCAGAAAATGCAAGGAAAACTCAGCAGGTCTGGCAGCATCTGTGGAGGGAGAAACAGAGTTGAAGAAAGGTCATACGGACTCGAAACGTCTGTTTCTCTCTCCGCAGATGCTGGGGTCAGATCTGCTGGGTTTTTCCAGGATTTTCTGTTCTTGCATCGTATGCAAACCATGGGAGTACAAGTAATTGGGGTCATGAGATTCTCCTCTTTCAAGGCAGCAATGAGCACTGAAACTAGGCCCCAATGGAACTCTTCCAATAAGCCACCTTGATAGAACTATAACTCCTTGAATGCTCTGCAGCGAGAGTTTAGCTGGTAATCGGGAGATGTGCCATCTGTTTTCCTGCAGATGAATTTGATCCAGTGGTATTCAATATGCCGCCCTTGCGGCCTGCTGTACAACCCTCCTGCTCGACGCCACTCACCCACTCACTGTTTCCCTGCCTGACCCTCCCGCTTGCCTCTCCCGCTCCCTCGTTTGCTTCCTCTCATCCCTCCATCCCTCACCCGAGCCCTTGCTCACAGCAGGAGTGTCGGAGAGGGAAACAACGAGCGGGAGGGTCAGGGAGGGAAGCAGCCAGTGGATTGGCGAGCAGGAAGGTCGGGCAGGGAAGCAGAAGGTTGGGGAGGCAAGTGAGGGGGAGATGATGAGTGGGAGGATGGGTGAGGGAAGCAGGAGGGACGGGCGGGAAAGTGGCGAGCGGGAGGGTCAGGGAGGGAAGCTGCGAGTGTGAGGGAGGTGTCAAGCGGGAGGGGTTTGTGAGGGTAATGGGTGGGGGAAGGGAAGGAGTAAGTGAGAGGGTCCGGGAGAGAGGCAGCGAGCGGGAGGGTCAGAAAGCAAGAGGGTTGGGAAGGGAAGTGGTGAGGTAAGAGAGATCGTAAGTCAGGAGAGGCAGCAAGCTGGAGATGGAAAGCGGCAAACAGGAGGTAAATTGAAAGCGTTAGTAAATTTAAGAGTCAAGAAGTTAAGAGTTAGTAAGAGGATTTTTGGGCCAGATAATGTAAAAATTATAGGTTGGGATCGTAACCCACCTATGGTGTTCAGACATCCCAGTTTTGCATGAAAGGTCCCAGTGTCCTTGCAGTTTTCTTCAAAATGCTCAAATATCCGGGGTTTTTATAATTCTGGCTTTCACACAGCATCGGTGTCTCTCTACACTTTTTATCCCCACCGAGTCCCCTCGTCTTTACCCCGTCCCCTCACATTCCATTTTTACTGTCAGGCGGTGTTGGCAAAAGAACCCTTCTCGCACTGCGCTGCCCTCTGCCAATCTGCACCCAGACGTTTCCCATGCGCAGAAATTAATCCTTCTCACCAGCATCAGAGGCTGTGAGAGAATCAAGGGGGTGACGACAGAAGATTGACGGTGGTGTCCGCCAACTGGAAGCCGCACTTACAGAGATAGCACCAATCGGCGCTGAGGAAGGTGACAGGCAAGTTCTGCTGAGCCGTGCCGCGCAACCAAACTTCTCATTTAAGATCTGAAGCCGTCGCTTGCTTTCCTGCTTGTGGCTCTGGTTCTTCACACTTGAGCTATGCTCGCTAGTTTCCAGCTTCTGGCTGGTTGAAAACGTGTATTTTATTGTTAGAAGTAGAAGAACCCACCGTGGTATCATATGTAAATGTCCACGAAATTATCAAGGCTTTTGAATGGTTCTGCGTTTTGTATCTGCCAATAAGTCATAGCAACGCTATTATGTTGCTGCAGGGGACCGATTCCTCACCCACTGAGCCCCACATCCTCCCGCTCAAGGGCAAACCCCACCCCCCCATCTATCCCTCCTCCCACCCCTGGCCTCGAACCCGGAACAAGGACCTGGTTCATGTTGATAGAGGAATGAGGGATTGCCCTTTTGCTTACTTTTCATCTTTTGTCATTTTCTATCCTAAGCTAAGGAGCAAAAAGCCTTTTGAAATGTACCATTGTCAAGTGTCATAATGACCAGCAGAGGGTAGTGTAGAACTTCAAAAGGCCATAGGCAAGTTGATGGGGAGGGCAGACAGGTGGCAGGTGAAGTTCAATGTGGAGAAATGTGAAGGGATTCATTTTGGTACAAAGGACATGGAGAGACAAACATGAAATAAAGGGCTCAAATCTAAAGGGGATGCAGGAGCACGGAGACCTGGGTGTATGTGTGCAAAAGGCATTGAAGGTGGCGAGATGGGTTGGGAGTGCGGTTAATAAAGCATACAGTATCTTTGGCTTATTTAATAGGGGCATAGAGTACAAGAGCAAGGAGGTTATGTTGAACTTTTGTAAGATGCTAGCTCAGCCTCAATGGGAGTATTTGCGTTCAGGTCTGGGCCCCGCATTTTAGGGAGGATGTGAAGGCATTAGAGAGGGTGCAGAAAGAATTCACGAGAATGGTTCCAAGGATGAGGAACTTCAGCTTTGAAGATTAGATGGGGGAAGTTAGGACGGTTTTCCTTGGAGGAGAGAAGGTTGAGATGAGATTTGATAGAGGTATTCGAAATCATGAGGAGCCTGGACAGAGTGGATAGGGAAAAACTATCCCCACTCGTGAAAGGATTGAAAACGAGGGGGCACAGGTTTAAAGTGATTAGTCAAATAAGCAAAAACAACACGAGGACAAATTTTCTCACATGGCGAGTGGTTAGGATCTGGAATGTAGAATGTATTGGAAGCAGCTTCAACTGAAGCATCCCAAAGGGAATTAGACAGTTACCTAAAAAGGAAGAATGTGCAGGGTTACGGGGAGAAGGCAAGAGAATGGAACTAAGTGAATTGCTCAATCGGGGAGCTGGTGCAGACACGGTGGGCTGATGGCAGGAGTGATTTCAGGAAAATCAGAATCACCAGGGAAGTGGTATTGAGCCAATTGTTGGAGCTGCGGGCTGACAAATCCCTGGGTCCTGATGGACTTCACCCCAGTGTCTTAAAAGAAGTGGCTAGTGAAATAGTTTTAATTTTAATTTTCCAAAATTTCCTAGATTCGGGGAAGGTTCCATTAGATTGGAAAATAGCAAATATAACTGCTTTACTCAAGAAGGGAGAGAGACCGAAAGCAGGAAACTACAGGCCAGTGAGCTTAACATCTGTCATAGAGAAAATGTTAGAAGCTATTATTAAAGATGTTATAGCAGGGCACTTAGAAAATATCAAGGTAATCAGGCAGAGTCAACATGGCTCTGTGAAAGGGAAAACATGTTTAACCAATTTATTGGAGTTCTTTGAAGGAGTCACATGTGCTGTGGATAAAGGGGAACCGGTGGATGTACTGTACTTAGATATCCAGAAGGTTTTGGATAAGGTGCCACATCAAAGGTTATTGCAGTAATTAAAAGCTCAAGGTGTAGGGGGTAACATATTGGCATGGATAGAAGATTGGCTAGCTAACAGGAAACAGAGAGCAGCCATGAGTGGGTCCTTTTCTGGTTGGCGGGATGTAATGAAGCACTCATTACATCCTGCCACCGGGATCAGTGCTGGGGCCTCAACTTTTTAGAATTTATATAAATGACTTGGATGAAGGGACAGGTGGTATAGTTGCTAAATTTGCTGATGACACAAAGATAGGTAGGGAAGTAAGTTGTGAAGAGGACGTAAGGAGGAAGGAGGCTACAGAGTGACATAGATAGGTTAAGTGAGTGGGCAAAGACCTGGCAAATGGACTAAAATGTGGGCAAATGTGAAATTGTCCATTTTGACAGGAAGAATAAAAAAGAAGCATATTATCTAAATCGTGAGAGACCGCAGAGCTCTGAGATTCAGAGGGATCTGGGTGTCCTAGTGCATGAATCATGAAGCAGTTCAGAGAAGGTTTACTAGACCAAAAACAGGAACGGGTGGGTTGTCTTATGAGGAAAGGTTGGGCAGGTTAGGTTTGTACCCACTGGAGTTTAGAAGAGTAAGAGGTGACTTGATTGAAAACTTTAAGATCCTGAAGAATCTTGACACGGGTGGATGTGGAGAGGATGTTTCCTCTTGTGGGAGAATCGAGTTGCAGGGGTCACTGTTTAAAAATAAGGGGTTGCTCATTTAAGACAGAGATGAGAGAAGTTGTTTCTCTCAGAGGGTCGTGAGCCTTTGGGAACTCTCTTCCTCTAAAGGCAGGGTCATTGGATACTTTAAAGGCAGAGCTAGATAGATTCTTGATTAACAAGGGGGTGAAAGGTTTTCGGGGGTAGGTGAGAGGTTGCAGTCAGATCAGCCATGATCTTATTGAACGGTGGAGCAGGCTCGAGGGGCCGAGTGGCCTACTCCTGCTCCTTGTCCGTATGCTCTGCGCTGTAACAATTCTGCAATCTCTAGGCTCTGGTAAAAACAAACAATGCTCCATTGATTCTGTTGCTGGCTGTTGTCTGCGGTTACAGAGGAGACTGGGGAAATCTCAGCTGTTGTTGAGATAACCTCCAAATTACTCTTAGGAATGGATACTGTTTCGGCAGTTATTTGTAATCCACCAGAAAGATACAAGCCAGACCGTCCAGATGAGCCAATTCATGGTTAGTTGTCACCAGAGGCTGTTCCAGCAGTTACCTGCAATACAAGAGGAATCCAGGATATCTTCCAGGCTGATTTAGCTTTTCGCTCAATTGCCACCAGGTATCATAACGGCAATTGACACTGAAAGGCTGGGGGGGGCATCTTTCTTGTGGATTGCAAGTAACTGTTGGAACAGTATATCCTTGAAAACGAACAGGCTGGCTCAGATTTCCTACAAGCAAGAGTCTTCCCATTTATGAAGGAAGAAAGATCAAAGATCGAGTCACTCCATGACCCTCTTACACACTTTTCCAACGCCCAACTGATCAGTGGTTATCAATCAGCAGAAACCTCAGAGAAGTTCAACTTGTTATTTTCCCGGCCGGTAAATAACACTTAAGCCAAGGGGAACCAAAAGGAGGTAAGAGGAAAGAAACAGGGACAATTAAATTAATTTTAAAAAAGGCTAGAGACAGAAAAAGTAATTCTTTACTTCACGCACTGCAATTCTAAACGTGCTGTGCAACAAACATTTTCATGAAGTTCCGTGTCAGGAATCAGTAAGTGACCCTGGTCAAGCTTTCTTCTGAACATTCAGATCATTGACATCATATAACCCGTTCTTTAACATTTTTACTTTCACTCCCCCGCCCCCAGTACTTGAAATAACGGATGACAGTGGGCATCAATTTCACAGCTTTTCTACTGGAAGCATCAGTTGAAGCAGATATATAATCAACGTTGCTCATGTCACTCTTCAGGTCATCCATTGCTAGATGGATGCACTTCAGGTACAGCCCTATTAAATTCACTCTCTCCGTGCATTTCTCAAAAAAAATTCGCAACGCTGTTGCTTCTAGGTTCAACCCGCGATTTGTGCTTTTTTTTGGTTTGAATATGGTTGCTTTTCTACCATGACTAACCGAGAATGTTGATTTACAGTGCTTGCAGTAGACATCACTCTGCCCCATGGGAGCAAGTGAAAGTGAAAATTTTAGAGTCCTCTGTTCCCATCGAAACCTCCACTATACTTTTCAAAGGACGACAACAGACCCTGGGGAAGTACAATCTGTGGGAAAAAGTGATCAGGTTTTGCGCTGACGACACAAGTGCAAACTTTGGGGGAAGAAGGGTCGGAGCAGGAAAAGAAAATGTCATCTGCAGGCTCAACAAAGCAATCCTTAAAAATTATGTAATTGGAATGGGGTGTGCAGCACATATTGTCCACGACACAGTACAAACTGCTGCTGACAGCCTGGCCCTTGGCATTGACTCATTCATGGTAAAAATTTACAAATAGTTCCATATCTAAACCATTCAAACAGAGCAGCTGAAAGAATTCTGACTTTGTTGATGTGGAGTACCAAGAGCTTCTGAGTGCTATAGCAACACTTGTTGGCTTTCTCCGACGCTTGCAGTTGACAGGGTGCTGGAGTGGTTCCCAGCTCCGAATTCCTGCTTCTCGGTCACAAGAAAAAGCCTCAACCGCAATTGTCGCAGTTTTTGGGAACACCATCAGTGAAACCTGGCTCTGGTTTTTGCACAACTAATTGTCTCTCTTCAATGTCACAATTAAAGCAATGGGGGAAACAAAGTGCAAATGCAACTGATGATGCATTGAAACTGGCAGACCTGAAAGAAAAACTGAAAGACAGAAGAGACGCTTGCTTCATGAGGCTAAAGGTGAAGAGCCTTCTTAACTCCACAAGAACACAAGAAGTAGGAGCAGGAGTAGACCATATGGCCTGTCAAGTCAGCTCTGCCATTCATTACAATGTTGGCTGATCTTAGGCTCCCGGAAGGAACAAGGAACAGCTCACGAAGCTCAAATCTGTCAATCTGTTCAGTCATTCTATGACTGCTGCACTACTTACCTGAATGAATAGGGGGCAAACTTCACTGAACTGCACACTTCTTCACGGACACTTCTCAACGAAGGCAGAAGGTTATATGCTTTCTGTTTCTGTCTCACTTCAGAAAAAAACATTCTTAGCAGCCAGAGACTGAGGCAAAACAAAGATGTGCACATTTCAAAACTGATCACAGGCAGCCTTTCTGGTGCCTTGTGTACCTTCCCTGTTTGGGAAAACATGGAATGTACTCTACAGTTTTGTAACTTCAAAATTGCAAAAAGTGTGAAATGAGAGAAACCGAGCTGTTTGATAAAACCGGGTGTGTAAGAAATGCGCAGGTGAGAGAATTGCACGATGGAATGCGGAGAATAAGCCAGCAGATGAACGGTGGGTAGAGATTTACATCCATTTTAGAAACAACGGCATCATGTTGGCTTTACCATTCAGTTTGCAATGTGACTGCCTGGGACTAATGCACCCGTGGTGCGGATCTTTTCCATCATAAACAACACCTGGACAGATGGGAGAAGCAGAACGGAACTGAAAACTCCAAAAGCATCGCTGGTAACGAGGGTCAACCTCGGTCAAAGCTGCGCTGAATTCCATAGCCAAACAATAGCCAGAAGCGTGCTGCAGGAAATTCATTCCCCGGAGAAGTACTCAGTCATCGTGAATAGAGGCAAGGTAACATCAATCAATTAAATAACTCTTCTGTCCTTGAGCTAGGCAAAACTCAAACAAAGATTAGTATTAGCTAACATAAACCATTATAGCTCTGGGTGCAAAGAAAACCTTCCACATTTGAGGTATGTTCACTCGTTTAAAATTCAGCATCTGGCTGAAAATGTCTATTGTTAGACCCAATGTGCAAATTAAAATAAACAAGGCTTTTAAATGGAGATTGGTCCTGGTCAATGGTCTTGGTTTTGGTATTGTGCGTTGCACAGTAAAGTTGGAATGGAATAGAGGATCCTGGCTAGGATCTTGTGACAAACAAAGCCTTGGTTCAGTTTTATTTAAGAAAACGAGGCATCAGTGTCATTGGAACAAAAGTCTGTGGTTCATAACCACTGTCTTTAATTATTGGGTGCCTTGATAAGAGTTGCCAACTCTGCTTGGACCTATTCCAGGAGGTGTCATCGCATAACCTCCTACCTCTGACTGCTCCTCCCCCAGACTCCTGCCATTGGTCATCCAATATGTCAATCATCATGGAGACCCCACCTTCCCAAGGATTTTCAATCTGTTCCTGTTTGGCCTTTTGAAAATCTGGTCAGCCTAAACCCACTACACTTACAGGAATGAATGAGATTTTCATTTAGCCTGTTTTTGTTTAGCATGCTGCTTTTCTATTCTATCATGGGATGTGGGTGTTGCTGGCAAGGCCAGCATTTATTGCCCATCCCTAATTGTCCTTGAACTGATTGGCTTGCTAGGCCATTGCAGAGGGCGGTTAAGAGTCAGCCGCATTGCTGTGGGTCTGAAGTCACATGTAGGCCAGACCAGGTAAGGATGGCAGATTTCCTCCCCTAAAGAGCATTAGTGAACCAGATGGGCTTTTACAACAATTTCACAGTCTCCATCACAGAGACTAGCTTTATAATTCCAGATTTATTAACCAGATTCAAATTTCACATTCTGTGGTTGGATTTGAACTTGTGTCCCAGAGCCTGGGTCTCAGAGATTACTAGTCCAATGACATTACCACTATGCCAAAATCTCACCAGAACACATTAGGAGAGCTAAATGTGGGATATAAGAAATGGTGTCTTTAAGAGTATTATAGAATTAGCAAGCATTGTATTGTAAACCTTTAACAGAAGGTTGTATGCTTTCTGTTTCTGTCTCTCCTCTGAAAAAACATCCTTAGCAGCCAGAGACTGAGGCAAAACAAAGGTGTCCACATTTCAAAACTAATCACAGGGAGCCTTTTGTACCCTTTTATCTATACGAGTGTCTGGTAAGTAAGGGTGTCTAGCAAATAGCTCGTGGCATGAGGTAAACTAAAAAGTGACCTCGAGCTAAGTGATAGACAGCAGGGATGTGACCATTCTCACATCTTGGGTAACTCCTGTATTCATTGCTTAGAAAGGTTCAAACAAAGATTGCCATAGGGTAATCTACCAGCTGCTAGAAATAAAAGTATATTAAAGAGTGCTCGGAGACAGGAGGCAGTCGTCGTCAGGCAGCCACCTTGCTCAGATGAAAGATAGACCAGGAAAAAGTGAGGAAGATGGGGGAAGAGTTCCTTAACACTTCAGCTGGAGAGCAGAATGCTGCCGTCACAAGCTACTGAGATCAACACGCTCTGTGCCAACCATCCGCTCGTCCTCTGGGATTGGTGAACCGCCCTCAGCTTCCATGGGTCCTATAATTTTTCTGTCTATTTAATGCATTACGTCTGAACTATTGCTTCTTAATAAACTACCTTAAAATTACTTACAAATACTCGACCGTCTCTCTGAGTTATCTGTGGCTCCCGAACCCAAAATCCCGTCTTCGGCCAAGCAATATCTAAAACTGGGCCACACACAATGGACTACTGTGAAGTGCAGCTCTCGATTTCAGATGTGGCATCCTGCACTCCAGCTGAATGAGGTTCAGGCGCATGCCCACATGATTGGGAAAGGGTGGGGGGGGGGGAGCGATAATTGAGGGGACTGAATGTGTGTAATGTATCCAAGTTTGCCGACAATACAAAGTGATGTGGGACAGCAAGCTGTGAGGAGGATGCAAAGTGATCAAAAGGTGGTGGAAGCAGAGGCTTTGAATATTTTTAAGGCAGATTCTTGATAAGGAAGCGGTGAAAGGTGATTGGGAGTAGGGGGGAATATGGAGAAATCAGATCAGCCATGATTTATTGAATGGCGGAGCAGGCTCGAGGGGCCGAGTGGTCTACTCCTCCCTAATTCGTATGTTTTTGATGATATTGTTAAGCTGGCAATTAAAACACCAACAACATTTTTTCCATCTCCTCTCCTCCCCTCTCATCCCTTTGAACAGGTGAAGATATATTCCTAATCTTAGTCTAAATAATACTCTTCCAAATATCACTCTACAGTGTCTGGTGATAAAGGAAATCACTTGGCTAGAAAACATGACAGAAAGCTGACTAAAGCAGTAAAGAAGTAAAAGATAACTGTCCTTTAAGTTGAGGAAGTAAGGTGAAGGTTCAAGGAGCATAAATGCAGAGGCAACATTAAGGTTAAAAAGGAGGAAAAAAGGGAAAAGGTAGCGAATCAGGAAGTCGTGAATATTTTGATGTCAAGCTTCTGTTTTAAAAGCCCGAAGGAGAAGATGAAGGAGATAAAGTTTCCAAATGGTGCAACTTATCTTGATTTCAAAACAACAAGGATTCAGGGAGGACGAAAAGCGATAAGAACCATTACTGGAGCTGAGGAAGAAGAGAGGGAAACAGGGCCGCATGAACCTGTACACCAATATCAGAGGTGGGTGGGACACGCTGGTTGTAAAGTGGCTGTGGTGCCCCTAATGAAATTCCCAATGACGCCCTTTGAATGAGAAACTTCAAAACGAGGATTAAAGACTCTTTAACATACAGCTGGATCATGAAATTCCAGTAATCTGGTTATTAACACAAGATTAAAGGCACTGTCATGTTAATGGAGAATCCAGCAACCACTAATCAGGATTTCATTATGGGGGCGGTTTGACAAAGATTTGCTCCATAATGCACTACTTAATAAGTTTTAAAAAAAAAATAAATTCTGCTTTTCTGTTTCGGTAGGTAATCACTAACTACTTAGATTAAACTCCGGTGTAAAATTTTTGGAATTGAACATGACTGTTTCAAATATGTTCTTTAAGAGTGAGAATCAACAAATACACAGTGGCTATTTCACACGCACCATATAAATACATAGTTAGAAGTTGCACTAATTAGGAAGAAAAGCATAAGCACTTCATGGGAAGACGCAGCTAATTAAAAAAATTAAGGGAAGAATTTTCCCGTCGGCCAGCGGGGGTGGGGCCCGCTTGCCTACGCGTAAAATGACACGCGGTGATGTCGGGCGGGCGTGCACCCCGATGTCACTGCGCGTCATTTAGATTTTCAGTTCGGCGGGCGCGCAGCTGAGCCATTTGAAACCTAATTAATTAATTTCTGGCCCAAAGGTTTCAGATACTGACATGTTATGATAGTAGATTGTGCTCATCTGAAGCAAAGACCCAGATGTTAATGTGGAGGCACATCAGGAGTGCAGGGGTTTGGAAGTAAGTTCAACGTGTCTGCCTGAAACATTTTAACGCAGCCACCTCGTGATCACTTTGCTTGCACCTTTAGTCTCGGTTGTGCAGCAGCGGGTGTGATGAGGGCCACGTGATGCGATCTCGACACCAGTATGTAAAAGGTCAATCCAAAGATTGAATTTGGAGGAGTCAAAGTTTGAGGTGAGAGGAAACAAGGTATGCCAATGGAATGCGGATGTGCAAAGACTGTACCCCACTCCAACAAAGTTTCCCTTGATGTCCTGCTGGAGGCTGTGTGGACCCATAGAGAGATACCCTTCCCAGGCAGTGGGAGGAAGAAACTGCTACTGCTACAAAGGCATCCCAGCATTCATAATACAGACTCATAAAAGTAGTGGCCATTTGGGTGAGGTAATGGAAGCAGCTGGCATGCATCCCCACGTTCCAGAGAGAAGGACTCTTGGGAAAGGAATGTGTGCCAGTCATACAGTATTGCTCCTGGGATAGTAATTCAGAATAAATATTCTTTGACCCATCACACTACCATATCTGCTGCAATTCTCAATGGGTAAAACACATGCAGATTATTCTGTTCATAAAATGGTGGTGCCTACTTACCCTTGTAGATGCCATTCCATCCTCCATGGACCTCCCCAGCGTCAGAGATCTCCTCAATATGGGCACCTTGGTCCGAGGTGAAGTAAACCAGAGTCCTGTTACTTAGATTGAGCCTTTCCAATGAAGCCAAGATTTGTCCTGAAATTTCAAAGTGCAAGTGCATTCAACACACCTCCATCAGCAACTCAGGAGCAGAGTCTGACATTTTGAATTTCTTCCCTCACCTCTCCCTTGTCCCCAACCTTCATGGCTTAATAAATGGACTGCATGTAGTTTAGGGTATGGATGCTAGAAAAACTAATCCCGCAGCTGGGGGAAATCAAGGAGGGGATAAAATCTTAAAATGAGAGCTGTACCCTTTAGGAGTGAAGTCAGGAAGCGCTTTTCTCAGTTAAAGGGTATTCGAAATCTAGAATTTCCTCGCATAAAGGTGTGTGGATGCTGGGTGACAACTGGAGCGTTCATGATAGAGATTGGAATGTATTTGTTAGAAACATGGAAAATAGCAGCAGGAGTAGGCCATTCAGCCCTTTGAACCTGCTCTGCCTTTCAATATGATCATGGCTGATCCTCTATCTCAATGCCATACTCCCGCTCTCTCCCCATACCCCTTGACGCCTTTAGAGTCTAGAAATCCATCTATTTCCTTCTTAAATATATTCAGTAACTTGGCCTCCACAGAATCCCACAGGTTCATCGCCCTCCGAGTGAAGAAATTTCTCCTCATCTCAGTCCCGAATGGCCCACCCCGTATCCTGAGATTATGACCCCTCGTTCTAGACTGCCCAGCCAGAGGACACATCCTCCCTGCATCCAGTCTGTCCATCCTTGTCAGAATTTTATACGTTTCAGTGAGATCGCCTCTCATTCTTCTAAACTCCAGTGAATACAGGCCTAGTCGACCCAATCTCTCCTCCTGTGACAAACCTACCATCCCAGCAATCAGTTCTGGTGAACCTTTGCTGCATTGCCTCTATGGCAAGCATGTCCTTAGGTAAGGAGACAAAACTGCACACAATACTCCAGGTGTGGTCTCACCAAGGCCTTGTGCAGCTGCAGCAAGACATCCTTACTCCTATTCTCAAATCCTCTTGCAATGAAGGCCAACATGCCATTTACCTTCCTCACTGCTTGCTGTACCTGTCTGCTTGCTTTCAGTGACAACCAGGTCCCTTTGTACATCAACATTTCCCAATCTATCACAATTGAATAATACTCTGCCATTCTGTTTTTCCTACCCAAGTGGATAACTTCACACTTATCCACGTTATAGTGCATCTGCCATGTGTTTGCCCACTCACTCAACCTGTCTAAATCATCTAGCAGCCTCTTTACATCCTCCTCACCACTCACATTCCCACCTAGTTTTGTGCGTGAGTCAAGGCATATGAAATTGAAGTAAATGAAACTCTTTCGAGTTATCAACAGTCACAGATTGCAACTCTTTCGAGTACAATCACAGTTCTTGGTTTCCGGGAGCGGGACATGAACCCACAACCCACTGATTCAAAGGCGAGGGTGCTATGAACTGAGCCACAGCTGACACCAAAACTGCAGTACAGATCAGCCATGATCTAATTGAATGGTGGAGCAGGTTCAAGGGACTGAATGACCTACACTACTCCTGTTTCGATGGTCCTGCAATGTACTGAAGAGGAAAACTCCAGGTAAAGTGAAGCTTAAAATGTTAACCTTCAACCTCAGATAAGTGTCTCTTTCTGGATCAGTGTGGGTTGTCCAATCCCAACATTTTCTGTTTCTCCCACTTTAGCCCCAAAGTGACTTTCTTTCAAAGCTAAGGGAGTGTTGAGTACTGGAAAATGCCATCCCTCGTTCTGACCCTGAAGATAAAGAAATCCCATCCTATACTTTCTCTCTTGTAACTTTAATCACTTTCATCAAAAACTATTTCAGTCCCAGTTAAATTAGGCACCGTTGACATGATCCACCACATCAGTTGGTAACACTACCACCTCTGAATCTGAATCAAGCCCCACACTAGATTCTTGAGCATAAAATTTAGGCTGACATACTGGTGGAGTACTGAGGGAGCGCTGCACTGTCAGAGGTGCTGTTTTTCAGATGGGTATTAAACATTATGTGCCCATTATGCGCACTTAGGTGGACGTAAAATATCCCAAGGCACTATCTTGAAGAAGGACAGGGAAGCTCTCCCCAGTGTACTGGCCAATATGCATCCCTTAACCAAACACGCTGAAAAGAGACTATCTGGTCATTGTCACATTGCTATACGAGGGAGCTTGCTATACACAATTTGGCTACTGGGTTTTCCGCACTATAACAGTCCTATGCTCCTCAGGTCCACATGAACAGGTGTTCCCTTTATCCAGTGCACACTGGTCTGCGAATTTCTATGCCTGTTTATCTGGAGTTCTCAAAGTAGGGCCTGTTGGCTAAATGTAAGCCATAAACCCTGGCAACTGCATCCAAGAAGTCTGGGAAACTTGGTTTCTTATATTTGGTGTCAAATTTGGTTCGATAAAGCTCCCATGCATTTTCCTATGCCTTATTGATGCAAGTTGTTGTTCTATCTGAATGTGAATTTCTGGGTCATCAGATAAACAAAGATAAAATGGTGCAGATGCTGGAAACCTGAAATAAAAACAAAAATGCTGCAAATACTCAGAGGGTCTGGTAGCATCTGTGGAGGGAGAAACAGGGTTAAAGTTACAGGTCTGACATTTCATCATAGGCCTGAAACATTCATTTTGTTTTTCGCTCCATAGATGCTGCCTGGGCTGCTGAGTATTTCCAGCATTTTCTGTTTTTATTATCACTGGGGATCAAGTGGACATCAGGAGTATGCTCCAGAGCGGGCCACTGGGAGTATCCCTGCAATCAGATGAGTTGTGTCTGCATAAAAAAGGTACTGGGCAGCACCAGGCATCTTCCCCAGTTACACAGTTACAACCAGGATGTTTAATGCAATATGCCTAGCAGTGGAATACAGATCTTATGTTTGTAGTGTAAGGGTCTGGAATATACAGGGTTAATGTGGGACTGAGTACAGTACCACCCACTCAGTGATGTTAGAAGGCACATGACCCAGACCCAGGGTTAGTGTGGTGTTGGCCAGAGATGTGTTAAGATTTAGACATGGAGCTTGCCTGTACCCTTTACTGTATATATGTACACAGTTACAAATAACTAATAAAGACTTGCTGTTACCATACAGAAGATTAAGAAAACTTCTTCAACAGACACATTCTGTAAAACCAGGACGTTTAATGCAAATGAATTGTAACCTAAGGTGCCTAGCCGTGGAATACAGATCTTGCGCTTGTGAGTGGAACTGTAACATTCAAGGATAATAACGTAATCACAGTGTCTTAATTTAAGTATTCTTGATACAAAATTAATCCACACAATCAAAAATTACATGACAAAAAAATCTCCTATAAGAGGTTCACTAACAAAAGAACACCGACTATGGAAGATGTAATCAAAGCCGCTGCGTGACAGGGCAACAGTCTTCATCTGATTACATCAATATTTCAGCCTTTATTTCCCTTCTGAACTTACTCAGCATAGTTGAAGTAAATCTACATTTAAATTATTAATACCAACCAACCGAAGTCACGGCAACTTCACGGAATGCTGAATATAAAATAAAAATTTACATTTACAAAAAAAGAGTGCAATATTTGACAAACTTATTCAATTTTCAAGTGGATCATTTGATTGGTGATGTCAGGAGTTGACTCTCAGCCAAGTAACTCATCAAAATCTAGCCAAGCACAAAGCTTCATCGGATTTAACAGTTTTTAGATCTTTTACACATACGCACACACATTTACACACATCATATTTGACTCTCCTACAGTTTTCCCTCAGGTGGGACACATTCCATTCGCTTCCGCCAGTACCAATCTTCAGTAACAGAATCTGGTAGTATTGAAGTAGACCATTTGGTCCACTGGCCTTGCATGTGCCAGCTCTTTGAAAGAGTGAATCAGTCATTCCCGATTCCCTACTCTTTCCCGCTTCCCTGCAATTTTAACCCTCCTTCAAGTACATACGCAATTCCCTTTTGAAAGTTGCTATTGACAGGGTGGAGGCGGAGAGGATGTTTCATCTTGTGGGGGAATCTAGAACTAGGGGTCACTGTTTAAAAATAAGGGGTTGCCCATTTAAGACAGAGATGAGGAGAATTTTTTTTCACTGAGGGTCGTGAGTCTTTGCAACTCTCTTCCACAAAAGGAGGGGGAAGCAGAGTCTTTGACTAAATTAAGGCAGAGCTAGATAGATTCTTGATAAGCAAGAGGGTGAAAGGTTATCGGGGGTAGGTGGGAATGTGGGGTTGAGTTTACAATCAGATCGGCCATGATCTTATCGAATGGCTTGAGGGGCCGAGTGGCCTCTTCCGACTCCTGATTTGTATGTTCATAATTGGCTTCCACCGCCCTCTCAGGTAGGGCGTTCCAGATCAGGGCGTCTTGCTGCGTAAAGAAATTCTCATCTCTCCTATCGTTCTTTTGTCAATTTCCTTGAACATTCATCACCATTACAAATCTCTTCCTGGTGCAATGAGAATAAAATCGCAGGGCTATATAGGTGTTATGATCCCAGTGGAGACCAAAAAAACCAACAGAACAAAATTTACCGAATGGCCCCAGTGAGGAAACCAACGGACAAGACTTCACCTTTCTTTAACTTTCACTTTAACAATCAAACCAAAATCAACGTAAATTCAACATGAATTAACAGGCAAACCACAGTCAATATAAACTATAAATTACACATTAAGTAGCAGATACAAAAAAGATAGGTCTCTCAGATTTACTGGGCAGTCAACTCAGCATAAGCAGCAGCGGGTCATGGCTGCGGGGTGGGGTGGGCTGGGCCGGCTTGGAGTGGGTGGGCTCCAAGCCAACTTTGCTTCTGGGGAGATGAGGGGAGGGGGATGGCTGGCGAGCCAAATGCACCCCCCACCCCCCGCCCATATTAATCAGCCCATGGTCTTCATCAAATTGACACACTTCTACAGGCCCTCCCATAGCTCTGCTCAAGACAGGCTTGATGGTGTGGATCCACCGGAATCATCTTTATTCAAACCGTTAGTGACAACCCTTAGTGACACTGTACGGCCAGTTCCTTTAAAATAACTGAAAACAGTGGCAGCAACTTTGGCTGGGATTTTGTCGGACCAACGGGGGTCCGGGCCGCTAGACGGAGAACCAGCAGGGAGCACCCGTCAGTTCCACGGGGAAGGCCTGACTGAATCAAATGCCCCTCAGGCACTTAACTGGCCACTGTCGTTGTCACATCTGTGATATTTTAGAATTGAATGTGGGCGTCACTGGCTTGGCCAGCATTTATTGCCCACCCCTCACTGCCCTTGAGAACTGAGTGAGCGCTTGCTAGGTCATTTCAGAAGGCCTGAAGAGTCACATGTAGGTCAGACCACTTAAGTATGGCAGGTTTCCTTCCCCAAAGGGCATTAGTGAACCAAAACAGAAAATGCTGGAAAAACTCAGCAGGTCTGACAGCTTCTGTGGAGGGACAAACAGAGTTGATGTTTCGAGTCCGCATGACCTCTGAAGAAGGGGTCATATGGACTCGAAACATCAACTCTGTTTCTCTCTCCACAGACGCTGTCAGGCCTGCTGAGTTTTTCCAGCATTTTCTGTTTTTGTTTCAGATTTCCAGCAACTGCAGTATTTTGCTTTTATCATTAGTGAGCCAGTTGGGTTTTTACAACATGGTAAAACTTTTAATTCCAGATTTTTTTAAAAATTGAATTCAAATTTCGTCATCTGCCATGGTGGGATTCAAACCCAGGTCCCCAGAGCATTACCCTGGGTATCTGGAGTACTAGTCCAGTGACAATACCACTGTGCTACTGCCTCCTGGATGGTGTCCAGCTTGTTGAGTGTTGTTGGAGCTGCACTCATCCAGGCAAGTGGAGAGTATTCCATCACATTCCTGACTTGTGCTTATAGTTGGTGGACAGGCTCTGGGGAGTCAGGAGTGAGTTACTCATCGCAGGATTCCTAGCTTCTGACCTCTGACCTCCTCTTGCAGCCACAGTATTTATATGGCTAGTCTGCTTCAGTTTTTAGTCAATGGTAACCCCCAGGATGTTGATAGTGGGGGATTCAGTGATGGCAATGCCATTGAATGTCAAGGGGAGATGGTTAGATTCTTTCTTATTGGAGATGGTCATTGCCTGGCACTTGTGTGGCATGAATGTTACTTGCCACTTGTCAACCCAAGCCTGAAAGTCTTCCAAGTCTTGTTGCATTTAGACATGGACTGCTTCAGTATCTAAGGAGTCACGAATGGTGCTGAACATTGTGCAATCAACAGTGAACATCCCCACCTCAGACCTTCTGATGGAAGGAAGGTCATTGATGAAGCAACTGAAGGTGGTTGGGCCACGGACACTATCCTGAGGAACTCCTGCAGTGATGTCCTGGAACTGAGATGTTTGACCTCCAACAACCACAACCATCTTTCATTGTGTTAGGTATGAATCCAACCAATTTTCCCTGATTCCCATTGACTCTAGTTTTGCTAGGGCTCACTGATGCCACACTCTGTCAAATGCTGCTTTGAAGTAAAGGGCAGTCACTCTCACCTCACCTTGGGAGTTCAGCTCTTTTGTCCAAGTTTGAACCAAGGCTGTAATGAGTCAGGAGCTGAGTGACACTGACGGAACCCAAACTGAGCATCAGTGAGCAAGTGCCGCTCGATAGCACTGTTGATAACCCCTTCGATCACTTTACTGATGATCAAGAGTAGACTGATGGGGCGGTAAATGGCCGTGTTGGATTGGTCCTGCTTTGTGTGTACAGGACATACCTGGGCAATTTTCCATATTGCCAGGTTGGTGCCAGTGTTGTAGCTGTACGGGAACAGCTTGGCTAGGGGCCCGGCAAGTTCTGGAGCACATGTACTATTGCCAGAATATTGTCAGGGCCCACAGCCTTTGCAGTATCCAGTGCCTTCAGCCGTTTCTTGATGTCACATGGAGTGAATTGAATTGGCTGAAGACTGGCACGTATGATGCTGGGGACCTCCGGAGGAGGACTGACGTCTCCAGTGTCGCAAGTCCCTCTAGCCAACCGCTGCCAGCCAATGAGGCTGGCAGTTTCTTATACCGCCAGTGCCAGCAGGAGCAGTGGGCAGTGGGTACTGGCAGCAATGCACCCACCAGAGGCCCCAGATTATTGTGGAACCTCAGGCCAAAACATGAGTGAAGGCGGGATGCCCTCGATCAGGCACAGAGTGCTTGACTACGAGTAACCCACCCCCCCCCAATCTCACCATTAAATAGCTGCCTCCATTTAATCCCTGAGTCACCACTAAACTGCGATGGTCTCAGAGGTAGTGGGAGCCAATTGGCTCATTAATGAGCCTGGCTGACATCCTGCCGCTGGCGACCAGGAATCTTGTGCCAGCCCCTTCTAAGCTCCAGTTCAGTTGGGGAATGTTTTGCCGCCACTGGGAGACCGAAGTGGAACCTCTTCCATGATTAAGTGGGTCCGGTCACTATTGTTCCCATTACTATGGGCTGCATCAAATCTTGTCCCTTATTTTTCCTTCATCTCTGCCCACAGATGTAACCTTCATGTTTACCTTGGTCAACTGTGCTACAATAGACTCTCAAACCTGGTTACGTGGGCTCATTTTGCACCGTACCCCAGAGTCACAGGATTGTGGGTTTCTGTGCCCCCTTGGACGCCAGGCAAATGCGGGGTGTGAAAAGTGCCAAAAATATCCTGCCCAGCACAAGGAACAGCAGCCCCATTGTCACGCCATTGATCTCGGGCTAATCCGCCAGACACAGGCACCCCTGCACCTGAAAGGCCACTGGAAGCCCATAGCGGAGGCATAAAGTCCACTCATGCGCCTCCAGCCTCCCTCTCCAGCCGACAAGCTCACGCTGACTATGCACACAACAATGTCGGGCACCATCGCAGTGAAAATAGTAGAGGGTTAGGGATAATTGATTAGTTCTTTCAACGAACCAGCGCAGGGACAATAGAAGCCAAATGTTCTCTTTCTATGGTCTCCTTCTCAATGCCTCCTAAGTTTCAGCATTGGTGTGAGGGGGCAGGTTCGAAGGATTTGATATTTTATTTTCAACTATGTTCAAAGGGACAACTCACATGACCCCATTACCTCTGCCCTCCCCCAACCCTGGTTTCCGAGGAATTGCCGGCTTCTGATTGGCTGGCAGCGGTTGGCTGGAGGGACTTCCGCCACTGGAGATGTCAATCCTCCTCCAGAGGTCCTCAGCATCACAGATGCCAGTCTTCAGCCAATTCGGTTCACTCCACGTGATATCACCACGCATAGTTATAAGAACTTAAATTCCAAAACCATGTCATACCAACCCTTAACTAGTGAATAATTCTTTGCATTACTGCAATTATATTGGGATTCAAAGGACAGATTGGATATAAATTGAGTCCAAGTAGTCCATGTGCATTCACTTCATGTTAGCAGATTATTTATGGGCTGGAGCCAGTTATATCTCCAACTTATTATCATACTTTAATTGCTTCCAGTGTTTTTAACCTTTCATATAAAAGCCATCTGAAAAGTAACCATCTCACAATGGCTGTTTTTTTTTTAAAAAGCATGTTTAGTTTTGTTCCAATCTTTGATTTGATTTACACAGAAATGAATAACGGACACAAATGCTGCTTTGAGCAGAGGCGAGAATGTTCTGGAAATGCTTTACTGCAGTCCGTGATTCTTAGAAAAATTGATTTTAAGACCTTACTCGTGCAAAGTGGATGCTTTCAGCCAATTGTTCGATAAACACCACTTAATATTTTTCTTTGCAGCTTTAGGGGGTTTCTAAACTGCACTGATTAGAACTAACAGTCTTGGAGTCACGTCTATCATAGACTTGTACTTTCTTTGTCTTCACGACGCAAGCATCTGGCAGACATTACTTGGGCATGTAGCAACCTAGGGACTGTACAGTAACACAAAGGGGCTGCAGTTTCTATGAGGGGGAAAGAAAAGGCATCCGAAGCTAGAACTCCCTGGATGCTTAAAGATCAGAAACAGAAACAGAAAAGCAGACTTATGCCAAACGTAAAATTCATAACATGGTAGAGAACCAAAGAGAGTGGACAGAATAAACCTGAAAGAGGGAATGAGGGGGGACAAAGAGAGGGTATGAACATGAGAACAGATTAGTTGCTAACATGAAGGGAATGCAAAAGTCTTTTTGGGATCGACTGGAGATGAAAAAGGTCTTCTTGTGCTTGATTGGCACACAGGTGGTGTTGAGCCGCCTTCTTGAACCGCTGCAGTCCATGTGGTGCAGGTACACCTGCAGTGCTGTTAGGGAGGGCGTTCCAGGATTTTGACCCAGTGACAGTGAAGGAACGGCGATATATTTCCAAGTCAAGATGGTGAGTGACTTTGGGGGGAGGGGGGGTGGAAACTTGCAGGTGGTGATGTTCCCATTTGCCTGCGCCCTTGTCCTTTTAGGTTATAGAGGTTTGGCATGAGGCCAATGCAGCAGAAGTGCAGGATGTTAAAGATGAGCAAAGTACAGCCAGCAAAATGTGCTTTGGCTGTCCCACTTGTTCCGTTCTTTTCTGAAGGCGCCGACTCTTTCTAGAGGATCTGTTCCTCACCCAAGTGCCCATTCTTCATTGGTTTGATCAAAATTGTAATTGTCAAACTATTGAACTGTGTAGGGTATCATTGCAAAGCCCACTCCCTCTTTGCCCAAATGCCTTTTGTCCAGTGGAATCACTGGTTAGCGATCAGAAGCAGCAACTGTCCCAGAATTTCCAACAGGAAATTCAGAAGAATCTTCTTCACCCAAAGAGAGATGAGAATGTGAAACTCGCTACCACAGGGAATGGTTGAAGTGAATAGTATAGAGGTAAATAAAGGCAAACTAGACAAGCATATGAGGGAGAAGGGAATAGAAGGTTATGATGGTAGATTAAGATGAGAAAAAATGGGAGGAGGCACGAGTGGAGGATAAACACCGGCGTGGGCTAATTCACCCAAATGGCAGCCCACCTGCTGAGATGAATTAGCTAAGCATAAACCTGGGGTGAAATGTAGGACCTTTCTGTGCCGTATTGCTTACTGTATGATGTGTTCTCCCACTAGCCATCAAGACAGTTTCCCTCATTGGAGCAGCAGTAGACAATCCAGCCCCTCGAGTCTGGGTTATGGCTGATCTGTACCTCAATTCTACTTAGCTAATTTAGCTCCCTGTCCCTTAATACCCTTTCCCAACAAAATTCTAATAATCTCAGTCTTGAAAACGCTAATCCTCATAGGATCCACAGCCTTCACTTCAAGTATAATGTTGGAGGGTGAAGGCTTGGATCTTGAAATGCCTTGCCTGGTTTTTCCACCCAGTAATACATGAAACATGAAACTTGACTTCAGCATGCAGATACCAGGGGTTGGATTTTTGCAGAGTTGGGAAGATTAAAAATGGCTGGTGGGACCTGGATGCAGATGTCTGACAGATCACATCTTTGCTGGTAGGGGAAAGGGGTGTGGCCTGATTCACAAGAGGGAATTCAGAACATGGCAGGGCCATTTGAACTCACTCCTGAGCTCAAACAGACTCCATTTTGGCTGTTGCAAGGGCCTTAATCTGCTGCGTGGAAGTCACAAATTCGTAAACACTTTTGAAGGATGAATAATATCTGTTTAACCTTCACAATCTGAAGTTTTTTAAACCCCCAGAGCTTTAAACATTAAAAAAAAACAAACTGCAGGTGTAAAAATAGTCCTCTGCTGGATTGCTTTGATTAACATGCCAGCTGGTGTAGCATCTGTTCATACAGTATTTGTTGACATTTCCCTCAGGGCTATTATTTTGTCGTTATGCAAGCTAGGCTGAGTTTCAAAAGCTACAATTATCTCAGCAGGTGGTTCTGAGTTTTTAAAAAATTTGTTCATGGGATGTGGGCGTCTCTGGCTAGGCCAGCATTTATCGCCCATCCCTAATTGTCCTTGTTCAGAGGGCATTTAAGAGTCAACCACATTGCTGTGGGTCTGGAGTCACGTGTAGGTCAGACCAGGTAAGGTCGGCAGATTTCCTTCCCTAAAGGACATTAGTGAACCAGATGGGTTTTTATGACAATCGACAATGGGTTCATGGTCATCATCAGACTTTTAATTCCAGACATTTTTTTAATCTCAAATTCCACCATCTGGTCCCCAGAGCATTATCCTGGGTCTCTGGATTACCAGTCCAGTGACAATACCACTACGCCACCACCTCCCCCCATTCACAGATTGATTGACAGCTTAAAGAGTTTATTAAAGATTTAGCTGTTATGTATTTGGCATATGGATAGAAATTTATTTTTTAATATAAGAAATTATCACAAGGTTTAAAAGCTTTCAATGGGCCTTGTGAATGGGAGTTTTTTTCACTATCAAGTGTGTTGAGTGAGACCTCTCTTAGATTTTTAGAAGTTTATTCTATTTCATCTCTACATGGCTCCTGAGGTCTGCCCATGGTGATACTGTATGAGTTGCCATTGGTTGGCATGGAGGGTATGAGGAGCCATGGGGGGCAGGTGGGGGGCATGCGTTGACATGAAAGCCATGGGGAGTGGTTGGGGAGGGTGAGGGACGAAGGTTAGAGGGCATGATGGCTTTAATTGCATCTGGGATGAGCGACAATTGTATGTGACGTGGCCCTTTAAACCGAGGCGTCTACTTGCCTTGGTAGCGAAAACCTGGCCTCATGTTCTTGGTTCATTAGAATGGTTCCAGTAAACTTAAAACACATGGAATCTACACGGGGATCATCAGCACAACCCTACTAGTGAAATGGCCCTTCTCTGCTGGGATTTCCCCTGAACCTCTGCTAAAGGTACAGCAGGAAATCAGGAAAATGTCACGGAGACTCAGGGCTATATTTACTGAAAAGGAACTAAATACAACGATAAGGCAACATCAAGTTAAGCAAACAAAAGTCGAACAAGGGGTCAAATTCAAGGTTTACTTTGGGACAGATATCACCAAGGCCTTCTTCATGCCAAGAATTGTCTTCCAGATATGGTAAAGGAGGCAACAACCTTAGTTTCTTTCATTGGGATGGCCTCCTTCTTTTATATTTTGATACAACATCAATAGATGCTTCAGATTGTTCGTGTCTTGTCAATTACATTGTTAAAGTTTGTTAAATCACAGACTCACAGAATTGTTACAGTGCAGAAGGAGGCCGTTCAGCCCATCGTGTCTGCACTGGTTTTCTGAATTGGCATTATGACTCAGTGCCATTCTCCTGCCTTTTCCCTGTAACCCTGCATATTGCTTCTATTCAAATTATCTGATACCCTCTTGAATGCCTCAATCGAACCTACCGCCATCACACTTCCCAGGCAGCGCATTCCAGACCTGAACCGCTCGCTGTGTGAAAGAGTTTTTACTCACATCACATTTGCTTCTTTTGTAAATCACTTTAAATCTGTTCCCTCTCATTCTCGATCTTTTTACGAGCAGGAACAGTTTCTCCCTATGTACTCTGCCCATCCCCCTCATGATTTTGAACACCTCTATCAAATCTCCTCTTAGCCTTCTCCTCTCCCAGGAGAACAGCCCCAACCTCTCCAAACCATCTTCATAACTGAAGTTTCTCATCCCTGGAACCATTTTTGTAAACCTCTTCTATACTCTCTCCAATGCATTCACATCCTTCCTAAGGTGTGGCACCCAGAACTGTACACAATACTCCAGCTGAGGTCTAATTAGTGTCTTATATGAGCTCAGCGTAACCCCCCTTCTCTTGTACTCTATGCCCCTACTAATAATGCCAAGGATACTCTATGCTTTGTTAACTGCTCTCTCCATCTATTCTGCCACCTTCAGTGATCTATGGACATAACACCAGGTCCTTCTGCTCTTGCACACTCTTTAGAGTTGTACCCCTTATTTTATATTGTCTCTCCATGTTGTTCCTACCAAAATGAATCATGTCACACTTCTGTGCATTGAACTTCACCTGCCACCTATCTGCCCACTCCGCCAACTTGTCTATGTCCTTTTGAAGTTCTACACCGTCCTCCTCACAGTTTATAATGCTTCCAAGTTTTGAATCATCCGCAAACTTTGAACTCGTCCCCTGCACACCAAGATCCAGGTCAGTAATATATATCAGGAAAAACAAGGGTTCTAATTCTTATCCCTGGGGAACTCTACTACAAGCCTTCCTGAAAAATATTCATTATCCATTACTTACTGTTTCCTATTACCCAGCCAGTTTTGTATCCACATTGCTACTGTCTCTTTTATTCCTTGAGCTATAACTTTTCTTACAAGTCTGTTGTGTGGCACTACATTGAATGTCTTTTGGAAGGCCATGTACACCACATCAAGAGCATTACCCTCATCAACTCTCTCTGTTACCTCTTCAAAAATTTCCAACCATTGAGTTAAACACTCTTTCTAATCAACCCACATTTTTCAATGTGACTAATAATCCTATACTGAATAATTGTTTCTAGAAGTTTCCCCACCATCGAAGCTAAACTGATTGGTCTGTAATTGCTGGGCTTATCCTTACAACCTCTTTTGAACAGGGGCATAATGTTTGCAATTCTCCAGTTAATGTCAATCACATCGTAATGGGAAACAGGTGATGGGTATTTGAACACATCAAATAGGGGATAGCTAGGACACTGGGTCTATTTAAGGACTGTTGACACTGAACAAAGTCAATAAACTCTCTCAGCAAGGAAAAGCTCTGTATCTTAGTTTTGACTTCACCGACTGGCGTGGATCCTATTAACATAGGTTTACCCTTGTACATATGGTTTAAGGGCAGTTTTAGTCACCTACTAGGTCTAAAGTTTACTACGAACTTCCTATAAGCAGAAATGAGCGAAACGATTTGAGCAAGAAAGCCATAAACTACAGCCACGACCTAACAGCGGCAGACACCTACCTACGCTCCAATCCATCTCCTCCACACTGTCGCCATACAAGCCGTGCCTGCTTTTTCCTAAAAAATCTGGAGAAGCATATAGTGCCGTGTGGACGGGTATGAAGGACATAAAGAGCAGGAATGGACGGTCCGAGTTTCTGCAGAGCAAGAACACACAAAAGAAAATTCCTCATCAGGGAGGCCTTGAACAAAGGTGTACAATGCACGCTTGCTAATCCAAACTATTTGGGGAGGAAGAGCATGAGTTGGCACGTGTTGGTATCAACAATGCACCAAGCCATGGAATCATTGCAAATGAAGTGACGACCCATCTTGTTTTCAGGTAGACTGCTCCCTAATTGCCCCATTATAAATTTAGTCAGGATTTAAATAGGGGAGATGTGCACCGTGCCTTCTGCCAACACACGTTACAAATGACTTTCTAAATAGTTTGCGATTCTGCACCAGGAACAAGGCCACATGGGGTGAACAGATCCAATCATGACTTTCTGACTTAGTTCGCCCACAGCAACGATGGAGATGGGGGTGTTCTGTGCATTGCAAATGTATGTAGCTGACCAGCAGGTAAGGAGCAGCTGGCTCATCAAGTCTGCACAACACTCCTGGCACCTGGAACATCATGACTAGATACTTCCTATCCCTCACAGCCAAAAAAATCTCTAGGAAGGGATAAAAAGGAGAGAAAAACCCAAAGCCTATAAAAGATTTTAAAAAGTCTGGAAATTTTCTTTCAGGCCCCTCAGGCGGTTGAATCAAATCTGGGAAATCACATGGACCCAGTGTACATTAGCTGTTCATTCATTTTAAATGTGAAGTGTTGATTTTGTCTAGGATTGATTTGGATCAAGTGTGGAGGGATCCTAATCATGGCGGGTTATTGGTAAGTGGATGAAAGGAGGTTCAAAGTGCCAGGCACATGCAAATCAAATACTTAAAAAAAAAACAGAAAAAAGTTAGCTACCATTTGAATAAGAAAAAGACGTTATTCTTTGGGTGGAATCTCCTTACATGTAAGGCACTTTATGGGGGAGTGTAACAGAAGCAGACAGCACAAATGGATGCAGGGCAATTGTAGGAGAGAAAAGGGGTTGAGTGATTATAGTGAGAAAACGGTGCCAATCTATCAAAGAGCAATGGTTCATTGAAACAATTGGCTTTTTTGCCTTCCAAAAGATTCCTGGGGTCGACTGGAGAGTCGTGGGGTGTATAAAGGACAGTCGATCCACTGTTGCCTATTTTGCAGCCCACCCGAAATTGAATTTCACTCTCTTCTCCTCTAATGATTTTCTTCTTGGACGGAGGTGCGAGATGAACTACCATCTGACGTGGTAAATGCGGGCTCACTCTTAAGTTTTAAGAATAAATTGGATAGATACATGGATGGGAGAGGTCTGGAGGGTTATGGACTAGGTGCAGGTCAATGGGACTAGCGGAATAATATTTCGGCACAGACTAGAAGGGCCGAATGGCCTGTTTTCTGTGCTGTAGTGTTCTATGGTTCTATGGAAACATCCTCTCCACATCCACCCTGTCAAGACCCCTCAGGATCTTAAATATTTCAATTAAGTCACCTCTTACTCTTCTAATCTCCAGTGGATACAAGCCCAGCCTGTCCAGCCTTTCCTCATAAAACAACCCGCCCATTCCAGGTATTAGCCTAGTAACCCTTCTCTGAACTGCTTCCAACACATTTACATCCTTCCTTAAATAAGGAGACCAATACTGTACACAGTACCCCAGATGTGGCCTCACCAATGCCCTGTACAACTGAAGCATAACCTCCCTACTTTTCTGCTCAATTCCTCTCTCAATAAATGATAGCATTCTATTAGATTTGCTAATTACTTACTGTACTGCACACTAACCTTTTGCGATTCATCCACTGGGACACCCAGATCCCTCTGCAACTCAGAGCTCTGCAATCTCCCACCATTTTACATAATATGCTGCTTTTTTATTCTTCCTGCCAAGATGGAGAGTTTTGCATTTTCCCACATTGTACTCCATTTGCCAGATCTCTGCCACTCACCTTATCTTTATATCCTTTTGTAGCCTCATGTCCTCTGCACAACTTACTTTCCTACTTACAATGCGGCGAAGAGCAGTGGGAAACCAGGGGATTGGGAAGCCTACAAAGACCAACAGAGGACAACTAAAAAAGAAATAAGGAGGGAGAGGATTAAATATGAGGGTAAACTAGCCAGTAATATAAAAGAAGATTGCAAGAGTTTTTTTTAGATATATAAAGGGTAAGAGAGAGGCAAAAGTGGACATTGGGCCGCTGGAAAATGACGCTGGAGAAGTAGTAGTGGGGAACGAAGAAATGGCGGAGGAACTGAATAGGTACTTTGTGTCAGTCTTCACAGTGGAAGACACGAGTGACATCCCCAAAGTTCCAGAGAGTCGGGGAGCAGAGGTGAGTATGGTGGCCATTACCAAGGAGAAGGTGCTAGGAAAACTGAAAGGTCTGAAGGTGGATAAATCACCTGGACCAGATGGATTACACCCCAGAGTTCTGAAGGAGATAGCTGAAGAGATAGTGGAGGCATTACTGGCGATCTTTCAGGAATCACTGAAGTCAGGGAGGGTCCCAGAGGACTGGAAAATCGCTAATGTAACCCCCCTGTTTAAGAAGGGAGTGAGGCAAAAGACGGGTAATTACAGGCCGATTAGCCTGACCTCGGTCGTTGGTAAAATTTTAGAGTCCATTATTAAGGATGAGATTACAGAATACTTGGAAGTGCATGGTAAAATCGGGCAAAGTCAGCATGGTTTCATCAAGGGGAGGTCATGCCTGACAAATCTGTTAGAATTCTTTGAGGAGGTAACGAGTAGGTTAGACAAAGGAGAGCCAATGGATGTTATCTACTTGGACTTCCAGAAGGCCTTTGACAAGGTCCCGCACAGGAGGCTGCTCAGTAAGACAAGAGCCTATGGTGTTAGAGGCAAGGTACCAGTATGGATAGAAGATTGGCTGTCTGGCAGGAGGCAGAGAGTGGGGATAAGGGGGTCCTTCTCAGGATGGCGGCCAGTGACTACTGGAGTTCCGCGGGGGTCAGTGTTGGGACCACAACTTTTCACTTTATACATTAATGATCTAGATGAAGGAACTGAGGGCATCCTGGCTAAGTTTGCAGATGATACAAAGATAGGTGGAGGGACAGGTAGTATTGAGGAGGCGAGGAGGCTGCAGAAGGATTTGGACAGGTTAGGAGAATGGGCAAAGAAGTGGCAGATGGAATACAACGTGAGCAAGTGTGAGGTCATGCACTTTGGTAGGAAGAATAGAGGCATAGACTATTTTCTAAATGGGGAGAGAATTCAGAAGTCTGGAGTGCAAAGGGACTTGGGAGTCCTAGTCCAGGATTCTCTTAAGGTTAACTTGCAGGTTGAGTCAGTAGTTAGGAAGGCAAATGCAATGTTGGCATTTAGTTTGAGAGGACTAGAATATAAAAGCAGGGATGTGCTGCTGAGGCTTTATAAGGCTCATTTAGAATATTGTGAGCAATTTTGGGCCCCGTATCTCAGGAAGGATGTGCTGGCCCTGGAGAGGGTCCAGAGGAGCTTCATGAGAATGATCCCAGGAATGAAAGGCTTAACATATGAGGAACGTTTGAGGACTCTGGGTCTATACTCGATGGAGTTTAGAAGGATGAGGGGGGATCTGATTGAAACTTACAGAATACTGAAAGGCCTGGATAGAGTGGACGTGGGGAAGATGTTTCCATTAGTAGGAGAGATTAGGACCCGAGGGCACAGCCTCAGAGTAAAGGGAAGACCTTTTAGAACAGAGATGAGGAGAAACTTCTTTAGCCTGAGAGTGGTGAATCTATGGAATTCATTGCCACAGAAGGCTGTGGAGGCCAGGTCATTGAGTGTATTTAAGAGCGAGATAGATAGGTTCTTGATTGGGAAGGGGATCAAAGGTTACGGGGAGAAGGGGGGAGAATGGGGTTGAGAAGCTTATCAGCCATGATTGAATGGCGGAGCAGACTCAATGGGCCGAATGGCCTAATTTCTGCTCCTATGTCTTATGGTCTTATCTTTGTGTCATCAGCAAATATAGCAACCATTCCTCCAGTCCTTTCATACAAATTATTCACTTAAATTGTAAAACGTTTGGGCCTCAGCACTGATCCCTGTAGCACACCACTCGTTACATGTTGCCAACCAGAAAATGACCCAGTTATGCCTATTCTCTGTTTTCTGTTAGTTAGTCAACCTTCTATACATACCAATATGTTACCCCCTACACCATGAACTTTTATTTTCCGCAATAGTCTTTGATTAGGCTCTTTATCAAATTCCTTCTGAAAATCTAAGTACAGTACATCCACTGGTTCCCCTTTATCTACAGCACAAGTTATTTCCTCAAAGAACTCAGATAAATTGGTTACAAATTATACAAAACCAAGTAGACTCTGCTTGATTACCTTGAATTTTCCAAAGTGCTCTGTTATAATGTCTTTAACAATACCTTCTAACATTTCCCCTTTGATAGATGTTAAGCTAACTGGCCTGTAGTTATTTTTTATTCATTCACAGGATGTGGGCTTTGCTGGCTGGGCTAGCATTTATTGCCCACCCCTAGTTCTCTTTGAGAAGATGCCTTCTTGAACCGCTGCAGTCCATGTGGCGTAGGTACACCCACAGTGCTGTTAGGAAGGGAAGCTCCAGGATTTTGACCCAGCAACAGTGAAGGAACGGCGATATATTTCCAAGTCAGGATGGTGAGTGACTTGGAGGGGAATTTCCAGGTGGTGTGTTCCCAGCTATCTGTTGCCTTTGTCCTTCTAAAGGGTAGTGCTCATAGGTTTGGAAGATGCTGTCTAAGGAACCTCGATGAATTCCTGCAGTGCATCTTGTAGATGGTAAACATTGCTACTACTGTGTGTCGGTGGTGGAGGGAGTGAATATTTGTGGATGCAGTGCCAATCAAGCGGACTACTTTGTCCTGGATGGTGTCAAGCTTTTTGAATGTTGTGGGAGTTGTACTCATCCAGGCAAGTGGGGAGTATTCCATCACACTCCTGACTTGTGCCTTGTAGATGGCAGACAGGATTTGGGGAGTCAGGAGGTGAGTTACCCGTTGCAGGATTCCTAGCCTCTGACCTGCTCTTGTAGCCACAGTATTTAAATGGCTAGTCCAGTTCAGTTTCTGGTCAATGGTGTTGATGTTGAATTTTTCAAAGTGCTCTGTTATAACATCTTTAATAATACCTTCTAACATTTTCCCTTTGATAGATGTTAAGCTAACTGGCCTGTAGTTATTTTTTATTCATTCACAGGATGTTGGCTTCGCTGGCTGGGCTAGCATTTATTGCCCATGGATTTGTTGCCCAGGATGTTGATAGTGGAGGATTCAGTGATGGTAACACCATTGAACGTCATGGGGCAATGGTTAGATACTCTCTTGTCAGAGATTGTCATTGCCTGACATTTGTGTGGCGTGAATGCTACTTGCCACTTGATAGCCCAAGCCTGGATATTGTGCATTGCTGCATTTGGACATGGGGTATCTGAGGAGTTGCAAATGGTGCTGAACATTGTGCAATCATCAGCAAACATCCCCACTTCAGACCTTATGATGGAAGGAAGGTCATTGATAAAGCAGCTGAAGATGATAGGGCCGAGGACACTACCCTGAGGAACTCCTGCAGTGATGTCCTGGAGCTGAGATGACTGACCTCCAACAACCACAACAATCTTTCTTTGTGCTAGGTATGAATCCAACCAGCAGGGAGTTTACCCCCTGATTACCACTGACTCCAGTTTTGTTAGGGCTCTTTCATGCCACACTCGGTCAAATGCGGCCTTGATGTCAAAGGCAGTCACTCTCACCTCACCTCAGGAGTTCAGTTCTTTTGTCCATGTTTGAACCAAGGCTGTCATGAGGTCAGGAGCTGAGTGACCCCGGCGGAACCCAAACTGGGCGTCAGTGAGCAGGTTATTGCTACTTGATAGCACCGTTGATGACCCCTTCCATTAATTTACTGATGATCGAGAGTAGACTGATGGGGCAGTAATTGGCCGGGTTGGATTTGTCCTTCATTTTGTGTACATGACATACCTGGACATAGCTGGGTAGATGCCAGTGTTGTAGCTGTACTGGAACAGCTTGGCTAGGGGCACGGCAAATTCTGGAGTCTTCAGTACCACTGCCGGAATATTGTCATGGCCCATAGCCTTTGCACTATCCAGTGCCTTCAGGCATTTCTTGATATCACATGGAGTGAATCAAATTGGCTGAAGACTGGCATCTGTGATGCTGGAAGCCTCCGGAGGAGGCTGAGATGGATCGTCCACTCAGCAGTTCTGGCTGAAGATTGTAGCAAATGCTTCAGCCTTATCTTTTGCACTGATGAGCTGGGCTCCCCCATCACTGAGGATGGGGATATTTGTGGAGCCTCCTCCTCCAGTGAATTAGCTATCCACCAACATTCACGACTGGATGTGGCAGGACTGCAGAACTTGATCACTTGGCTCTGTCTATCACTTGCTGCTCATTCTGTTTGGCATGCAAGTAGTCCGGTGTTATAGCTTCACCAGGCTGACACCTCATTTTTAGGTCTGCCTGGTGCTGCTCCTGGCATGCCCTCCTGCACTCTTCATTGAACCAGGGTTGATCCCCTGGCTTGATGGTAATGGTAGAGTGGAGGATATGCCGGGCTATGAGGTTACAGATTGTGTTCGAATACAATTCTGCTGCTGCTGATGGCCCACAGCACCCCATGGATGCCCAGTCTTGAGCTGCTAGATCAAAATCTATCCCATTTAGCATGGCAGTAGTGCCACACAACACGATGGAGGGTATCATCAATGTGAAGGCAGGACTTCGTCTCCACAACGTCTGTGCGGTGGTCACTCCTACCCTTACTGTCATGAACAGATGCACCAGCGGCAAGCATGTTGGTGAGGATGAGGTCAAGTATGTTTTTCCCTCTTGTCGGTTCCCTCACCACATGCCGCAGACCCAGTCTAGCAGCTATGTCATTTAGGACTCAGCCAGCTCAGTCAGTAGCGGTGCTACCGAGTCACGTTTGGTGATGGTCATTGAAGTCGCCCACCCAGAGTACATTCTTGCCACCCTCAGTGCTTATTCCAAGTGGTAATCAGCAGGAGGTTTTCTTGCCCATGTTTGGCCTGATGCCATGAGACTTCATGGGGTCCGGAGTCGATGTTGAGGACTCCCAGGGCAACTTCCTCTCGACTGTATACCACTGTGCCACCACCTCTGTTCTGCCAGATGGCGATGGTGCTGTCTGGGACATTATCTGTAAGGTATGATTCTGTGAGGATGACCATATCAGGCTGTTGCTTGACTAGTCTGTGAGGCAGCTCTCCCAATTTTGGCACTGGCCCCGGATGTTAGTAAGGAGGATTTTGCAGGGTCGACAGGGCTGAGTTTGCCAGTGCCTAGGTCTGTCCGGTTTCATTTCTTTTTTGTGGCATTGTTTGATACAACTGAGTGGCTTGCTTGGTGTCACATGTAGGCCAGACCAGGTAAGGACAGCAGAGTTCCTTCTCTAAAGGGCATTAGTGAACCAGGTGGGTTTTTATGACAATCAACAGTGGTTTCATGGTCATCATTAATTCCAGATTTTTACTGAATTCAAATTCCACCTGGGTCCCTAGATCATTACCCTTGGTCTCTGGATGACTAGTCGAGCGACAATGCCACTATGCCATCGCCTCCTCCTGCTTTCTATCTCCCTATAAGGGGCCATGGGGGCAGATAGGTGCATGGGTCAGCATGGAAGATATGAGGGGCTATTGGGAGTGGGTTGGGGGTATGGGCTGAGAGGCCATTTGGAATGGGTAGGTTTGAATGAGTTGGTATGGATGGGAAATAGGGGGTTGGTGGGAGGTGAGGGGGCTAGAGAGCCAAAAAATATGAACAAATAACTGGGATAATGTCCCTGAGAATTGAGCTGAGCCTAGGCACTCAGCAGTGTCCACCACTGATCTGCATCTGGATAAACATCTGGGTCCAACAGATTATCTGTCCATCCTACATGATTTTCATCCCAATGAAATCAAAGGGGGGTGAATATTTGGACAAGTTTCATAATGAGTGGGTGATCTGTTCCTTTGAGTGGGAGAGTTGGAAGGGGAAACAGTTTCTCTGCGTCTACCCTATTGAGGAAGCCCTGCATCACTTTAAACAACTCAATTTTGTCACCCCTCGAACTGTTAAACTGAAAGGGAGCACAAGCCATGTTTGTTCAATCTCACTCTCCCCTTAACGCCCAGAATCATTCTGGTGAATCTGCTCTGCCTCTCTTCCAAGATCAAGGAGTATCAGCAATCATTTCAATTTAGATGCAACATGTAAATCGGAATCAGACGCAGTGGCATGGAGTAGGGACGCAACTCCTACCGTTCTATGAAACCTGTGGCCTCACTGGTCATCCTCTGTGTCAGGTTCTCACATGAAAAGGGTTGCTGAATGACCCTCCTGTTTCTCATCAGGATGCAGTTGATGTTGCGAAACTGGGACAAGAAAAGCAACACGACAACGAGCAGTAGCGTGACAGCCAGAAAGATGAAACCCAGAGCTCTCCAAGGCACCGTCACCAGGTGAAAAAGGTCCAGCAGCAGCAGCACGCACAGGGCAAGAACCACAGCCTGGACCACCGTCCGTACATTACTCCGGCTCCCCACGATGATGACATTGCCTGCATTGGGCTTGCAGTTACGCAGGTTGGTCAACGGAAGGCCGTAAAAGTAGTCAAAGCCATGCCGGAATGGATGGTGACAGTGATCCTCACTCGATTCACAATTTAAACCGAGGTGCCACTTCCCTAAGTAAACAAGAATGCAGGAATGTAAGAAAGGACAAACTTGCGTTAAATCGCATCTTTCACATCCTCAGGTCATTCCAAATGATTTCTTTTTTGAGACGTAGTCACTGTTGTAATGTTGGAAACCCAGCAGCCAATTTGCACAATCCTTTCTTGCTGTTTCCACAAACAGCAATGAGATGATGACCACATATCATCATTTGTTTTAGCAACGCTGGTAATCATTGGCCAGGACACCAGGCAGGGGCTCTCGTGATCTTCCGTGAAATGATGTTGTGGGTTCTTCTACGTTCATCTGAGGGGCAGATGGGGCCCCTCAGTTTAACACCTCATCCACAAGAGGATACCACTGACAGTCCAGAGTTCCCTCAATACTGGAGTGTCAGCTTGAATTATGGGTCCAAGTCTCTGGAGTGGAACTGGAATCTATGACCTTCTGTCTGGAGTGTGGGGTGGGGGGGGGTGGAGCCAACAACCCTATTAACTGAACCACAGCTGACACTGAAGGATTGGGAGTGGGCCATTCAGCCCCTCGAGCCTGCTCCACCATTCGATGAGCTCGCGGCTGATCAGTACCTCAACTCCATTGGAGGTTGTGGGTTTGGAAGCTGTGGTCGAAGGAGCCTTGGTGAGTCACTGCAGTGGATCTTGTAGATGGTACACAGTGCTGACACTGTGTGTTGGTGATGGGGCACCAATCAAGTGGGTCGTTTTGTCCTGGATGGTGTTGAGCTTCTTGAGTGTTGTTGAAGCTGCACTCATCCAAGCAAGTGGAGAGTATTCCATCACACTCCTGACTTGTGCTTTGTAGATGATAGAAAAATTTTGGGGAGTGAGGAGGTTAGTTACTCACTGCATAATACCCAGCCTCTCACCTGCTCTTGTAGGCACAGCATTATCCAGTCAATGGTGACCCTGGGGTGTTGATGGGGATTGATTCAGTGATGGTAATGCCACTGAATATCAAGGGATTTGAAGGGAATATCAAGGTGGTTAGAGTCTCTCTTTTTGGAGATTGCCTGGCATTTACCGCTTATCAGATCAAGCCTGAATGTTGACCTAGTCTTGCTGTATGTGGACAAGGACTGCTTCATCTGAGGTATTGCA
>NC_135885.1:9279637-9394637 GCF_964194155.1 Cetorhinus maximus
GGGGGAGGAGAGGAGGAGGGAAGGAAGGGGAGAAGTGGGGGGAGGAGGAGAGAAGTGGTGGGGGGAAAGAAGAAAGAGTTGGGGGTAGAGATTGCTATTTGGGGAACTCCTGGAAGAATGCAGGTATGGATATTAGACTTGACTGTTAATGATTGCAAACAGTCTTTTGCCAGCCAGATGATACAAAACATCCTTGGGTTTGATTTTGATCCAAGCATCTGACTTCATCATTGCCTCACATTGATCTGTCGGATGCACAAAACAAAAATCACAAAAGCTGCACACGGAGCAAATTCCTGGACCCATTAAACATGCTGTGCTCCAAGGTATCATCGGCAATCAAACTGGGCAAGGGTCACAAAACACATCTGACTGAATGGCGGAGCAGGCTTAACAGACCAAATGGCCCACTCCTTTTCCTATGTGCGTAATGGTTGGTGAGAAAATTTGTAGCAGCAAATGACCCAAACGCAAGTCCTGCAGTACCATCAGCCCAGAGTTTGCTTCGTGTAGCGTCTATACTGATGACAAGCGTGCTAGGGAGCAACTGCATAGTATATATAACCAGCACAATTACCAATCATAATTTTCATCCAAGTAGCATCTTTAATATAGAAAAGCATCCCAAGGTACTTTAGGGAGACTGAAGCAGAGAAAAATAAGGTGGGACTTTCCAGCCCCACCAGTGACGGACATTGTCGCGGGCAGGACTGGAAAATTTGGAGAGCAGCCGAAAGCCAATTGACTTTTGGCCGCTCTCCAAATTTACCCGCCCCACCCCCGACAATACCTGCCATTGGCGAGACTGGAAAATCCCATTGACACCTGGCCAAGTAATGAGGTATGTGGGGGGCTGTGTGGGAGGTGACTAAAAGTTTGGTCAAAGAGGTGAGCTTTAGGCAGTCTTTAAAGGGGGAGATGGAAGCGGAGAGGCAGGAGGGTTTAGGGAGACAATTCCAGAGCTTAGCACTTAGAAAGTTTAAGGTATATCCACCAATGGTGCAGAAAAGGGAGGGAGAGGATGCAGGAGAAGCCAATGCCAGAGGAATTGAGGGTTCTGTGGCGGAGACGTGCGGGGTGGGGGGGTGCAGGTGAGTTGTAGGGCTAGAGAAGGCTCGATGACAATGTTTGAAATGCAGGTACCTTTAAGAGTAAACCAGGACATGCTTTAGAGTGAATTGAGAGCAGGTGATGCTCACTGAATCCAGTAGCATCTCAGTCCTGCAGGTAGTAAATTATTCGTAGAGATTTAAAACATTTCCCGTGTCCGTTTTTTCTCTCTTTGAATTTAATCATTCTTTCTCTCCCTTAGTTCTCTTTCTATTGCTGATTTGACTCCAATTTCTCTTCCCATCTTCCTTTCTCAATCTTTAAATCTCCTTTATTAAAGAGATAGGCTGTTGGTACTAAGATAAAAGCAAAATACTGCGAATGCTGGACAGAGTTCCTGCTCCCGCTACCCTCGCCGTGCTGTTCTCAGCTCTCACTTCCAGCAAGTTATAGTGCAAATTATTTTCGAGCTGAAGGGGGGTGGGGGGAGGAAAAAAGTCTAACTATGGGCATATGCCACAAATATGCCTCACTCCTGCAAGATTTGGGCCAATGCTGCAATCACAGTGCATTCCATGATTGTGTGATTCCTTTGTTTATACTGCTTTAGTTGCAAATGCACCTACCTGACCTGATTGGATACCTGCCCGTCAGAAGAGCAGCTCTGCTTGGGGTGCATAATGTAGCTGCGGCTATATGCTGAGTCAGCATTACTCCATCTTTTGCCAGACTGTCTATATGGGGTGTCCTGGAACAGGAAACAATATATGTGGAGAAGAAAAGTTTACAAAAAAAGTACAAAGATGAGAAAAAAACCCACCAACAAAATTCAGTTTAATGGCAGGGAGTGTTATGTATTTATGCTGCTTACACACAAAAAAATAACTTTGTAGACTTGTATGATGCCATGTCATGGGAGGTTGCAATGAAATCTAGTAAAACAGTAGCAATGCAATGTTTGTTTTATATATATATATATCATTGCAATAATGCAACACCATTGTGCATTATACTGTCACATCCCTATTTTGGTACAAATGACACTTACTTTGGAAATGTTTTTCCTTCCCCTTCTTTATCTGAACGATTGGCTACAATTTGGAATTACACAATTTAAGTGAAAGCCGTCCTGCATCAAAGGTTTGTGTTTGTGAATCGGAGGCTAGAGAAAATGACCAGATCGCTCTGTACTTTTTTCTTCTTCATTTGGCCAAATTATAAACGTCCTCAATGTACCATTTGAGTTTTTGATCCAGTTCTCTACATCCCTGCGTTCAGTCTTCGTTTACTGTCTCTATGGTTACCCACTTCTCCCTGCCTACACTATCCCTCTGTCTTGAACTACTGAAGCTCTTAAATGGCCAATTTTTAGTTTTTCAGCTTTTACTGCGCAGGCTGGTCTTGGGCTAGGGGAGGGGGAACCTCCTTTGAAGGTCCCCTGTGCCCACTGGAGGCACCCTCTCCCACAAGGTGGTACATCCCTTCTCCCTTAATATCTCTCCCCACCCATTCCCCACCCTCCCACCCCAGCCCCCTCGCTAGGGCCTGCCAGCCAGGCCCCCAACGATGCCCTGGACTTACCTGAAGTCCGGCATCCATAAGCTCCTCTTCTTCCGTGACTGCCTGTAATTCCAGCAGTGGCCACTGCTCAAACCTGGCACTGCTGGGACTACAGAGCTGCTGGCCAATCGGATTTAAGGTAGGATTTCCTCCCCAGATGGGGGCAGAAGTCTCAACCTTAGGCAATTAATGTCCCGTGGAGCACAAATGGCTGCGGGACAGCTGGGTTTGGCGGGAATGAATTCCCATCGACCCTTCAGGTGGTGGGGCAGGAAACCCCACTATCTGAAAAATCCTGCCCAGAGTGGCCTATGGCTCCCTGAATACTCAGATTCTCTGCTCCAGAGACTCCACTTCCCCTACACCCATGGAAATTCATAATCACTTCACGTTGTACTCAACATACATCAGGTAGGTTCCTTGTACTGCCATCCCTATCTGCCTATCTTGAAAACGTTGATAATTCTAGCTTGAATTCCCATTAGTTCAAAACTCATTGCTTTCAAACCGTAGTCACTCAGGAGAAATATTAATTCGAGAAAAATAACTGTCCCACTGCACCTCAAGACTAAAGTTACTCTAAGGTCGATTCCCTTCGAGATTAAATTCCACTGTGTTGTGGCCCTTCATTTGCTTGAAACTGAGCTCTTGCTCTTCAGCTCAAATTTATAGGGTTGACGAAAAAAAAATGAGCCAATCACAGAAGCTCACATCTGTTTTGTAACCAGTTAAACAGCTATTTATAAACAGGCTCAAATGGACTTACAATTAAGGAAACAAGTTAACAAGTTTAAACAGATCCAACTAATAACAGACATACTTGAAAATAAACAAACTGGAAATTTCAGTCCTTGCATTTCAATTGCTCTGGCCAAGGCACTTTCAAACTCTTGTCACAAGCAGCTCGAGACTCTAGACATGTTTTACGTTGGTCACTTGTGGATTTAGCAAACATGCGCACACCTTGGGCTTCCTAATGACATCCTGCCAGGCTAGGGGAACAGAGTTTGCACACCATACCAAGTGACCCAAAACTCCACATTTGCGGAGTTTTCTGTAGCTCGGTTTGGAGACTCTTGCTATTGTGATATGTTTCCGTGAATTTCAGACAATCCGTGAAGCCATTTATGCATAGTTCAGAAGGCTTGGACTTCCGACTAACCCAAGGCCAAGAAAAAGAGAGCTGGACATGGTTCATGGTAGGCCAGGGACAACGTCACATTACTGAGCACCTGTCTTTAGTATAAGCCATCATTTAATTGTGATTTCCTGCACTAATTTTGATCACCCAGAGGGTGTTCAGAGACGAATTTTCCAGGCTTTCATCTCTCCCTCATTACATGGCTCCTGCTGGGTAGGAAGTGTCTGAATCCAAGGCATCACAATTGTATGGGCCAGGATAGATAGACCAGTTGACCTTTTGCCATCTGACATTTTCGTGGGTTTGCCAAAAGCGGATGGAAGCATGTCCTGTAGGACAACTTAAAATAAAACATTTTTCAATGACACAAAAACAAAAATGATGTCAGATTGCTGTGTTCCTCCAATTCTGGTCTCTTGCTCATCATTGATTTTCATAGAGTTATTAACAGACCAGGAGGACATTCAGACCATCGAGTCAATGCCAGCTCTCTGTCAGTGCAATTCCTCTGTAGCCTGGCAAGTTTATTTCCTTCAAGTGCCCATCCAATTTCCTTTTGAAATCATTGGTCTACTCCACTTCCACAGTAAGTTGCAAGTCATTGCTACTCACTGCATGAAAAAATTCTTCCTCACAATCTCATTCAACTCTTGCTGAAAATCTCTGTCTCCTCGACCTAGTGTCATCATTTTTAAAAATTCATTTATGGGTTGTGGACTTCGCTGGTTAGAATGGTTTCCTTCTGGTGCTGTAAAAGTCTATGAGTCTGAGAAACTGAACTGGGCTAGCCATATAATTACTGTGGCTACAAGAGCAGATCAGAAGCTAGGAATCCTGCGGTGAGTAACTCATCTCCTGTCTCCCCAAAGTCTGTCCATCATCTGCAAGGCACAAGTCAGGAGAGTGATCCTTGCCTGGATGAGTGCAGCTCCAACAACACTTAAAAAACTTGACACTGTCCAGGACAAAGCAGCCCATTTAATTGGCACCACATCCACAAACATTCACTCCCTCCACCACCGACAAACAGCGGCTGCAGTGTGTACCATCTACAAGGTGCACTGCAGAAACTCACCAAGGCTCCTTAGGCAGCACTTTTCAAACCCACGACTGCTACCATCTAGGAGGGCAAGGATAGTAGACACATGGGAACACCACCATCTGGAAGTTCCTCTCCAAGCCACTCACCATCCAGACGTGGAAATATATCGCCGTTCCTTCACTGTCGCTGGGTCAAAATCCTGGAACTCCCTCCCTAACAGTACTGTGGGTGTACCTACACCACATGGACTGCAGCAGTTGAAGAAGGCAGCTCACCACCACCTTCTCAAGGGCAATTAGGGATGGGCAATAAATGCTGGCCCAGCCAGCGAAGCCCACATTCCATGAATGAATAAAATAAAATAAATTTGAAGATCCATCCAGGATATCATCCCTCCTCACTGCTATAATTGATTCCTTGATCAATATTGCAACACCCCTTCTCTTCTATCCTCCCCCTCTATTTCGTCTGAATACCCTATAACTAGGAATGCTGACCTGCCAATCCTGCCCTTCTTTTAGCTAAGTCTCGATTATAGCTATGATATCATACTCCCACATGCCTATCTGTGCCCTCAGCTCATCTGCCTTATTCCTCAGGCTCCTTGCATTAAAATATATTCCATTTAGTCTTGCTAAACTCTTTCTTTCTTATCTAGCCTATGTTTCATCCAGCTTCACCTGTTTTACCCCCCTCCCGGTGGCAGAGTGGTATTGTCGCTAGACTGGTATTCTAGTGACCCAGGGTAATGCCAGGGGACCCGGGTTTGAATACCACCACGGTAGATAATAAAATTTGAACCCAATAAAAATCTGGAATTAAAAGTCTGATGAAAACCATGAAGCCATTGTTGATTGTTGTAAAAACCCATCTGGCTGGTTCACTAATGCCCTTTAGGGATGGAAATCTGCTGTCCTTACCTGGTCTGGCTTACATATGACTCTGACCCACAGCAATGTGGTTGACTCTTAAAATGCCCTCTGAACCAGGGCAATTAGGGATGGGAAATAAATGCTGGCCTAGCCAGTGACACCATGAATGAATATAAAAGAAACATTTCTGCTGGCTATCCTTAATTAACTCAAACCTCTTCAAAATGTTCTTCCCTGATTATTGTTTTTGAAACTTTGCCCACCGCTGATTTTAAACTAACTGGCCTGTAATTATTTGGATTGTCCTTAAACCATTTCTGCATTAAAGGTGTCACATTTGACACTCTCCAATCTTGTGGCACCTCCCCGTATTTAGGAAAGGTTAAAAGATTACGGCAAGCCCTTCTGCTATCTCCACTCCCACTTTCTTTAGCAACTGAGATGCAAGCAATCCAGACCAGGTAACTTATCCACTCTAGGCCTAGCCAGTACCTCCTGCCTCTCAATTTTCATCCCATCCATTACCTCTACCATCTCCACCTACCAATATTTTGTCAGCTCCCTCCTCCTCAGTAAATACCAATGCAAAGTACTCATTAAGCCTTGCCCTGTGCCTCTAAGCAGAGATCACCTGCCTTGATGCTGATAGGGCCCATTCCACCTCTTACTACCCACTTACTATTTACATGCCAGTTGAAAATTTTTGATTTCCCATTTATCTTGACTGCCATTCTATTCTCATTCTCTCTCTGCCAGGCTTATTTTCCTCTCCACTTCCTCTCTCAACCTACTGTATTGATCTGGTTCTCGCTTGAAGAATTCACCTGACATGTACCATTTACCCTATTTTTTTTGTTTCATCTTATTGTCTATCTTCCTCCTCATCAAAGGACCTCTGGTTCCCTACTTTTAACCCTTTTTGGAATATATCTAGCCTTTACCTGAAGCATCTCCTCCTCAAAGATCACCCACTATTCCATTACAGTTTTTTCTATCAATCTTTGGTTCCATTTTACCCTGGCTAGATCCCTTCTCATTCCATTGATTTTAGCCCTCTTCCAATTTAGATATTCCATTTTAGATTGTTCCTTGCTCTTCTGCATTACTAGCCTAAACTTTATGAGTCATCTTCCCACCAAGGCAGCAATGTCTTCAACTACCTAGGCCCCAACCTCTGGAATTCCCTCCCTAAGTCTCATCATCACTGTCTCTTTCTTTAAGACTCTCCTTAAAACCCACCTCTCCAAGACTATGTGGCTCATTGTTAAGTTCTGTTTGATCATCACTCATGTGAACCACCTTAGAGCATTTGCGTTAATGAAGTTGGCAAACATTTCTCCCTCTGCAGCCTTCGGTCTATAAAAAGATCAGTTGGAAAACCATGTTTCTGTTCGCAAAGGATAACAGTGTTAATGAGAGCTAAGCCAAAATGGTTTTGGTACTGTCTTCTACTCCTACATACAGTAGCAACGTTCCCTTTGTGTGCCATTCAAACATCAGAGTGCAATGTGGGATCCTGGGAGTAGCTGGCTGTATATGGAAAAAGATAACGTAATCCCAGTCACCAATGTGGCCATTACTGTTGAGTGGCAGTGGGTTGATGCTGCATGGAATTGAGATGTTAAACGGAGACCCATGACATCATTCAAAGAAGAGCAGGGGAGTCCTCCCAATTATCCTGACCAATATTCATCCCTTCATATTACTAAAACAGATTATATGGTCTTTAGTATATTGCTGTTTGTGGGACTTTGCTGTGCATAAATTCGTTGTCACATCTCCTATAATACAACTACACTTGGGAACAAACGTACTCCATTGGCTGTAAAGTGCTTTGGAAAGTGCTGAGGTCGTGAAAGGAGCTGTATAAATGCAAACTTTCTTTCCTGAGTGCAGGAGCCAAAAAAGCTATCTCCTTCTCTAATTCGAGTTATTGCTCATCTTCTCTAACCATTAATTAATTCCTAACCCCCGGATAATCATTTGTTGCACAAGTCCATTTGCTTAGCAGTGATTAACCACAAAAACACTCCCCAAGATCAGCGAGGAAAGAAGAATCCTGCCAGACCTGACAGTTCAAACACTGGCTATGTTTAGTAACACAGCGAGAGAGTCCTGCCAATATAGTAACTTCCTCCCACTGACAATATGCTGATAGCTGAAACTGATGCTTCAAGCAGCACTGATAGCGCAATTTAAATTTATCCACTCTCCCACAGCTTTTTGTGTAAGACTGTACGTTTTGTTTTGAAGTGCAATTGAAAAGAATTTGCGATAAGATGTGTGAACTCTTTTCTCTAAAAACTTTGTTGCATTGAATGCAAGTATTTCTCATTTCTGCTCTGCTGCTTGCCAATTTTGGATGCTCTTCTCCTGAAGGTGCCAGCTCCTGTGACACAGTAGCTCTACTAGTGCCAAAAGCCCTCCATCTACATAGCTCTACTTCACTGATTTATTTGCATGGCATGGCTGCTTTACTCATGAATGGACTGTCTATGCCTTTTTAAAAATTATTCATGGGATACGAGCTTTGCTGGCTGGGCCAGCATTAATTGCCCATCCCTAGTTGCCCTTGAGTAGGTGGTGGTGAGCTGCCAGGATTTTGACCCAGCGACAGTGAAGGAACGGCGATATATTTCCAAGTTAGGACGGTGAGTGACTTGGAAGGAACTTCTAGATGGTGGCATTCCCATCTATCTGCTGCCCTTGTCCTTCTAGATAGTAGTGGTCGTGGGTTTCGAAGATGCTGTCGAAGGAGCCTCGGTGAATTCCTGCAGTGCATCTTGCAGGTGGTACACACTGCTGCTACTGTGCTTCAGTGGTGGAGGGAGTGAATGTTTGTGGATGTGGTGCCAATCAAGCGGGCAGCTCTGTCCTGGATGGTGTTAAGCTTCTTGAGTGTTGTGGGAGCTGCATTCAGCCAGGCAAGTGAAGAGTATTCCATCACACTTATGACTTGTGCCTTGTAGATGGTGGACAGGCTTTGTGGAGTCAGGAGGGGAGTTACTCGTTGCATGATTCGTAGCCTCGGACCTGTTCTTGTAGCCTCCCTCAGGAGCACTGCACTTGAACACCTGGGTGGACACCTCCAAAGACCCTTTTACTAATCACTAATATACACCACAAAATGCCTAGGGGACCTAGTACTGCGTCCAGCGGAACCCCACTGGAAACAGCCTTCCAGTCGCAAAACCACCCGTCAACAATTACCTTTTGTTTCCTGTTACTGAGCCAATTTTATATCCAGCTTGCTACATTCCCCTGGGCTTTTTTTTTAAACCAATCTGCCACATGGGACCTTGTCAAAAGTCTTGCTAAAATCCATGTAGAGCACATCAACTACACTACCCTCATCAATGCTCCTTGTTACTTCCTCAAAAAATTCAATCAAGTTGTTCAGACATGATCTTTGCATAACAAATCCATACTGACTGTCCTTGAATAATCTGTGCCTTTCTAAGTGACAGTTTATCCTGTCTCTCAGAATTGATTCCAATAATTTGCCTACTACTGAGGTCAGACTGACTGGTGTGTAATTATTCGGTCTATCCCTCGCTTCCTTTTCAAACAAAGGTACAATGTTAGCAGACCTCCAATCCTCTGGCACCTCCCCTGTATCCAGTGAGGATTGGAAAGTGATGGTCAGACCCTCTGCAATTTCTTCCCTGGCTTCTTTTAACAGCCTGGAGTACATTTCATCCAGCCCTGGTTATTTATCCACTTTCAAAGATGCTAAACCACTTAATACTTCTGCTCTGCCTGTGTTTATCACAGCCAATACTTCACACTTCTCCTCCTTAACTACAGTGTCTGCACTGTTCCCCTCTTTTGTGAAGACAGGTGCAAAGTATTCATTAAGAAACGTACCCGCATCTTCTGCCTCCACACTTAGGTTAGCTTTTTGGTCTTTTATGAGTCCTACTCTTTCCTTATGTATTAATAAAACATCTTTGGGTTCTGCTTGCCAATATTCTTTCACGCCCTCTCTTTGCTTTCCTACTTTCCTTTTTGTTTCACACCTCCACTTTCTCTACTCCTCTTGGCTTTCTGTAGTATTGAGTTCTCAGTGTCTGACATAAGCTTTCCTTTTCTACCTGATCTTAACCTGCAAGTTCCTTGACAGCCAGGGTGCTCTAGGTTTGGCCATTGCACCCTTTTACTTTGTGGTACCATGTTTACTCTGAACCCCTTAAATCTCCCCTTTGACTGCCTCCCACTGCGCTGATACTGATTTACCCTCAAGCAGCTCTTTCCAGTCCACTTTTGCTAAATCACTTGGCTTACATCATAATATCTTCAGCTGTGGCTCAGCAAACAGTGCCCTTGGCTCCTGAGTCAGAAGGCCAAGGGTTCAAGCCTCACTTCAGGAACTTGAGCCCAAAATTCAGCCTGGTTTCATTGGAGTGCTGCAATGCTGGACATTTGTCTTATAGATGTATCATTGAACAGACATTTTTCCCCTCAGATGCGTTAAGTGATCCAATGGTGCTACTTGACAAAGCGGGGGAATTCAGCTCGGTGCCAATCCTTAATGCCTCAAGAAACAACTAGAAAAATGATTACCTGGTCATTATCACATTGCTGTTTGCGAAAGTTTGCTGTGGACAAATTAGTTGATGTGTACCCTATAGTACAACCATAACTTTACTTCAAAAAGTGCGTCACTTGTTCTAAAGCACTTTAATGGACAGAGTTTTGATCTACAAGTTAAAGGTTTGGAAGGCAGGCAGGAAAGTGGATTAAGGCCACAATCGGATCAGCCATGACCTATTGAAAGGCAGAGGATGCTCAAGAGACCAAATGGCCTACTTCTGCTCCTATTTCTTATGTTCTTAAATTGAAGAATGTCCAGAATTGACTGTCACTATAGAAATGAAAGACTTTCTTTGTGCTTTTAGTGCAGCATCTGGGCACGTTTAAGTTTAAGTTTTATTGAGTGCTCTCTGGACGTTTGGAGTCCTTCAGTTATAGATACTGAGAGATGTTTGGTCCATGTGTTCGCACACACATGCAGATCATCCTCTTCAGCCAGTGTGGTCAGAGTGGACTGTCATAGGGCAGCTACTGGAAACAGCCACTTGTTAAACGCAGCATTAAAGTACTGATATATGCATCACGAGCTTTTCACAACGCAAGGGTTTAAAGAAAAAGAAAAACACAGTACATTGAACATCAAACCTCAGCGTGGTGTTTCCATAACATCCCAGGTCTCCAATACCGAGGTCATCTGCCATAATTAGAACATAGTTGGACTGCTTATTTGCACTTTGCCCCAGATTTCCTATTGGCAAGTGGAGTAGAAAGAACACCAGCAAGATCTTCATGTTCCTAAAAATTAAAACTAAAGTCAGTGTGATTAAATATTAGTTGCATAACAGTAGCCTCTCTCCTATATATAATCATTTTGGCAGAGTAAACAGGAAGTCTTCCTTCTACAGAGCGGAGCCAAGTTCTTTGCAATTTCCGACCTCGGTTCCCAGCAAATTCTTCAATTCTGGCCAATTGTTATTACTAACCTTTCCACAATAGATGGAGGGGGTGTGAAATACAGCACCGACATCTCATTGTGCCCCTCATCAAGCTCAGTGTATGTGCACACTTTCCAGCAGGAGCTATTGGATAGCAATCAGCATCAGCGATCATGGCCGGTTTCCACAGCCAAGTTAGTGAGGTACATTGCATTGCACACATTGTTACTTCAGATAATTTAGCAAATATTGAAGGATTGAACATGGGGCCTTCTACTCTATCATTATACGTCACAATAAATGGCACAATTCCCAACTCGATATTGAGAGAGCCGAATCATTGCTTTCATATTGAAGTAATTCTTCACTCTACAAGCATCACAAATGCATGAATGTTTCTCTACTTTTGATCGAAGTGCATTTGAAAGAACGAATTAAGTTTTCTTACTCTGGATTTTTAATTTACATACCTGATGTTTACATTTAAGAGTGCCAGTGAACAGATTGAAAGAGATAATATACAACAAAAAAAGGTGAATTTCGCAATCATTAGATTTTCATCAGTTTAGCCTGTTGTGAACATTTGTGCAACCATTGAAGTTGGACAATTACAAAGTGGCCGGCATCAAAGAGTGACTCAATATTAAGTCATACTACATTTGTTGGAAACTCAAACCAGTGCCAAGTGGCCTCCTGCACTACTCACAGTTCTACTGGGGTCAACAGTCACCAGAACTAGTTTTGCACAGAGAATCATAGAAGTAGGAAGGAACTTTTCCCCTTGGTGGAGGGATCAATAACCAGGGGGCATAGATTTAAGGTAAGGGGCAGGAGGTTTAGAGGGCATGTGAGGAAGAATTTTTTCACCCAGAGGCTGGTGGGAATCTGGAACTTACTGCCTGAAAGGGTGGTAGAGGCAGAAACGCTCATAATATTTAAGAAGCATTTGGATGTGCACTTGCGATGCCATTGCATACAAGGCTATGGGCCCAGTGCTGGAAAATGGGATTAGAATAGTTAGGTACTTGTTTGACTGGCGCAGACTCGATGGGTTGAAGGGCTTTTTTCTGTGCTATAGACCTCCACGACTCTATTACGGAGCAGAAGGAGGCTTTTTGGCCCATCATGGCTGCACCAGAATCGTTTTACCCGCCTTACTTAACACAAAAGTGGCAGTGTTACTGACTGGCTTACCACATTGGGCATCCCTCAGATAAATCCTTTGAGGCTTGATCTCGACGATTCATCTCGAACGATAATCATCTGAGAATTACACGCTTGGGAGAGGATGGTGTTGGGCAAAAAGCCTCTGAAATATTGTTATTTACGTGTCCTGGGCAGAAAACTGGACAGGCATTAACCAACTGGTTTGCAAAAAAAAGGTTTCCTGCACTTAGCAGGAGCAATGGCAGCTCTTGCTCCGAGCTCGCTCACCTGGGGAATGTGCAGCTTGCTTCACCTGTTGGGGTTTCCACGCCCATGGGCCACGGCCCCGCCCCTTGCCCCTCTAGCCCCGCCCCCTGCCCCTCTAGCCCCGCCCCGTCCCGTCCATTTTCCCCCGTCCATTTTCCCCCCTCCCCATCACTAAAACCGCCAACCGGTGGCCGACTGAAACCAGACCCTGGGAAACAAAAAAAATGAAGGAAATCCGACCGGAAAAGAAACGTTTGTTTCGTTAGTTGCGTGGGGGCGCTGGGAAATTACTAACTCCAGTTAGCACAACGCATGAAGGAAAAACGCTCATTTTATGAGTTAGGGTTACGAAATTACGTTAGATAGTACATAAACCGAGATATAGCTTCCTACCCTTTTTAATCACGACGGATGAAATTATTAATTCTCGGAGTGGATTTTCGGCACTAATGGAATAATAATTGAAGGAGAGGAAAGTTGTCCGCAGCTCTCACTGCCCGTGGATACTAACTCCGGGAAGCTGATAGTCGGTCCTCCTTTTCCCCGCTCACCTGGAAATGGCGGCGAGCTGCTCCGAGACCTTCAAGCCGGTCACTCATGTCATCTTTGACATGGACGGCCTTCTCCTCGGTCAGTATCCGTGCCGCTTCAGCCCCGCTCCCTGTCTTCAGAGCTTTAGGATGTTAGCGGCGTTTGTTTACCTCACCAAACGGCCCCCAATCCCCCAGGATGTCACCGCTTCTCCCCATCTTCCCTCCCCACCCCTCCTCCATGCCCTTTCCTCCAACTGTCAATCAATTCCACTGGACGTGCCCCCTTTCCCCTGTCAAACAATTCCACTGGACACGCCCCCTTTCCCCTGTCAATCAATTCCACTGGACACGCCCCCTTTCCCCTGTCAATCAATTCCACTGGATACGCCCCCTTTCTCCTGTCAATCAATTCCACTGGACACGCCCACTTTCCCCGTCAATCAATTCCACTGGATACGCCCCCTTTCCCTTGTCGACCAGTTCTGCTGGACACGCCCCCAATCTAGCTGTCAATCAATCCCCCCTGAACCTAACCCCAGCGCTCAATCAATTCCATCAATTCGCCCCCAGCTGTCAATCAATTCCACTGGACCCCCCCCCCCCCCAAACCAACTCCACACTGCCCACACAAGTGACTCCCGGTATAAACCATCACCTCCTTTCTCCAGCTGCCCCTTCCCTGTAGCACCAGCTTTCACTCAGAATCTTCCCTATTCCACCCCCCACTAAACTCCCAACCCCAAACTTCACTCCCAGATATCTGTCCCACATCACATGAAACCCGACTTCACCCCACTAACTGTCACCTACCCTGTCTGTTCCTCAGAACCAACCCTCCTCCACCAACAATGTCTGCCCCTCCCCACTAAACATCACCTCTGACAGCTGCTCCCCCTCCACCATCTGCCTCCTCCTCCCCCACTCACCATCACTCCCAAACTCCCTCCACCCACCCAGAACAAACGCCACTCTGAACCTTACCCCTCCTCACTGATTGTCAGTCAGAACCTCTTCTTCACCCAACGACTGTCGCTCTGAATTGCTGTTCCCCCCCCCATTAATTGTCAATCTCAACCGCAACTCCCCCGCCAACCATCACTCAGAACAACCCTCTTCCCCCCTACCATCACTCTTAAGCTGAACCGGCAGTCACTTCCAAGCTGCCCATCCCACCCACCATTGGAGCGGGCAGGAAAGTTAAGTTTCGTTTTTTATTCTTCCATGGGATGTGGGCATTGCTGGCTAGACCAGCATGAAGTGCCCTTGAGAAGGCGGTGGTGAACCTCCACCTTAAAGGGACCACTTGTTAGGCCACAACCAACAAGATTTTAAAATTCAGTAATCTGAATATGGGTCCGAGAGTGCTACCCAAGACCTAGTTCAATCACTGTGACTGTTACCTGGGAAAAAAAAACGTGTGCACACAATTTTCCCGCTTGCTTTCTTTGCAGCCGCATAAACCAGACTGAATCCAACCCTTTTTTCCTGCACACAATAGCTTTTCTATGTTTGAAACAAAAACAAAAATAGCTGGGAAAACTCAGCAGGTCTGACAGCATCTGTGGAGGGGAAGACAGAGCTAACGTTTCGAGTCCGTATGACTCTTCATCAGAACTAAAGAAAAATAGAATTGAGGTGAAATATAAGCTGTTAGAGGGGGGTGGGACAGATGGAGCTGGATAGAGGACCAGTGATAGGTGGAGGCAAAGAGATTGCCAAAGATGTCACAGACAAAAGGACAAAGGGGTGTTGACGGTGGTGATATTAGCTAAGGAATGTGCTAATGGTGACATTAAGGATGAAAAGCAGGACGAGCAAGTGACAGATAGCCCTAGTGGGGGTGGGGTAGGGGGAAGGGATTGAAATAGGCTAAAAGGTGGAGATAAAACAATGGATGGAAATAAATTTTAAAATAATAATAGAAATAGATGGGAAAAGAAAAATATATTTTAAAAATATATAAATTATTAGAAAAGGGGGGATCGGAAAGGGGGTGGGGATGGAGGAGAGAGTTCATGATCTGGAGTTGTTGAGCTCAATGTTAAGTCCGGAAGGCTGTAAAGCGCCTAATCGGAAGATGAGGTGCTGTTCCTCCAGTTTGTGTTGAGCTTCACTGGAACATTGGACCATGGATGTCCAATCCCTCTACACCTCCATCCCTCACCGGGATGGTCTGAGGGCTCTCCGCTTCTTCTGCGAACAGAGGCCCGAACAATCCCCATCCACCACCACTCCTCCATCCGGCTGAACTTGTTCTCTCACTGAACAATTTCTCCTTAAACTCGTCGCACTTCCTTCAGATAAAAGGTGTGGCTATGGGTACCCGCATGGGCCCCAGTTATGCCTGTCTCTTTATGGGGTATGTGGAACATTCCTTGTTCCAGTCCTACTCAGGCCCCCTCCCACAACTCTTTCTCCGGTACATTGATGACTACTTCGGTGCTGCTTCATGCTCTTGTCTGGGCCTGGAAAAATTTATTAATTTTGCTTCCAATTTCCACCCCTCCATCATTTTCACATGGTCCATCACTGACACTTCCCTTCCCTTCCGTGACCTCTCTGTCTCAATTTCTGGTGATAGACTGTCCACCAATATCCATTACAAGCCTACCGACTCCCACAGCTACCTCGACTACAGCTCCTCACACCCTGCTTCCTGTTAGGATTCCATCTCATTCTCTCAGTTCCTTCACCTCCGTCGCATCTGTTCTGATGATGCCACTTTCCAAAACAGTTCTTCTGACATGTCTTCCTTCTTCCTTAACCGAGGTTTTCCACCCACGGTGATTGACAGGGCCCTCAACCGTGTCCGGCCATCTCCCACACATCCGCCCTCACACTTTCTTCTCCCTCCCAGAACCATGATAGGGTCCCCCTATTCCTCACTTATCACCCCACCAGCCTCCGCATTCAAAGGATCATCCTCCGCCATTTCCGCCAACTCCAGCATGATGCCACCACCAAACACATCTTCCCTTCACCCCTCTTGTCGGCATTCCGTAGGAACCGATCCCTTCGGGACACCCTGGTCCACTCCTCCATCAGCCCCTACAACTCAACCCCCTCCCACGGCACCTTCCCATGCAACCGCAGAAGGTGCAATACCTGCCCCTTTACTTCCCCTCTCCTCACCGGCCAAGGGCCCAAACACTCCTTTCAAGTGAAGCAGCACTTCACTTGCACTTCCCTCAATTTAGTCTACTGCATTGGCTGCTCCCAATGCGGTCTGCTCTACATTGGAGAGACCAAACTCAGACTGGGTGACTGCTTTGCGGAACACCTTCGGTCTGTCCGCAAGCATGACCCAAACCTCCCCGTCGCTTGCCATTTCAACACAGCACCCTGCTCTCATGCCCACATGTCCATCCTTGGCCTGCTGCAATGTTCCAGTGAAGCTCAACACAAACTGGAGGAACAGCACCTCATCTTCCGATTAGGCACTTTCCAGCCTTCCGGACTTAACATTGAGTTCAACAACTTCAGATCATGAACTGTCTCCTCCATCCCCACCCACTTTTGATCCCCCTTTTTTCTAATAATTTCTGTATTTTTAAAATATATTTTTCTGTTCCCACCTATTTCTATTATTATTTTAAAATTTATTTCCATCCATTGTTTTATCTCCACCTTTTAGCCTATTTCGATCCCTTCCCCCCACCCCACCCCCACTAGGGCTATCTGTACCTTGCTTGTCCTGCTTTCTACCCTTAATGTCACCATTAGCACATTCCTTAGCTAATATCACCACTGTCAACACCCCTTTGTCCTTTTGTCTGTGACATCTTCTTTGGCAATCTCTTCTTTGCCTCCACCTATCACTAGCCCTCTATCCAGCTCCACCTGCCCCACCCCCCTCTAACTGCTTATATTTCACCTCGTTTCTATTTTTCTTTAGTTCTGACGAAGAGTCATACGGACTCGAAACGTTAACTCTGTCTTCCTCTCCACAGATGCTGTCAGACCTGCTGAGTTTTTCCCAGCTATTTTTGTTTTTGTTTCAGATTTCCAGCATCTGCAGTATTTTGCTTTTTTCTATGTTTGATTTGGGTAGTAAAAAAAAATGTGTTGGGAAATGCTGCCAGAACACCTGAAAGGATTTCCTGTTTGGAAAGGGGAGAGTGGGCAGGGAAACTAAGCAATATCACTCAGATATGCTGGAGTAGTAATGCTTTCCTGTACTGACTATGCCAGAAATCAGCTGTGCCCAAAACCAAAACTTAAATCTTTTACGGCAAGTGAGCACCTTGCTGCTGACTTGAAAACTCTGATCAAAAAAAGTAAACTCTTAATTTCAGTCTGTCCAAAGATCCTGGTTTCCAACATGGTGCTTATTGTGTATATAAAAAAAAAATCGATGTGTTTAGCACTTTATTGCACCCCTCAAACGTTAAAGAACTTTTCTTAAATTGAATTATTTTACAGCTGCTAGAGAGTAAGATCCCACAAGCAACAATGAGAGGACTGACTACTTAGTGTGGCCTTTATTGCAAGGGTACTTGAGTATAAGAATAAAGAAGCCTTGCCACAATATTACAGGGCTTTGCTGAGATCACACCTTGAGTATTGTATGCACTTTGCCCTCCATACTGAAGGAAGGATATATTTGCTTTGGAGCAACGGTTCACTAGATTGGTCTCTGGGGTGAGAGGGTTGTCCTATGATGAGAGGCTGAGTAAATTAGGTCTATACTTTCTGGAGTTTAGAAGAATGGGAGGTAATCTCATTGAGACGTACAAGATTCTGAAGGGGCTTGGCAAGGTAGACACTGAGAAGTTGTTTCCCCTGGCTGGGGAATCTAGAACATGGGATCACAGTCTCAGGACAAGGGGGCAATCACTTAGGATGGAAATGAGGGTCAGGATCCTTTGGAATTCTCTACCCGAAAATGTTGTGGATGCCTCATCATTGAGCATATTCAAGACCGAGATCGATTGATTTTTAATTCGGAAAATTGAGTGATAGGCGGAGCGGGCAGGAAAGTGGAGTTTTTAAAAAAATTCATTCATGGGATGCGGTTGTTGCTGGCTGGGCCAGCATTTATTGTTCATCCCTGCTTGCGCTTGAGAAGGTGGTGGTGAGCTGCCTTCTTGAACCGCTGCAGTCCCTGTGGTGTAGGTGCACACGCAGTGCTATTAGGGAGGGAGTTCCAAGATTTTGACCCAGCGACAATAAAGGAACGGCCGATATATTTCCAAGTCAGGATGGTGCGTGACTTGGAGGGGCACTTGCAGGTGGTGTTCCCATGTGTCTGCTGCCCTTGTCTTTCTGGGCGGTAGAAGGTTTTGAGATGTAGCACACTGAAAGAGCCTTGCTGAGTTGTTGAGGTAGAAGATCAGCCATGGTTGTATTGGATGGTGGAGCAGGGTCGAGGGGCCGAACGACCTAGTCCTATTTCTTACGTTTTTTGTGTGTTGGTTGAGGAGAAATCATTGCCGCAGTGCTTCTGACAATGCAGCACATCTTCAGTGGTACACTGGAGTACCAGCTTTGAAAAACTTTGCACGTAGCATGCAATGGTATCCACTGCGTTTCACTTCAGTGTGCTACATTTTGTGTCAAATGCATGGAATCAAATGCATGGAAAAGCAAAGAAAGGAAGGCAGAATGTTTTACCTTTCCAGTGAAGCTAGGGATGTCAATTAGCTGGTAATCGAGAGAAAAAAACTGTTGTCTAGTTGACCCATGAAGTACCCAAGTAGAAATTCACCACTGGCCTCTGGATGTGCTAATTGATAGCACTTGGACAATGTATCTTTAAACGGTGTCAACCAGTTCATGTACCTTAGCAGCAGAATATTACATTCTGCATTTTGCTCCTGTCCTTAAAATCGTTGTATCTGCTGACTTACAGTGAGCAATGACTTGAGAGATTTGCTGATGCAGTAGTGTCTGCTGTTGCTCAGTTGGCTCTAAGCTCTTGTCTCTAAGTCACAAAGTTCTGGGTTCAAATTGCACTCCTTGAACTTGAGCACAAAAACCAAGGCTGACACTCCAGGGTAGCACTGAGGGAGTGCCGCACCGTTGGAGTTGCCGTCTTTCAGGCGAGAGTTTAAACAGGTCCTGTCTGCCCCCTCAGTTGAACATAAAAGATTCTGTGACACTATTGCAGCAAAGAGCAGGATAGTTATTCCCTGTGTCCTGGCCAATATTTATCCCCCAGTCAATATCCATAAAACAGATAATCTGGTCATTATCACATCGCAGTTTGTGGGATCTTGCTGTGTGTAAACTGGCTGCTGTGTTTTCTCCATTTTCTAGTACTTCATTGGCTTAAAGCTCTTTGAGACATCCCATGATCGAGAAAAACACTGTATAAACGCAAGACTTTGTTCGTTTCTTTCATTTTTTTCTTTCTTTCCTTCCTTCTTTTCTTGTAATGGCTGCGCCCTAAACAATCCCTTGCCTTTAGATCATTTGCAGAGCTGAGAACGGATTGGGGGAGGCAAAACTAACTTCTGCTCCTTTTCTTACCTATTCATTAAATTGTGTGTTAAAGTAATACGTTCTGATGGGAAATGAGGCAGCGGCGGAATGTTTTTGCATGCGGTGCCACTTATTTGTCTGATTCTTGCATTTCTACCACAGATACGGAAAAACTGTACACTGTTGTGTTTGATGAAATCTGTGGCCGTTACAATAAGAAGTTTACGTGGGAATTGAAGTCCATAATTATGGGAATGCAGTCCTTGACCGCTGCCAAAATTATTTGCGACAAACTGGAACTCCCGCTCACTCCAGAGGAATTTGTCAAGGAGTGTATTGTTTTACAGCAGAGCCTGTTTGTTTCCGCTGCTCTGATGCCAGGTAACTGTCGGTCATCCACAGGTTTAGCCATTAGAAGAGTGAGAAGCTACCTCAATCTTTTACCTGGTTCAGGCAATCAGCAGTTAGTGCAGTAGAGACCAAGTTAAAAAAAAAGCTTTGGGGTATATGGCGCCATTGACATCCTCAGGACACCCCCATTCAGGAGTAAAATCAAAAAACATTGTGTCACACAAAGAGTGGTGGAAATCTGGATTTCTGCCTTGCTGCTCCCCAGGTCAATTGATATTTTCAAGATAAAGATCGAAAGATAGAAGGGATTCCAGGGATATGGCTTGAGGGGCTGAATGGCGACCCCTGTTCCCATGTTCATGGCCAGTAAATGCTTTGAGTACAGTCATTGTTGCTCTGTAGGAAAACCGTGATAGCCAAACAGCAAAGAGATAATGACCAGGCAACGTGTCTCATCATGTAACTGGGGATTAGATATTGGCCATGGCAGCAGGGAGAAACTACCGGTATGCACTGACTCCACTGATTCCTCCCTGGACAGTGGTACAGTTGAGCTCAGTGTTCTGGATTAAGAAGGGGAACATCAATCAGCAGCCCAGTTACTGGTCACCATTAATGAATCATATTGGGAATGCATGAGGAAGGAATTTATTAATGCTGTGATTCGCCTCTCTTCCTCGCACCATCCCCTGTCCTCCCAGCAGCCTGCTAACCTGCTGATGCTTACTGGCTTTTTACGCACATGTAAATGGCTGCTTGTGTTGATTGGATTGATAGAAAATGTTAATTGTTGCTCCTTTGCTTGATTTCTCCACAGGCGTGGAGAGGATAGTCTGCCACCTCCTCAAACACAACGTGCCAATCGCAGTAGGTACCAGCTCGTCAAAGCAAATGTTTGACCTAAAGACAACCAAGCACAAGAAGTTTTTCAGCTTATTCCACCACATTGTGTGTGGCGATGACCCAGATGTGAAGAAAAGCAAGCCCGCACCTGACAGCTTCCTGGTCTGTGCTAAGAGATTTGATCCTATGCCACCCGTTGAAAAGGTTAGGCAAATTTAAAAAAAAACTTTCCTTTTCCAATTTTTGTTCTGCCTTTCCTGAATATGCTGATTCATATCAAAGTGTGGTTCCACAGCTGCTTTTAGTAAGTTACCCATTTGTGAGACTGGTAATGTCAGCTGCTTATCTTCCCATTCGATACAAAGTTTACCAAATGAAGTATGTGATAATTCAAAGGGAGCTAGGTAAGGTGGATCAAGAGACAGATCAAGTTCTACATGGGCCATGATATAAAGTTGGAGAAACAAGAATGCAGGTTATATAGTAAATAACAATATTATCGATCTCCTGGTGGGGGTCAGCAGAGTCCACCTCTCCCAGTGGCGCAGCTGAGGCTTCAGAGCTGCTGGCCCTCTGATTGGGCCGGGGGCATCAGGACCCTGCCCGCCATCCTTCATTGTGAAATCACTGAGCCTTTCAGTCTGCCAGTAAATGCAGACTTGGGACCATCTTAGGATCTCTCTGGACCTTTTGAACTTTTCTGTTCGATGTCAGGTGCACTATAAAATTCAACCCAATATGTTTGAGGCAGCAGAACAGGAAGAGAAAACTGGACCCCAGGGCATTGATGACTGGGTTGTCAAAACCATCAGTTCATTGTTCGCAGGTGGTATAGAAAGGAAATCTTATCAACACATTTAGAAAAGCATAGTATGATCAGACAAAGTCAACATGGTTTTACAAAAGGGAAGTTGTGTTTGATAAATTTATTAGAGTTTTTTGAGGATGTAACTAATAGGGTAGATAAAGGGGAACCAGGATATGTAGTATACCTAGATTTCCAAAAGGCATTTGATAAGGTGCCACATGAAAGGTTAATAAGCAAGATAAGGGCTCATGGAGTTGTGGGTGATATATTAGCATGGATAGAGGATTGGTTAACCAATAGAAAGAAGAGAATGGGCATAACCGGGGCTTTTTCAATTTGGCAAGCAAGCCTCAGCTATTTACAATCTATTTTAATGACTTAGACAAAGAGACTGAGAGTAATGTACCTTAAGTTTGTTGATGATACAAAGCTAGGTGGAAAAGTAAGTTGTAAGGAGGACAGAGAGGCTGCAAAGAGATATAGACAGAGTAAGTGAGTAGGCAACAAGATGGCAGATGGAGTATAATATGGGGAAGTGTGAGGTTATTCACTTGGTTGAATAGAAAAGCAAAATACTTTTTTAAAAGGTGTGAAACTTTTAAATAATGATGTTCAGAGAGACTTGGGTGTGCTCATACATGGAATTCAGAAAGTTAGCATGCAGATACAGCAAGCAATTAGGAAGGCAAATGGCATGTTGGCCTTTATTGCAAACGGATTGGAGTACAGGAATAAAGAAGTCTTTCTACAATTGTGCAGGGTTTGGTGAGACCACATCTGGAATATTGTGTGTACTTTTGGCCTCCATATTTAAGGAAGGGTATACTTGCATTGGAGACAGTGCAGCAAAGGTTCACTAGATTGGCCCCTTGGAATGCGAGGGTTATCCTATGATGAGAGTCTGAGTAAATTGGGCTTATATCCCCTGGAGTTTAGGTGACCTCATTGAAACATAGAAGATTCCGAAGGGGCTTGACAGGGTAGACACTGAGAGGCTGTTTCCCTTGGTGGGGAATCTAAAACACAGGGGCACAGTCTCAGGATAAGGAGCCAATCATTTGAGATTGGGATGAGGGGAAATTTCTTCACTCAAAGGGTTGTCAATGTTTGGAATTCTCTACCCGAGGACTGTGGATCGCTAATTATATTTCAGTCTGGCATAGACAAATTTTTGACCTTCCAGGGAATCGAAGGATATGGGAAGGGGGCGGGGAAAGTGAGGTTGAAACCCAAGATCAGCAATGATTATATTGAATGGCAGAGCAGGCTTCATGAGCCGCATAGTCTACTCCTTCCAGCTCCCTTGTCTTCAAATAAAATGCTGGGATGATATTAAGCGAGGAATGTGACTTGCATTTCTATAGCAGTTTTCATGACCAGTGGACATCTCAAAACACATTACAGGGCTACAGTTCCATCCTCAGGCCATCTTCTGGAGGGGGTTCCCTCTCTACAATGTTGGCCTGGCTGTGGCCATGAATCATTATAAATAATTAACAATTGCCCTCAGGAGACGTTTCCAACCTGAGTTGCCCTCATGTTCTTCAGCTTGCCACAGCAGCTCCAACCTCTCCTGCGCTGTAGGCTCTACCATTGGCCCAGCTGGATGTGTGTCCCACTGCCTTTAAATGGACAATGCTCCTGGAGGCGGCCTCTTAATTAGCTGCCTGCTATAAGATTGTGCAGGTGGGCGGTGAGGCATCACCATTGGGGTCGGGACCTACTTTTGGCCCTAACCTCTGAAAATTTTTAAAAGCAGTAAGATTATGCTCATTTAGTTTTGTTTTATTCTTTCATGGGATGTGGGCGTCGCTGGCTAGGCCAGAATTTCTTGCTCATCCCTAATTGCCCTTGAGAAGGTGATGGTGAGCTGCCTTCTTGAACCGCTGCGGTCCATGTGGTGTAACAGTGCTGTTAGGGAGGAAGTTCCAGGATTTTGACCCAGCGACAGTGAAGGAAGTGCCCAGTCTTGCCCTTTTTTTCAGTCAGGCCTCCATAAGATCATAAGAAGTAGGAGCAGGATTGGGCCATTCAGCCCAACAGGCCTGCTCCACCATTCAATAAGATCATGGCTTATCTGACCATGGTCTTAACACCACTTTCTTGTCTGCCCCCATAACCCTCATTTCCCTTGCCATTCAAAACTCTGTCTAGCTCAGCCTTGATTATATTCAATGACTCAGCCTCCAGTGGTCTCTGTGGAAGAGAATTCCAAAGACTAATGACCCCCTGAGAGAAGAAATTCCTCCTCGTCTCTATCTTAAATGGGAGACCCCTTATCTTTAGTATTCCAATGTGGCTATCTGCGCATGCAGCTCATGAATCTTAATTATCGCGCTTCGTATGTTTACGTACATGCATTGTAAACCTAATTTAGACTTTATTACATTCCCTATTAGTCTGATCCTATCTAATACCTTATTATTTCTTCTTCTAGTTCTTTACATCTCTCCCAATTCTTCTTGTACCTTGTTTCTCCTTTCTAATGCTGCATCCTAGTGACATTCCCCTGCCAATTTAAAACCTCTACAATAGCACTAGCAAATCTCTGAGAGACCATTGGTCCTAGCTTTGTACAGGTGCAACCCATCGAGTCTGTACAGGTCCCGCCTCCTCCAGAATCGGTCTCAATGTCCCAGGAATGTAAAGTTCCCTAAAATCTGCCTGCTGGACCGCTTCCTTCTTTCTGCCAATATGGGCCACGACTGTTGGCTGTTCATCTTCCAACTCCCTCAGAGTGCTCCGCAGCTGCTCTTTGACATATTTGACACTGACGTGGGCGGCAGCATAACATCTTGGATCCACATCTGCAGCTACAGAAATACCTGTCTGTTCCCCTAACTATCGAAACCTCTTATCATTATTACTTTCCCAATCTTCCTCCTACCCCCTGCACAGCTGAGCTACCCATGGTACCATGGATTTGGTTCTGGCTGCACACCCCAGAGGAGCCATTGTTCTCACCAGTATGCAGAACAGAATATCTGTTAGAGTGAAATGCACTCGGGTCTCCTGCACTACCTGCCCGGTCATTCTTGAATGGCTGGTGGTCACCCATTCCTTCTCTGCATTCATTCTCATAACCTGTGACTAGTTGCACTCAGCGACTAGCTGCTGCCTCCGTGATTGCTTACTAGGCCATGTGTCTGCTTTTTGAAAAAAACTTTCCAATTAGTCCACCCCCTCCCTGCTCTTTGCCCATAGCCCTGAATTTTTAAAAACGTAATTCTGCCACCTTTTCAATCAGTGCATTCCAGATCATAACAACATATTGTGTAGTGCTTGCTCTTGTTGTCTCTAGCTCTTTTGCTAATTATGTTAAATCTGTGTCTTCTGATTACTGACCCTTCTGCTACTGAGAACATTTTCTCCTTAGTTACTCTATCAAAACCCACATTTATTTTGAATGCCTCTATTAAATCTCCCCTTAACCTTCCCTGCTTTAAGGAGAACAAACCCCATTTCTCCAGTCTTTCCACATAATTCGAGTATTTAATCCCCTGCACTGCTCCATCGTCATTCAGGATGTTCATGGAGTCTCTTCATCCTGTTTTTAATTGTCCACCACCATTTATGACTGGGCCTGGCAGGATTGCAGAACTTTGATCTGATCCATTGGTTGTGAGATCGCTTAGCTCTGTTTATAGCATGCTGCTTTTGCTGTTTACCATGTTTGTAGTCCCGCGTTGTAACTTCATTCGATTGGTACTTCATTTTTTAAGTATGCCTAGTGCTGCTCCTGGCATGCTTTGGGAGATATGCTGGGCCATGAGGTTGCGCATTGTGGTTGAATATAATTCTGCTGCTGCTGATGGCCCACAGCCCCTAATGGATATGCAGCTTTAAGCTTCTCTGAAGAAGCTCTGAAGAAGGGTCATACGGACTCAAAACGTTAAATATGTTTCTCTCTCCACAGATGCTGCTAGACCTGCTGAGTTTTTCCAACATTTTCTGTTTTTGTTTAAGCTTCTCGATCTGTTCTGAGTTTGTCCCATTTATCACAGTGGTGCCATACAATACGATGGAGGGTATCCTCAGTGTGAAGACAGAACTTTGTCTTTGCAAGGACTGTGCAGTGATCAGTCCTATCAATACTGTCGTGGACAGATGCATTTGGGGCAGGTAAATTGGTGATGGTGAGGTCAAGTAGGCTTTCCCCTCATGTTGGTTCTCTCACTACCTGTTGCAGGCTCAAAATCACTAGTCCAGGTCCCTGGATTATTGGTCCAGTAATGTAACCACAATGCTACCATAACCGTATCTACCAGTAAAGGGGGTGAGCTTTGTACCAGTATAGCTTTTGCTGTTTTGCACTTATTTTTTAATGTCAAATTTTCCTATTTTAAGAGCTATATTAAATTTAACTTGAAAAGTAAAATAAAACTTTGAACTGTAATTTGCAGAGGACATCATTCGCAAAAGGTGGCTAAATGCCTTGCTCTTGGGTGGAACATCACCTGTCATCATTAACCTCTCAGACTGATGGTATTATGACCACAGTGCACAGCTTCTTTAAGCAGACGACAGTTTAACAGATGAGTGGAAACAATTCTCATAAGTTCCAGATCATTCTAGTAAAGACAGCTGATTGATCATTGATTTGATCTGCAGATTCAAATGTCCGTTAGAACTGTCAAAGAATGTCTTTACTGTCTTGCTATGCTGAAGACCAATCTTTGTAGCCAATAATTACGAGTCGAGCCTCAGTCCCTTTAGTTTTCTCTAAATTCTGACAGAGAGCAGGTAGATTCTTGCTGAACAATGCAGGATGCAAAATGCATACTAAGTTTTACCTTGACAAGGCAATCTCTTTACACATGCTGATAAACATCATTGAATCTTCGGCAGAGTTGCAAAGAGCAACACAGAGCATTTTGAATAGAAAATCTACCTTTGCTTCTTGAGACCTCAGTCTCTTGCACCCTTTTAAAATCCTCAACCTTGTTTTCAAATCAATTCATATCTTATCTCTGTAATCTCCAGCCCCATAAATACTCCGAGATAGCTGGGTTCCTTCAATTCTGGCCTCTTAAGCATCCCCGATTTTAATTGCTCCAACATTGGCAGCCATGCCTTCAGCTACCTAGGCCCTAAATTCCGGAATTCCTTCCCTAAACCTTTCCACCTCTTTACCTCCTTTTAAGACGCTCCTTAGAATCTATTTCAACGACCAACATTTTGGGGCCCTGCCCTGTTACCTGGTTATGTTGCTCAATATTAAATTTTGTTTGGAGGCAAATTTAATGTCTTACTATGCTAAATAAATATAGTCTTACTATATAAATAAAACTTGCCATTGTTGTACCCAAAGAAATAATAATAATAATGAAGGGAGATAACCTAAGTAAATTTCCTCTGGCAACTATGTGTTAGTAACCTCATAAACATTGAGAGGAGGATTTCTACTGGCAATTATTTCTTGAAATATGCGGTCTAAAAGGACAGGTTTAACATTTTGCTGAAAATAGATAACAGAGGAAATCCATTTCCCCTCGATCAGTTGCAATTGGAAACATAGAAAACTGCACTTAAGGCGGCTTTGCAGAGGCACAAGATAAACGAATGCTGAGTCAGGGAAGGAGAGAGATGACAAAAACTTTGTCAAAGTGGTGACCTTTAAGGAGGGTTTTAAAGGAGGAGATAAAATGATGAGAAAGAAAGGTTAAGGGAGGGTATTCAAAATTGATGATGCACTTTCTTTGAGTATAATCTTGAGAACTGGATGAGAAAATATTAAAACCTAGTGCGAGAAACACAATTTAAAGAGCATATTTTGCAGGTCTATGATTAAACCTTAGCTTAGGTGTTACTGCAGAAGAATTCTCAAATTCAGGTCCACATCCAATGCAGGTACATTGAAATTAACTTGAAATCTGATGGGCCTAAAGTTGCAGCTGTTAGAAAATACAAAGCTATAGTCATAAAATAACTAATACTGGGAGCGATCTAGTCAGATAAAACTCTCATTCTAAGCTCTCCCAGTACATTATTGGGTAAAGACTATGCCCCAGTGTAGTGCTAAGCCACACAGGCTGGTGTGGCCTAAGAAAGAAGAGATTGATACAAAGGACGCAGTTTTAAAGGAAAGGTTGCCTTCCTCTGAATGTCCTGCATCGGGACTCATTGGGATGATTATTTTAACTTGCCCCCTACCAGTTTACTTCAGGCAGGGGGAGATAAAGTCACAGCCAGAGAGTCTATGGGAACAGGTGTTCAACAACTTGGCTGCTAAATGCACCTAATGTAAAATTGAGTCTGGACCATCCCAGGTTCATTCAGCCTCGAAATATGCATCCCAACTAGAGATCACAAGAAATAGGAGAAGGGGTATGCCATTCAGCCCCTCAAGCCTCCTCTGTCATTCGATAAGATCATGGCTGATCCCAAACCACTTAAGTCGTCTCAACTGCACCTTTCTGTCTGCCTTCCATAACCCTTGATCAAAAATCTGACTCAGCCTTGAATATGTTCAATGACCCACCCTCCACTGCTCTCTGTGGAAGAGAATTAACCAAAGATTAACAGCTCTCTGAGAGGAGAAATTCCTCCTCATCTACGTCTTAAATAGGAGACTCTGTATTTTTAAACTGTGCCCCCCCAGTTCTAGATTCCCCCATTAGGTGAAACATCCTCTTAGCATTTACCGTGTCAAGTCCCCTCAGGATCTTATATGCTTCAATAAGATCACTTCTCATTCTTGTAAACTCCGATGACTATAGGCCCAACCTGCTCAATCTTTCCTCAGAGGAATACTTTCAATGTTATAATTTGTCACTAGGAAATAGCAAACACCTAGGGCAGGATTTTTTGGATGGCGGGTTTCCCATCCTGCCACCTGAAGAGTTGGCGAGGAACACATCCCTGCCGATCACAGCAGCCCTAGCTGCTGAGGGGCATTAATTGACTAGAGACAGTACTTTTGTCTTGTTAAATCAGTATGATTAACAAGGAAAGCCCACCAACCTCTCACTAATATATTTATCAAATACTCTCTTGCAATGTATAACACATAGCAAAGATATACCAAGTAGTGTAAGTACTAAGATTTTAGCAACAGATAATGGTGGGTTTGTACGTGAAATTTTAGTACTACGTCGACTTAAATTCTGTCCTTCCAAAGTTAGGTTGTCTCTGCATAGAACATCCTAGCTGCAAGATTGGAAAAAGTCAAGGGGAAAAGAAATAAGGATGTATTTTTCACCACATACAACTCTTTCCAGATACCAGCTAACTAGGGTGATTACTGGTGGTTACAGACTTGTCAGCGATGGTAACCATTGGGAGTTCTTCTTAGTAATGAATTAAGAGTATCACACGAGGTGTATTGATATTGCATTAAGATACATTGGCTGAAATTCATATAGTCTTTATGGTGCACTTCCACACTGGGGAAACAACTGAGCTAATGGGCAATGAGTTTTTTTTATTGTTTGTAGCTCTGCTGTCTTTTTCTTTTTGTTTCTCTTTCTCCCTCTCACTTTCCAAAGACACATGCTGGTTCTGAGAGCCTCTTCGCAATCTCATTATGGCAGCATGACCCAGACCTCCCTGTCGCTTGCGATTTCAACACACCACCCTGCTCTCATGCCCACATGTCCATCCTTGGCCTGCTGCAATGTTCCAGTGAAGCTCAACGCAAACTGGAGGAACAGCACCTCATCTTCCGACTAGGCACTTTACAGCCTTCCGGACTTAATATTGAGTTCAACAACTTTAGATCATGAACTCTCTCCTCCAACCCCGCCCCCTTTCCGATCCCCCTTTTTCCAATAATTTATTTTTATTTTTATATATATTTTTCTTTTCCCACCTATTTCCATTATTTTTAAATGTATTTCCATCCATTGTTTTATCTTTACCTTTTAGCCTATGTCGATCCCTTCCCCAACCCCACCCCCACTAGGGCTATCTGTACCTTGCTCGTCCTGCTTTCTACCCTTAATGTCATTAACACATTCCTCAGCTAATATCACCACCGTCAACACCCCTTTGTCTATGACATCTTTGGCAATCACTTCTTTGCCTCCACCTATCACTGCCCCTCTATCCAGCTCTACCTGTCCCACCCCCCTTCAACCAGCTTATATTCCACCTTATTTTTATATTTCTTAGTTCTGATGAAGAGTCATACGGGCTCAAAACGTTAACTATATCCCTCTCCGCAGGTACTGTCAGACCTGCTGAGTTTTTCCAGGTATTTTTGTTTTTGTTTCGGATTTCCAGCATCCGCAGTGTTTTGCTTTTATCATTATGTCAGAGGTGTTTATCCGCAGTGAACTTTCCCTTTTAAATGGATGTTTCCATTAGTAGGAGAGACTAGCACCCGAGGGCACAGCCTCAGAGTAAAGGGAAGACCTTTTAGAACAGAGATGAGGAGAAACTTCTTTAGCCAGAGAGTGGTGAATCTATGGAATTCATTGTCACAGAAGGCTGTGGAGGCCAGGTCATTGAGTGTATTTAAGAACGAGATAGATAGGTTCTTGATTGGTAAGGGGATCAAAGGTTACGGGGAGAAGGCGGGAGAATGGGGTTGAGAAACTTGTCAGCCATGATTGAATGGCGGAGCAGACTCGATGGGCCAAATGGCCTAATTTCTGCTCCTATGTCTTATGGTCTTATGGTCTTATAAATCTTTCTGTCCAAGGCACAGCAGCACACAATGGGTGGTAGTGTGGACATAATTGAAAGCCCTGGCAGACCAGTGCACAGTGGATCATATTAACCTTTAGACTGTTCGTTGTGCATCACTACTACACAGTAGAGTATTAGATAGTGCAATAATGACAACAAGTGGCAGGAAATTGGCACTGCAACTCCTTTGTTGTTCTGTCTCTTGGCCCAGACAATAAAAACAAAAGTTGCGTATCCCTTTCTCGTTTTTGTTTCAGATTGCCTAACTTTAATTGGAGCGGGAGAAACGATGCTGGATATTGTAAAAAAAAATTAAAAGTGGTAAAAATGACACACATTTGTAAGGCAAACAATAATTGAATGTAAAAGAATGTTACGGAACATGCTACAAGGATAGAGGCGGATACAGAGGAGGCAGCAAAGGACTAAAGCCAGGAAGCTGAAACCTTGGGAAGGTTTTGGAACAGATAGCTGGAAGTGGTGAAGTCAGGTGATATGAAAGAGGGTTCCAAAGAGCTGGGGTATACTGACTCAGAACTTAAACCTTTATTGATGCTGCAAGAGGCTGGGATGCATGAGCTTTGTTTAAATACAGAAAAATGCTGAACAGGTTGCAAGTTAAATTTTACATCTTTAATTGTGGTTTTATAGGAACATTCAGAAGAGGAGGGAGGCCATTCAACCCCTCAAGCTTTTTCTATCATTTAATTAGATCATGGCTGATATGTACCTCAATTCCATTTACCTGCCTTTACTCTGTAATCCTTGACACCCTAAGCTAACGTATCAGTCTCAGACTTGAAAATTTCAGTCGACCTAATATCCATTTTTTCTTTTGGGAGGGAGTGTTTCAGATTTCCACGACCCTTTGTGTGAAAATGCGCTTCTTAATTTCACTGCTAAATGGCCTCAATCTAACTAGCTCCTCTTGTCTCACCAGAGAAAATAGCTTCTCTGCATCTATGTTATTGAATCCTTTTATCATTTTAAATACCTCTATTAGATTACACCTCAACCTTCCAAACTATTGAAAGCGTACATGCTAACCCCCAAAACGCATTAACTCAGTAAAGCTGACAAACAGCTTGCAAAAAAAAGACTAACACAGCCCCAAGAAAGATGTGACAACTCAAGGAATAATGTACAACTGAAAAACAACCCTTAATAAAAGCCGGTCGCCTAGATAGTTGCTTCAAGAGGACTAAGTAAGTTAATTTATTTTTTACTACTTTGGAGTTCAAGGTTTTTTATTATTGTTTTGGGATCACATTCTACAATTCAGTTTGTTTTCTGTGCAAAAATATATATATTTTAAAGCAGAATGCTAGAGAAGATGATTGAAACTGCCCTCAATAGTAAGGCAGTATTCAACCAATAAGGCTGAACCAATAAGTAAGGAGCCCCAGCAAAACTGAAGTCAGTAAAGGTCAAGGGTAAAGTGCTTTCATTGGCTGGGACCTTATCTGACCCTGAGATAAGATGGTCTGCTGTTAGCAATGACTCAGTTATCAGCACTCTCATTTCTGAATCAGAAGGTTGTGTTTCAATCCCACTTCCAAGACTTAAGCACAAGATCCTGGCTGACTCTCCAGTGCAGTACCAAGAAAGCACTGCACCATCAGGGGTGCCATATTTTGGATGAGATGTCAAACTGAGGTCCTAAACATTTATCCCTTGACCAACCTCGGCAAAACCTATGATCTGGTTATTATTGCATTGCTGTTTTTGGGAGCTTAACATGTGCAGGTTGGCTGTTGCATATTCTACATTACAACAGTGACTATACTTCAATTGCCTATAAAAGACTTTGTGATGCCGTGAGCCATGAAAGGCATTAAATAAATGCAAGTTTTTTTTTCATGGTTGTCTGAGGCCAACTGTTGCAGACCAGGGTACTGCTGCAGGACCTCTCCAGGCAGTGACCTCAGGCCAGCAATTTTCATTTGTTTCATCCAACCTCTTCTCTGCATCATAAAGTCAGGGATGAATCTGTTCACTGACAGCTCCAGTGTTCAGCTTCTCTGATAATGAAGCAGCCTTTTCTGGTAAGAAACCTGGCTTTCACTGGGTCCGGGCAAGGTTTTCTCAGGTGCAGTGTATTACACATGGTATCCGTGTGAACATCACAGCTCTTGTATCAACTCCATGGCCTCATGAATGGCTAGAGTTTCCATTCATTTACTGTCCTTATACTGTCTAACCACTGTGCACATTAGTGGCTAATATCCATGACATTTTCATGAAATGGTAGCCCATAGTGCTGCGTTATCTAAAGGGGAATTGTCCTTCTCCTAGATGAGCTGCTGAGTAGGCTGAAGAGCCTCATCTACCCTTGACATCGCCATCCAGTCCGCTGCCACTATTTGTGATCTTCAGCACGGTCAGTCAATGTATACCTTGCTAGTTAACCCATAGCTGGGGGTTTTGGAATCAGAATTACCTTCTCCTAGGTAGACTGCCAATTAAGGCTGACTAGCTCCACCAACCCAGAGTTGTCTGGTTTAGAGGCGCCAAACACCCGCCATCACAACTCTGCCCATAGTTCTAAACAGGGATCAGCACATGAAGCCGGGCAGTAGGAATTTGATTGGGAGAGGCTATTTGAGATGCTGACTATATGGGACTTCTTTGTGGATGAAGAGCATCTCAACTCTCTTCGCCATCCTGGTCCTTCCTAATTCTTTGACCTAACCCCAAAATCAGACCTGCATCCTTACAGCTGCAATGCTTGTGGCACACATTGCACCAGTGTAGTATCAACTGTCTTGGACGAGGGAGTGGGAGAGTCTCTGCACAAATCCCACCCACTTAAATATACTCAATGTACAGGTTGTGCAGCAAGTCATCAACCAAAACATCAGACATACAAAACCCTGTGGCAATGGGGAAGTGACAATGGGGACAGGTAGAGGATGCTACTAGCAGTCTTCTGTAATAGCCTGCACACAGGCAGCCCACACATTTGCTCTTCACAGGTCGGGCCAGATGTGGAGCCCGTACCCTCCTGAGGTGACAGAGCAGACTGTTTTAGGTACCACGCAGCTCTCCCCAAACTAGGGAAGGAAAGGAACACTGAACAGCCTGCTCTCCCTGCACCTGCCAGTTTACTGCTCCTGACTGGTCATCAATTCACCACGGTTGAAATGTCAAGAACAAGACTACTCGTCATTGTATGAAGCTCAGTTCATGGACTGTCAGAGCACTTCTAAACAACAATATGAGATGAGAGCGCAGAACAACCTTGATAGTCAGAATGCTGGGCAGGTACAACATCGACATAGCTGCCCTAAGCCAAACAAGGCTTGCTGTGGAGCCTCAAGTTGAGGAGGTTGGTACAGGCTACACGTTCTACTGGATTGGCAAGTCCAAGGACCAGGCTTAACAGCCAGACGTGGGCTTTGCCATTCAATCTGAATCATCTTCCTGCAGGGATCAGTGATCGACTCATGGTTCTTTGTTTAAGTCTTGCCAGTAACCAGCATGCAACACTCATTAGCACATATGCTCTAACAGTGACACATAAAGACGAGGTCAAAGAAGCATGGACAAACATATTACTCTTGTGATTTCAATGTCGGAGTGGGCACAGACTGTAACACCAGGAAAGGAGTACAAGCACACCACATTATTGGCAGGGCAAACTCCAATGGCCAGCTCCTTCTCTTTAATTGTAGCGAGTTTGCCCTAACCATCACAAACACCTCTTCTATGAAGCAAACTAACTGAATACAGTATGGATGCACCCCAGACCCAAACACTGGCACATGTTGGATTATGTTATTGTACGACAGAGAGACCTCAAGAACATGCGCCCTACCCGCTCCCTTCGGCTTGTCAGGTGTATTATACCCGTGAAGGCAACTCTAGGGTGCTTTGGCACAGAGTCAAGTCATGAAGGAGGCTTCATGTAACTTGGCCATATCTTAAAGACATAGCCAAGCGACAAGAACTGGAACAAGAGCTAGAGGACAATATTGCCATTGAAGGTTCTTGGAAAAAGTTAAAGGACGTTACTTACAGAACAGCATCTGAGGTCCTAAGATTCGTTAAATGGAAGAAGACTGGCTTGACAACAACGACCAAGACATAGGCAAGCTTCTGGACAGTACACAACGCTCATGGATCTTACATGTCTCAGTAGGTGTGGCAGCATCTGTAGAGAGAGAAAAACAGAGTTAATCTTTTGAGTCCGTATGACTCTGTGAGTCAGTGGTGGAAGGAGTTAACCCCTGTTTTTGGAAAGATTTTTCAAGGCTATGATAAACCAGCAGCCCTGTATTTGAAATGTCCCCTTCTCATTACTTCACAAAGTTGCCGCCCTGTGTTAGATTGGTATTCTGCTTCTTCCTTTCTATCTGGGAATGACATAGCCAATTCCCATTAAACAGTTCATTTTTACATGCCCTTTTATTACTTCAGTGAATGTTCATTCACTTAAAAGTTGAGCAGTTTGTTTTAGCAGATTTTTATTTGTACTCAGGTGGCTCAGGATGTTCTTAACATTACCAGATAGAAGCATGGTGCAGTGTTTATCTAGATTAAATTTAGAAAGTGCAACTGTATTTAAATAATTCACGAATTGCTGTCTTTTTGCAACTTAACGTGGTGTCTAACACTTATAATTCATAAGGTGGCAGGTGCATTGCCAGTAATCTTATTTAGAAATAAATATAGCTACAGAATGTATCCACTTACTCATAATGTGTCTGTCTTCTGACTAAAAAATGCATTAATCTGGTTGTCAAAAGTGAATGCTGTTTTAATACACATAAATGGCAAAAGGGTCTTGCATCTTTATTAGTGCTTCATGTTATTTTGTTAGATTCTTTCCTCCCCATTACCATTGCTTTTGCAAGTTTTCTCTTTGCTCTGGAATTCTCTAATCCTGGCCCCTCTCTCTTCATTTAAGACATTTGTTTTGTGCCTTGGTGTCAGATTTTGTTTGCTAATGCTCCTGATGTGTTTTATTCACAAAATAAATGCAAGTTATTGTCATTATTGCTGGCTACAAGAGCTGAAATAAACCTCCCTTCCAAGTGTCTTTTTCTCACCAGTGAGCCTGGACGGTGAGTGCAGCTGGGTTATTTATTCATGGGGGTCATTCCCCTCTCTACCACCATTCGCAGCAGGAATGGGGCAGTGGCAGAGACCAAACCCCTAAACTATTACTGCCATCGTCCCACATGAGGCTCATCCCTTGCCATTTTCAAGCGGCCACGATATAGGCGGCCAGCACCCCCACCTGAAACAGGCAGGTGTCTCATTGGACTATATAAATCAGGATCATTAAATCATGAAAATTTTATGGCACAAGAAGAGGCCACTTGGCCCATTGTGTCAGCGCTGGCTAAGAAACGAGCCACCCAGCCTAACCCCACTTTCCAGCATTTGGTCCAAAGCCCTGCAGGTTACGACACTTGAGGTGCATATTCGGACACCTTTTAAATGAATTGAGGGTTTCTCCCTCTACTGCCCTTTCAGGCAGTGAGTTCCAGACCCCCCACAACCCTCTGGGTGAAACATGTTTTCTCATCTCCCCTCTACCAATCACTTTAAATATATACCTCCTTGTCACTGACCTCTCTGTTAAAGTAAATAGACCCTTCCCATCCACTCTATCCAGGTCCCTCACAATTTTGTACATCTCAATCAATCTCCCCCTCGTCCTCCTCTGTTCTAAGGAGAACAATCTTAGCCCCATCCAATCTTTCCTCATAGCTGCAATTTTCCAGTCCTGGCAACATCCTTGTAAATCTCTTCTGTACCCTCGCGAACGCAATTACATCCTTTCTGTAATGAGGTGAACAGAACTGCACACAGTACTCAAGTTGTGGCATAACTAATGTTTTATATAGTCCCAGCATAACTTCCCTGCTCTTATATGCTATTTCTCAGCTAATAAATGAAAGGATTCCAAATGCCTTCTTAACCATCTATCAACTTCTCCTGCTACCTTCAGGGATCTGTGGACATTCCCTTCAAGGTCCCTCACTTCCTCTACGCTCCTCAGTATGCTCCCATTTATTGTGTAATCCTTTGCCTTGTTTCACCTCCTGAAATGTGTCACCTCACACTTCTATGGGTTGAATTCCATTTACCACTTCTCTGCCCACCTGACCAGCCCATTGATACCTCCCTGATATCAACCATGCAGCCAATTTTTGTGTTGTCTGCAAACTTCTTGAACATTCCCTCCCACATTTACGTCCAAATCATTAATATATACCACAGAAAGCAGGGGACCTAGTATTGAGCCCTGCGGAACCCCACTGGAAACAGCCTTCCAATCACAAAAACATTCATCAACAATTACCCTTTGTTTCCTGCCACTGAACCAATTTTGTATCCATCTTGCAAGATTCCCCTGGATCCCATAGGCTTTAATTTATTTATTTAATCAGTCTGTCATATGGGACCTTGTCAAATGCCTTGCTAAAATCCATGTAGACTGCATCAACTGCACTACCCTCATCAATCCTCCTTGCTACTTCCTCAAAGAAATTCAATCAAGTTAGCCAGACCCGACCTTCCCATAACAAATCCATACTGACTGTCCTTGATTAATTCATGCCTTTCTAAGTGACAGTTTATCCTATCCCTCAGATTTGGTTCCAATAATTTGCCCACGACCGAGCTCAGACTGACTGGCCAGTAATTATTCGGTCTATCCCTCGCTCCCTTTTTAAACAAAGGTACAATGTTAGCGGACCTCCAATCCTCTGGTATCTCCCCTGTATCCAATGAGGACTGGAAAGTGATGGTCAGACCCTCCAGTTTCCTCCCTGCCCTGGTGAGTTATCCACTTTCAAGGGTGCTAATACTTCCTCTCTGCCTATGTTTGTCACATCCAATACTTCGCACTCCTCCTCCTTAACTACAATGTCTGCATTATCCCCCTCTTTTGTGAAGACAGATGCAAAGTACTCATTAAGAACCATACCCGCATCCTCTGCCTCCACCTCCATACACCATGCTGCAATTGGATCTAATGCTGTTTTAGTCTAGGAATGCAAGGTATTCCCCCCTCAGTGCACGACACACTGACTGGCCCCAGGTGTAAAGCACCCATCCCGTGTCTCTTAAGGGGTTCGCTGGAGACTTACATATAGGTTTAGCGAGGACTTCTTGGCGGCAGGGTAAGCACCATTGTTTTTCCTGTGTCTTACTAAAAAAATCTTGCCAAATGGTAATTTTTTTTTCATCGGTCTCCCACCCACTCCCAAGAGCGATCTGGCCCTCCCCTTTAATGGATTTCTGATCACTTGGCACTGCAGATGAGCTGCTGGTCTTCCCACCCATGCCCTCCTCCCCCAATGGCACGTGTTGAGATCACGCTGGCATCTCACCACTTCCGTGCCAACGAGACTCGGTCCTCAAAATAGCTTCGGTGGGGGTGTTAGATGCAGGGAAAAAAACATATCAAAGTGTCTAGAATGGGGGGAACGTATGCAAGTGTCGGAGAAAGATGAAGAAGCAGCGTACTGAATTACCAGAAGGGTTGAGTATAAACTTGCTATTGTAGGGGGATCAGTTCACTGAATTATCTAGATGGCAGGAAAAGCTCGCTGAAGTGAGATGGGGGATAAATGCACTGAATTATGCTGGGACTTTAGTGATTTGCATGGAATTTAGCCAGGTTTTGATAAACAGCTAAAATGCAATTGAGGATTTTTGATTGAATGTTTCACAGCCTTTGAGTTCTTGATCCGGCAGAATAAATAGTTGTTGTCTAGATGTCTATAGCCCGGTAGGATTTAATTTATACACAGCTCTGAGATTTATCTTCAGGGCCAGGTGAGCAGCAGTGGGCAGAGATTCAGGAAAAGGAAACCAGCGGCAGTCAGGCTGCCAGCAGCTTTTGAAGAGCGTGTCATTTTTCAAATGAACAAACATGGATCTTCTCTGCACGTTAAGGATTTAAATAGACCAGTTATAATCTATCAGACTCAGTACATGTGGTGGGTTTTAATTATCAGCCAAACAGCCTAGGTTTGGGTGTTTTCCATTCTGGTGGATAATAAAGGTTCCACTGTATCAGGGAGATGTCAAGTGGACACAAGCAATTTGCCTTGGTTTTCAACTCACCGGAACTATGAAAGTAACTTTCCCTCTGCAGCTTAGTGAGTGGATTTTCTTTTTCAGGCATACCATGGTAATTTTCCGCATAAAACAGATTTAGCCTTTTGGGTTCTAAGATGCCAGTCCACACACACACACACACACACACACACAAAAAAAAAACACCCTTTTTTGAGAAAGTAACCTTTCTCAACCCAACCCTTCCCCACCACCACCAACCTCCCCCACAGCCATACACCCACTACCCAACCCCCGTTATTGAGTCACCGGATCCTGAGTCATTCCCTATTCACATTTCACTAATGCGTAATTCTTTTAAAAGAAAACAGAAAAAAACACTTTCAGCCCCCACCCCGAACAAAGGTGCAAAATGAGCGCGTCAACCATCTCGAGTCCACGTATGCAGGAAAAAAAAGCGCTGTAATACCCGACATGAGGAAGCACAAGCGAAGAATAAAGTTTAAGCGGCAATCATTTGCCAAACTCGCCATCCTCTGTTCTCTTCCTCCATATTCACTGCTGGTGGTGCATGTAGAAAACCTGCTCCGTCATCCCGAACCGCATGGTTCTGTCTTAGACTGAACAAAAGAAATGCACCATCTCTATAATAGCAGCTGCTTGTTGTGTCCATCCTGTCCTCTTCATGGTTCCGAATGTTCATTGGGCCCTGGCACACTGGAATCTCCAGGGGAGATCCTAAACAATGGGAAAAGCACTTAGAGACAACTGTGGGAGCGGTGGCTCTGAGAGAAAAAAAAAATGACTTGCATTTAGGTAGCACTTTTTCACAACCACCATACATCTCAAAGCACTTACAACCAATTAAGTACTTTTCTTTTGTAGTGTAGTCACTGTTGTAATGTAGGAAGTGCAGCAGCCAATTTTGCATCCTGCAAATAGCAATGTGATAGTGACCAGATGATCTGTTTTTGTCATGTTGATTGAGGATTTTAGCCAGGACACCAGGGATAATTCTCCTGTTCTCTGAAAAAGTGCCATGGGATCTTTTACATTCACCAGAGTAGGCAAATGGTGCCTTGGTCATCTGTAAGATGGCATCTCCAATAGTGCAGCACACCCTCTGTACTGCACTGGAGTGTCAGCCTTGATTTTTGTGCTCAAAGCCCTGAGGTGGGACTTGAACGTGGAACCTTATGATTCAGAGGCAAGAGTGCTACCCACTGAGCTACAGCTGACACACTTTATGAGCACAGTTGCATTAACCTTTGTTAGTGCAGCTTTCAGTTTCTATCCCCGAATTTAGGGAAGCTCCGTGCAGGAGAGACGTATCAAAACTGAACAGAAAAACAAATGCGCTCTGACATAATTGGAGGGCTCCAGAACTCTTAATGTAACTTTAAACGCATGAAATGTGATCTAGAGATAGTCCCCTTTACATTCCTGAGCATCGTCTACATCTCTGTCACTGTGGACCCTCCTTGGCAGCTAAAGCGGCGCACAGTAGTTTTGAGATGTTACTGAACCCACATTGTAAACTTACTGAGTAGCAAGACCTGAACAGTCTCTCAGCTCAGGCCATTTTGCACCTATAGGTTGTTATTAAACTGACATTGTGCTCTTGTAACCTTCGAGTTTGCAGGACGAGTGTGGAGTTTGTCCTTGCACAGTATTCTACGATCCATGATCAATATTCAGAGCAGCCAACTTCGTAATAGTTCATCATGGGATTATTAATGGGCCTGACGTGAGTGGGAGAAAGAGTTTAATTTTTGTCACAAATGTCCTTTGAAATCTGTATTACCAGACACTTGGGTGAATGCAAGTGATGAACAGTCTTATTTCCCGTATCTTTATTAGATTAAGCTGAGGCCAAAGCATTCATCCATTTTCTGATCTGTGACAATAAGAAATATTTGGAACTTTATTTGCTGCTTTTGAACAATTTTTCTGCCTTTTCCCGGATCTCTCTGTAATAGTGATAATAATTCCATTCATTCTGTATGTGCTGTGGTATGTCTTTTTGTCCCTCTTCCCTTCCACCAAATTTGTCATGCAGTCCACCTCAATGCTGACAAGGAACTAATATCTTTCAATGTTGTCAAAAGCAAAACATCACGAGTATGCCGAACGCATATATTTGCTGTAACAAATAAGCACGATGATTATGGGTCATTAGAGTGGCTTCTTTGGTAATGAAGAGTTTTAATTGCTTCTAGTTTCAGGGAATTAGTTAAGGCCTTCCATTATGCAGATTACTGGAGTAATAATTGGTCGCTCCCATACAGCAAGCTCTGTGACGTCACTGAAGTCAATTAGGTCTTTCACTGCAAGCTTGTCAAGTACATTTCTATGCAATGTCTAGATACCAAGGTTTTCTGAAAGGGGATGATAATGCTATTTTGTGTAGCTTTTAAGCTTACTCACAAAAGTCGAACTGTATCTCAGTTGTGGTTTTAGAGCTTTCAGCAGAGAGATTGAGGGCTTTTTAGAGACTTTGAGTTAATGCTGTGGAGCGGATAGACGCTCAGCAACAAAGCCAATTGGCAAGGGCTGCTTTTACTTTGACGTGGATATTGTTAGAAGCATTGAAGACGTTAATGGAGATGGACTGTCCGGCGCATGATAAAAGGCTATCACGGAGATGTTACTGCCACCGAAATATTAGCCTATGTAAAACCCATAATTGAGATGCATTTGGCAACACAAAGGAGAGCTGCATGGCCATCGAGGTTAAGCCTGAGTAGAATACAAGTATGTTTCAAAGTTACCAGGAAGGGGAAGGAAGTAATAAGAGAAATCTCATTACAAAGATTTCAAAAGGACTACTGCAGATTGAATAGAAAACAGAATGCGATTGTTAGTGTTTTTTTAATTAATTGATCAAAACTGCACTAAATCAATTTCTTTTTTCCTTAGAAGATGGATGGAAGAGAATGTGGCTGGCGTTCTTGGGAATGTCTGGAAAAATTACCTGAGGGACTTGCTTTGCTTCAACTTTTTATTTATTTTTGTCATATTATAGTAAACCACACGCCATATTTATCTCTCTCCTGAAACTTTAAAAAGCACTACAGAATCGAGGCAGGTTAAGGCGCCTTTGTGTGACCTTTGTAGTAATTGTACCTTACAGAAACTTGCACTTGGTTTGTGCTGAGTTGCTGATTGTAGCCAGGGCATTGATTTGGGACCTACAATCTATACCACGTTCCGAGAAACTAGAGAGAAAGAGAGAGAGAGAGAGGAGGGGGTGAAATCTGTTAGGTTTGCCATTTCTAAAAGCTATCAGATGTGTGAGTTCAGTTTTGATATTCCTCATGTTTGAATAGCGTGTTGACTTTCACTGCCTAGATTAACATATAAAGAATGGCCAGTCGGGCATGATACCAGAGGGCTACCAGTGAGAGTGCATTCAGAATCCAGCAATTAGCGTTTAGATTAGAGCGTGAAGAAACTGAGGGGGTGGGGGATGCAAGAGAAATTGAATGTTGCTTTTTTTTTTCAAATGCGTACTTTGTTTCTCTCCACCAGTGCCTTGTGTTTGAAGATTCCCCGAATGGAGTTTTGGCCGCCTTGGCAGCAGGCATGCAGGTCGTCCAGATTCCGGATCCACGGCTTGACCCAAAACTGACGAAGCCAGCCAATTTGGTACTCAAGTCAATGGATGATTTCAAGCCAGAATTGTTTGGTTTGCCTGCATATGAGTAAACACCTGAGACAGTCTCTCGACACAGAATGGGATTTGTCTCCTTTTTTCTCTCTCTCTCTCTCTCTCTCTCTCCCTTTCTCTCTCTCTCTCCCTCTTGCTCCCCGGATCATGTGCTGAAGGAAGACCATTCACATGCTTATTGAATCCTGCCATTTCTCAATTTGCACAAACTGTTTGAAAACAAACGGAGGCACTCATGCAACACCCCCACCAGCAAGGGCCGAGCCCTGCACCTCTGCTAGCACCTCCGCTAGCATCCAGGCCTTTAGCTTGGCCTGCTTTTATGTTTCCTTGATTGAGCTGAAAACAAAACTAAGGCAGCTAATTTGATTTGCAATACCATTGGAAACCTGTCGTAACATTGACGTTGTTGTTGTGATCTAAAAGAATTACCATGTGATTACTTTCAGCTGTTTTTTTTTCATTAGGCCTAGGTCACTGGGGACTTGCCTTCAAATAGAGATCCATGACATGCAAGCACCACTGGTTTGGCCTTTCTTTCATAGTGTGCCTTAGGTTCTTTTTCGATCTTTTGGACGACCAATTGGATGACAGTTAGTAGCCTCTTGGGTTTCTCAAATATTCAGGACCAGGAGGATGTTATTCGAGGTGCAGAGCTCAGCTTCTTCACAGGGGCCAATACAAATTTGCCAGTCACTGTAAAATTCATTGATATTAGCAGGATTTACTTCCCGGTATTTCTACCCGTGAAAGGAAAATCTCATTGCCACGTCAGTGTAACAATGCCTTTCACCATTGGGCTCACGGTTATTAGCCATCTTTCCGCTGCTTCAAGCTGACTAACCTGTTCTCAGTCAAATCCTAAGTAGAAAAGAGTGAGCTAATTCTATCCTTGTGGTTTCTGTTTTGTTTTGACAGCTCTCTCACAGCTCTTGACGTCTTTGAAACTGTCTGATTGAAGGAGTCACCTTATTACTCATTATCTGCCAGCTAATGTCCTTTTTATTTTTTATTGTGGTATAAAAATATTCTTTATGATACTGTGTTACAAGACTGAAACAAAAAGACTAAAGGGCGAATAGTACTATATATGCAGCACAGCACAGACCCACTCAAAAGTGATAGGGAAAGATTGATCAGCAGCTGAAAGCAATGAGTGGAAAATAATAAAATCAAAGCCTTTAAATGACAGAGTAAACTGCAGGACCAAAGTTTGAAGAGAGAGATTTGTAACCTGAATTCCAAGATGAGATATCTTTTTTATAGTAATGTCCTGTGCATGTTCTTTTTTTACATTTTAATTATCGAGAACAATATTATCATTATTTTTGTTTCCTTCACCCCCCCTCCTCCCAACCTCACCTCAGTGCCGTGTGTTAATTTGTATTTTGACAGCTAGGCAACAAGGGCACCCTGCGCAATTATTTTGCCCTCATGAGGATGCTGCCCAGTGTTGAGATTTTATTACTTGTTTTTACAGCTGTGCTGTCACAGCTGCTGCCATTCTGTCCATCTTGACTTCATTGCCGATACCAACCCAACCCATGCAGCCAACAGGGTGGGGAAAAAATTACCTCAAAATGTACTCTACACCCCTGCAGATGATTGTGAGATGGACTGTGGCTATATACTGTACATGGAATTCCTCATTGGTTCTGTTCATGAATATGGACAGGTTTCACGTTGAAACATTACTCAGGGCTCCGTATACTTTCCTTCCGGCTCCCAACAGATATGGGTCCAGTAACTAATTCTTTGCCCAGTGCTGCTAAATTGAAAATATCACTTATTCTCCAACAAACAAGATGTTGTGAATAGATGACTATGACTCTGTGGGAAAATATATTTTCTCTAATTTTGGAAATGTAAAATTGTCATATTAGGGTCATTCAGGCATACTGTTGGAGGAGAGTAATTGGGAGCTTTACTCTGCATCTATCTAACTGCACTGAACCTGAAGATAGGTGCTTGAAATGGGAAATTAATGATCTTAGCACTAATACCCTCACCTTTGAGGGGCACAGGTATTCAAACAAAAAAATAAAACACATCCACCTTTAAATAGACCATCCTATATATATATATTTATAGCTTGGAATATATTGTTAAAATGAACATGTTCGTCTTTTATAGATATGCTAGGTATGTCTTTCTATTTCCTATGTTTTCAATGTTGATGTTCCAGTAACTATTGTTTGCAAAGTTTGCCTTTTATTGGGAATAAATCTCTTTGTGATGGATATTTTACTCATTTTCTGTTAATATTTGGTGATTGCTCTATCCATAACATTTCATCACCTGGGGAAGCTATAATTATTGATGGATTTTGTTTGTTAGAAATCATCACAAAATGCCTTCATAACGAAATTCCATACAGAATAAAAATCCAATTTATTGGCTTTGCACCTCAAAGGAATAACATTCATGTGGTAGCAGACTTTAATTCACCACTTCAAATGGAGCTCTGAGCTACAGTTGTTTGGCTTTCGAGGAGCACTGGAATATATCTCGTATGTAAGGGCACATGAGCAGAAAAACCATTTATACCAACAAAATGAAGACAGAAAGAATCGGGCAGTCAGTGTGAAAACCGCTTGCAAATTTATTCAGCAGACAGTAATTGGTGTATTATGCACAGAAAGAATGAAATTAGTCCATGTAATGACTCTTTCAGGGGGTGACCCTTTCAAGGGGGTGAATTCCTTCTCTACTGCCCTTTTATGTCAACCTGCATCCTCCTTTGTTGCAGTGCCAGCTCTTATTTCCTGACTGTGAACCTGGAACCTGACTTTGATGTTCTTGGGCTTCTGCAAGATCCCAGAACCCTCATCGCATGAATAGGAATCCAGATATCAGTCTTCAACACGCTTACTTGCCGTCTCACTTAGGCGTTTTAAAAGCCTTTGCTCAAATTTAGCTACAGGAGCAGTGTTAACTGTACATGATTTTTTCCCCAAGTATGAATTAAAGATGTTGGCCAAAAGAACCAGAGGTGACATGAGAAAAAAACATTTTATTTAATGAGTGGTTAGGATTTGGAATGCACTGCATAATAGGGGGATTGGAAATTGGATAAATACTTGAAGGAGAAAAAAAAATAGGGATACGGGGAAAGAGTGGGGTGGTGAAAGCAAGTGTGTAGCTCTTTGAAAGAGCCAGTAGAAATTTGATGGGCTGAATGTCCTATTTCTGTGCTATGATTCTACCTAGTCACTCAGGTAAATCCCTACCCTTTAGAAACAAAATATACAGCCTCTTATTATTGGAGTTTTTTGAGATATTCTTTCTCTTGAATTTGAGGATGTAGCAATTTCAACTTGTGCAGATTGCTTACTGCAGCTGGACAGAAAGCTTGTTGCTTTTACCATTCATCACACTGTCCCTCAGGAATACTCAGCCAGCCAGCTCCATCCAGGTGCAATAAAGTTCTGGACAGTGACTCTTTGTTGTATCAAACAATTTTGAGGCAAAGGACTACCACTCCCTGTTGCAAAGCAGCTCTGCATCTTGTTTTCTCACACAGCACGCTCATGAAATTATTTTCTTTGGAATACTGAACAGTTAACCAGATAATTTCAAGCATCCAGACTTTTGAGCGAGCGTAGCTAAACTTTTCTTCAATTTCTCATTCAGATAAATCACGTCAGCAGTGAACAGCTGCTGTATAGCTAAGAAGGGAAGGGTCTTGTGCTGCCACAGCAGTGAGGCTGTTTCTCCTCTGCTTTGAACCCTGCTATGTGTATTTTTTTGGCACCATGCAAAAGGACAGGAGGCAGACTGCTTTTTTGTCAGATCTCTGTTGCACATAAGATTTCTAAAAGTAATCGACTCCCACCCCAAGGACTTATTTGGAGAGCTTCCATTTGAAATTGATGGAATTTTTCCTGGCCATGGCTTCTTTGGCACCACCTCCCAAATCCGTGACTTCTACAACCTAGAAGGGCAAGGGCAGCAGACGCATTGGGATAGCAGACGCATTGGGACACCACCACATGCAAAAATTAAAATGGCCTCTGAACAAGGGATGGGCAATAAATGTTGGCCTAGCCAGCAATGCCCACATCCTATAAATGAATTTTAAAAAAAGCTCCCTTTCAAGTCACACACAAGCCTGACTTGGAACTATATCGCTGTTCCTTCACTGTCGCTGGGTCAAAATCCTGGAACTTCCTTCCTAACAGCACTGTGGGAGTACTTTCACCACAAACCACAAAGTGGTTCAAGAAGGCAGCTCACCATGAACTTATCATGGGCAATTGGGAATGGGCAATAAATGCTGGCCTTGCCAGTGACACTCACATCCCATGAATGAATATGTAAATAAAAGATACTCAAACAATGCTAGCAAGGTGGGAGAAATGGCAAAGGGCTTGGCCTAGCATCATCTGAGGTCCGGAGTAAAACAGCATAAGCAGCAGCCATAGTCCTCTGATAGCTCACGGCTCCAAAGTACAGATTAGATGTACAAACTTCTAAAGTTGTGGAAGTAACCTCTCAACAAAGGTACTGTGAACAAAGCCATTCACAATCGGGCAAGAAATCATCTGAGGTATCTTTCCCTATCACGTTTTCAATCTTTTTGCCTTTATTAGCTGAGGCATAGAATATAAGAACAGGGAGGTTATGTTGGAACTGTATAAAACGCAAGTTAGGCCACAGCTGGAGTACTGTGTGCAATTCTGGTTGACACACTATAGGAAGGATGTGATTGCACTGGAGAGGGTGCAGAGGAGATTCACCAGGATGTTGCCTGGGCTGGAGCGTTTCAGCTATGAAGAGAGACTGATAGGCAAGGGTTGTTTTCCTTAGAGCAGAGAAGGCTGAGGGGGGATCTGATAGAGGCGTACAAAATTATGATGGGCATAGATAGGTAGAAAGGAAGAAACTATTCCCCTTAGCGGAGATGTCAATAACCAGGGGGCATAGATTTAAGGTAGGGGGCAGGAGGTTTAGAGGTGATTTGAGGAAAACCTTTTTTACCCAGAGGGTGGTTGGAATCTGGATCACACTGCCTGAGGGGGTGGTAGAGGCAGGAACCCTCACAACATTTAAGAAGTATTTAGATAATCACTTGAAACGCCATAGCGTACAGGGCTACGGGCCAAGTGCTGGAAAATAGGATTAGAATAGGTCGGTGCTTGATGGCCAGCACAACATGATGGGTCAAAGGGCCTGTTTCTGTGCTGTATGACTCTATGACTCCTCCATTACCACTGTGTTCTGACTGACAAGTTCCAGGGAATCCCAGGAAACTTTTCACTCAATGTTAAATTCAAGAAACCGTGTTCACATTGCGGTAATTGCGGGATTAGAGCTTTGAAGTTGACAACCCGAGGGGTGTTGCTCACATGCAGCCATATGACCTGCATTTAAAATGGGGATGGGGATTGGTGTCAACTTCCCAGACGCATTGTCAATGTCTGTGTCTCTAACCACCCCCACGTGGTCCCAAACCCATGCGTTCCTGCAAGTTAAAACTCATCCCATGTCTCTCATAGCAAAAGGCAAATTAAGGTGCGCTTAGGAAGGAAAATGATAAACTACATGTCCAAGGATTAGTTTGATGTTTGGCTATTAGGAACTCCAGAGCATTTCATTATTAATTGATTACTGAGGAGATACATTCATTTCAAAATTAAGTTCTATAAAGAGAGACTTTCGATTTTAATGCTAGTGGGTCAGGGGGTAGGTGACCAACTCACTCCCAAGGGGCTGGTCAGTTGCTAAAATATTTCAGGGAGATCAAGTGTCTCCATTTTAAGTCAATTTTTACTTTTAACACATGAAGGTGAGATGAAAGAAGGTGGGAGGGTCCAGATCCACAGGGTGTCTGTATTGCACTGCTTATGGGTCAGAAGAAGCACGATTGTTGCCCCAGGATTGTTGGGGAGATGGTGGAGCAGTGGTAATGTCCAATTGAACAGGTAATGCAGAGGCCTAGGCTAATGCCACGGTGGCACAGTTTCAGATCCCACCATGGCAGCTGGTGAAATTTAAATACAATTAATTATTTTAAAAAATCTGGAATTGAAAGCTCACCTCAGTAATGTTTATGTCAATTGTTAAAAACCCATCTCGTTCACTTCCTTGAGGGAAGGGAAAGAAACCTGCTGTCCTCAGCTGGTCTAGTTTACATGTGACTCCAGACCTACAGCAACATGGTCGGCTCTTAACCGCCCTCTGAAATGGCTTCGCAGGCCATTCAATTGTAGCAATTAGGGATGGGCAACAAATACTGGTATTGCTAGTGACACCCACATCCCATGAAAGGATAAAGAAAAAAAAATATTCCAAAAAACCTACCTCATTGGGATTGGACCAACCACCCCCAGCTTCCCCCACGATGTTAGATTTATCTGACATTGCAATGTCTGGCATGAGTGAAGAAGCCAACTTTATAAAGTGAGTTTCAGCAATAAGAGATGTCAGAGTTCCACCTAAGATTAGAGACATAGAGGTCAAAAATGTTTTATATTATGACTGGCTGAATGTATGCTTATCATTGGTCCCTTCCATCTGTGGCCTTCTAATGACAATCCAGTAGCTTCCTGGTCACCATTAGCTTTTTTATTCCAGAATAATGTCATTAACTGAATTTAAATTCCCCAGATGCCATGTTAGGATTTGAACCCTTGTCTCCAGATCATTAGTTCTGACCTGTGGACTACGATGATTCTGTACTCCATGCAAATTGCTAGGTTGTTGTAAAAACCCAACTGATTCACTGACATTTCAGATGAAAGGGACCAACGGTAAGCATTTCCTTGAGCATCGTAATATGAAACAGTGTTGAGCTCAATGTCTCAAATCTCACATGGAACTCCGACATCTCTTATCACTAAAACTGATTTTATGAAGCTTGGGTTCCTCGTTCATGCCATTGCCTCCCTAATATTCCCTAACTCTCTGCAAAGCCAAAGTCCCTCAAAGTTGAGTACTTATGACTCCAGTAACACACAACCTGGCTGATCCTTAATTCCCTCTGAAGCTTGGCAAGCCACTCAGTTGTAAAATGTGCTGCAAAGTTCAAGAGAAAGGCTTACTGCAAACTTGGGGCAACTGGAGGGAGTTCAGACATGTGCATATTGACATCCCGATATCAAAATGTCACTGTACATTCCAAAACAAAAAAAAAAACAAGTTCCAGCCTTTTCTTTTGGGAAACATTGTTTTAGTAGTTTAAAGACTCAAGTATAGAAAAGTAAATGTAAATTCAGACGAGCGGATTTGCATTCCAGTGAAAGGCTCTTGTCTGCTATGATATTCATCACAAGCCATAGTGAATGGTTCTTGATCAGGTGGAATTGAGAATCAACCATGAAATTGACTGAATGCTCCTTAATTTGTATGAGCTGCAAGTTACATCATTACTGCCTAAGAAATAATATGCAGAACTAATAGTGAATACTGATATTTGACAGTGTCTTCCTTTAGGCTTTGACATCTTGGTTCCTTTCCTGATTTTCAACCCCTTTGATGCCTCTTAGGGCCACAGACCTGCAAGAAAAACCTTTATTATCCCACCCAGTGACTGTGAATCTTCAAGCTGCAGTGAATGTTGTTTGGGTATTCATACAGCCTCCATGCTGACCTTATCAAACATACAAGGGTCACTAAAAAAAGCGAGAATTTGCATTTCTATAACTCCTTCGAGTATTTTTTTTTCTTTATTCTTTCATGTGGGTGCCGCTGGCAAGATCAATATTTGTTGCCCATCCCTAATAACCCTTGAACTGAGTGGCTTGTTAGGCCATTGCAGCAGCCAGTTAAGAGTCAACCACATTGCTGTGAGTCTGGAGTCACATGTAGGCCAGACCGGGTAAGGATAACAGATTTCCTTGAGATTAAAACAAAAAGCTAAAAGCTACTGCGGATGCTGGAAATCCAAAACAAGAACAGAATTACCTGGAAAAACTCAGCAGGTCTGGCAGCATCGGTGGAGAAGAAATCAGTTAACGTCTCAAGTCTTCACGAGTTCTGCCGAAGGGTCGCGAAGACTCGAGACGTTAACTGATTTCTTCTCCACCGATGCTGCCAGACCTGCTGAGTTTTTCCAGGTAATTCTGTTTTTGTAACAGATTTCCTTTCCAGCTAGAGGATCAAATGGGTTTTTACAACAATCAATGATAGTTGTCATCGTCATCATTACTGAGACCAGCTTTATATTCCAGATTAATTGATTTTAAGTATTGCTGAAAACAGACACATGCTGTCAAAGCTTTTAGTCTTGCACTCATCAGGACATTTCGCAAGGATACCAAATGTAAAGGGAACAGCAATTTATACTGCATGATTGGTTGGCAAGTGGACTCTGATTGGTAGAGGCATTGCTATTGAGAATGCACCAGTTATCCGATGACTGATGGTTAACTGCCAAGCTTTGTTTAAATTCAAACCAGGCAGGTTGACTCTGATTGGCCAAGGCATTGCCCTGCAGAATGAACCAGAGAATGGCTGTCACCTATTTCGTTTAGTTGAGAAAGGTGCAATGTGTGTACATGTTCTTTCTGTCTGCCAAGGACAGGGCCCTGTGTATTAAAAAATGTAGCTTCTAGCATGCATAAGTGAGCCACATTGCGAGCTTGACTGATAATCTTAAACTGGTTGTCAGTGTAATGAATTAGAGAATTGCTGTCACGTACTTTGTTTGGTTCAGTTTATTACAATGCTGAATAATTTAAATTCCATTAATTAATAAATCTGGAATAAAATATTAGTCTCATTAATAATGAGCATGAAACTATGGGACTGTTGTAAAAACCCATCTGGTTCACTATTGTCCTTCAGGCAAAGATACCTGTCATACTTACCCAGTCTGGCCTACCTGTGACTCCATACCCACAGTATTGTGGTTGATTCTTAACTGCCCTCTGAAGTGGCCTAGTAAACCACTCAGTTATAGGCAGCTCACCAGTTCCTTCTCAATGGCAAATAGAGGTCAACAATAAATGCCAGTGATGCTCAGATTCCAAGAATTTGTAAAAAAAAACTTGTTTTCAATTAGGAAGAGATGGGCCTATTTACCTTAGCAGAGAGGACAGTGACTATGGGGCTTAGGTTTAAAGTGATTGGTAGAAAGATTAGAGGGGAGATGAGGGAATGATTTTTCACCCAGAGGGTTGTGGGGGTCTGGAACTCACTGCCTGAAAGGGTAGGAGAGGCAGAAACCTGCAACTCATTTAAAAGGTGTCTGGATATGCACCTCAAGTGCCTTAACCTGCAGGGCTACGGACCAAATGCTGGAAAATGGGATTAGGCTGGGTGGTTCGTTTTTCAGCCGGCACAGAGACAATGGGCCGAGTGGCCTCTTTCTGTGCCATAAACTTTCTATGATTCTACAGTTTAATTCTTTTCCTGGCATGAAAGGGATGATTTTATGAATGCAAGTGGGAGCCCAAATCTCTGGGAACATTTTGATGGACAGGAATTTGTACAGAGTATGTCTGCGATTTCCTGTGTGCAAGGCTCTGGGTCAAGAATGTGAATTCATAAACTTGACCCTCGTGGGGATCTACAATTGAATCATGATTTATCAGTGATACAGTAGCTAGCTTGGAAGCCACTGTTGGTGATATTAACATGTTAGTATAATCCCTTTCTGCACTATCTTAATGAAAGAAGAAGATAGAACGACTTGCATTTATATAGCACCATTCATGACTGAGGACATCCTGAAGTGCTTTACAGCACTGTATAGGCATGAAGGTCTAGGCTTACTAATTGAGAAGGATTGACTGAGCAAGACTTCTACCAGCCACTGAGATGATCCCTTACCAACTTCCTGTGCCCAAGTTCATTTGTATTTATATGACACTAAATGTAATATCTCCAAATTTGCAGATGATACAAAGCTGGGTGGGAGGGTGAGCTGTGAGGAGGATACAGAGATGCTTCAGTGTGATTTGGACAAGCTGAGTGAGTGGGCAAATGCATGGCAGATGCAGTATAACATAGATAAATGTGAGGTTATCTGCGTTGGTAGCAAGAACAGGAAGGCAGATTATTATCTGAATGGCTATAAATTGAGAGAGGGGAATGTGCAACGAGACCTGGGTGTCCTCGCATACCAGTCGCTGAAGGTAAGCATGCAGTGCGGTAAAGAAGGCAAATGGTATATTGGCCTTCATAGCGAGAGGATTCGAGTATAGGAGCAGGGATGTCTTGCTGCAATTATACAGGGCCTTGATGAGACCACACCTGGAATATTGTGTGCAGTTTTGGCCTCCTTATCTGAGGAAGGATACTCTTGTTATAGAGGGAGTGCAGCGAAGGTTTACCAGACTGATTCCTGGGATGGCAGGACTGACATATGAGGAGAGATTGAGTCAGTTCGGATTATATTCGCTGGAGTTCAGAAGACTGAGGGGGGATCTCATAGAAACCTATAAAATTCTAACAGGACTAGACAGGGTAGATGCAGGAAACATATTCCCAATGGCGGGGGAGTCCAGAACCAGGGGTCACAGTCTGAGAATACGGGGTAGACCATTTAGGACTGAGATGAGGAGAAATTTCTTCACCCAGAGAATGGTGAGCCTGTGGAATTTGCTACCACAGAAAGTAGTTGAGGCCAAAACATTGTATGTTTTCAAGAAGGAGTTAGATATAGCTCTTGGGGTGAAAGGGATCAAAGGGTATGGGGAGAAAGCGGGAGCAGGCTATTGAGTTGAATGATCAGCTATGATCATAATGAATGGCGGAGCAGGCTCGAAGGGCCGAATGATCTACTCCTGCTCCTACTTTCTATGTTTCTATGTATTGCATTGCAGTGGAGGACAGTTCTTGCTGAGATGACTGAAGATTATAAACTTCTTTCGGCAAAGAGCCTAGGTGCTGCTAAGGCCATGGCATGACACGCTCTGAGAGTGCTTGCACTGGTTCCTCCATGATTAAACCTCTGAGATTCCTGCTGACCTCTGAACACGAGGGCCTGTCCAATATCCAATCAGGGCAAGTGGAGGTGGGGGGAGGGCTGTTGCGGGAGAGAGAATCATGGTCAGAGGCTATATTCCCCTAATTGTCATGCTATTTGCATATGCCTACTCATGGTGGACCTAAAAAGGGTACTTTTTAAATAGTAAAAAGCTAGAAACAGAGGGGGCCCAAAGTGATTATTGTGGATCCAGGTATACATCATTAAAATGCCATGAGCAGGTAATAATCAGAAAAAGCTAATGGAATGCTTTATACCTCAAGGACTAGAATATAAGAAGTCATGCTGCAAAGTCCTCATTAGATCACACCTGGATTACTGTGAGCAGTTATGGCATCACACCTTGGGAAGGATATATTGGTCTTAGAGGAATACTACATATGAACAAGGAGCAGGATAGGCCATTCAGCCCCTCGAGCCTGCTCCACCATTTAATAAGATCATGGTTGATCTGATAGTAACCTGAAATCTGCATCCCACCTACCCCCGATAGCCTATCACCCCCTTGCTTACCAAGAATCTATCCAACTGCCTTAAAAATATTCAAAGACTCTGCTTGCACCACCTTTTCAGGAAGAGAGTTCCAAAGACTCACAACCCTCTAAGCAAAAAGATTTTGCCTCATCTCTGTTTTAGATGGGCGACCCCTTATTTTTAAACAGTGACCCCTAGTTCTAGATTCTCCCACAAGAGGAAACATCCTCTCCACATCCATCCTGCCAAGACCCCTCAGGATCTTATATGTTTCAATCAGGTCGCCTCTTACTCTTCTAAACTCCAGCGGATACAAGTCCAACTATTCCTCACAGGCAACCCACCCATTCAAGGTGTTAGTCTGGTAAACCTTCTCTGAACTGCTTTCGATGCATTTACATCGTTCCTTAAATAAGGTGACCAGTACTGTACACAGTACTCCAGATGTTGGTCTCACTAGTGCCCTATATAACTGAAGCATAAGCTCCCTACTTTTGTATTCAATTCCCCTCGCAATAAATGATAGCATTCTGTTAGCTTTCCTCATACATGCCGCACCTGCATACTAGTCTTTTGTGATTCATGCACGAGGACACCCAGATCCCTCTGCACCTCGGAGCTCTGCAATCTCTCACCATTTAGATCATATGCTTCTCTTTTATTCTTCCTGCCAAAATGGACAATTTCACATTTTCCCACATTGTACTCCATTTGCCAGATCTTTGCCCACTCACTTAACCTATCTATATTTTTTTGTAGCCTCCTATGTCCTCTTTACAACTTACTTTCCTCCCTATCTTTGTGTCATCAGCAAATTTGGCAACCGTCCCATCCATCCCTTCACCCAAGTCATTTATATAAATTGTAAACAGTTCAGGTCCCAGCAGTGATCCCTGTGGCACATCATTCGTTACATCTGCCAACCTGAAAAAGACCCATTTATGCCTACTCTTCCTCCTGTTAGCCAGCCAATCTTCTATCCATGCCAACATGTTACCCCCGATGTCATGAGCTTTTATTTTCTGCAATAACCTTTGATGTGGCACTTTATCAAATGCCTTCTGGAAATCTAAGTACAGCAGAGATTTACCAGAGTGGTTGTATTCCCTGGAATTTACAAGGCTGAGGGATGGTTTGATTGAAGTTTTCAAGAAATTAAGGAGAACGGTTAGGGTAGATTGAGGGAATCTATTTGCACTGGTTTGGGATGGAATTAGGGGATCTCGTTTAAAAGTTAGAGCCAGACCTTTCAGGTCTCAGGTTAAGAAAACACTTCTTCACACAAAGGGTAGTAGACATTTGGAACTATCTTCCATGAATGGAAGTTGATCCGAGAACAACTGTTAGTTTTAAAACTGAGATTGACAGACTTTTGTTCACCAAAGGTACTAAGGGATATGAGGCAATGGAGTTAGATCGCAGATCAGCCATGATCTAATTGAATGGTGATGCAGACTCAAGCGGTTAATTGGCCTACTCCTGTTCCCCTGTTCCAATCAAGATACAAGAAAGCTGTATTATTTTTTGTAGGGCCTTCATCCAAGAATTCATATCATTTTCCATTTAAAGTCTTTCAAAGGGGAATGATATAGCACAAGAGACACTATTAGTAGTCAGATGCATCGGAGTTTTATTGGGTTGATTAACTTGCTTCAACTTTATTTATATCTTTCATTATTCTGAAAACCTGTATCTTGTCTCCCTGTCTGCAGCAAGAATATGTTTTATTGGTTACGTTTTGCTTCGTAACTTACTCTCCTGGTTACTGTACCTATATTTTCAATTCATATTTCATGAGAATAGCATCCCTTGTATATATTATGTATCAGTATCACATAGAATGCAAGACAGTGACTTGAATAGTTGAAATTATATCATAAAACACTGCAATTTCCAGGCATGTCCTGACAATGCTGAGATCAGTAAATGAACATTCTCCAGAGCAATGGCCCGGTTAATGTATCCAAACTTTGCCCTCCCTCCCCTTTGTCCCTTCATTTCCTGAAAGCAATGACTCATGTTAAAGTTCAATTCTTTGAAAGAAATAAAATATTTAGCACCTTTTATGGTTCCGGGATGTCCCAAAGTGCTTTGCAATCAATTCAGTATTTTTGAGGTGTTGCAATGTAGGAAGTCTGGCAGCCAATTTGTGCAGAGCAAGCTCTAACAAAACCGTAATGAAATAATGACCATATTCTGCTATAATGATCTTGACTGAAGGATGGGTATTGGCCAGAACTCTCCTGCTCTTCTTCGAACAGTATAGTGCGATCAATACTTCGGTTATGAAGATAGATTGGAGAAGTTAGGACTGTTTTTCCAGGAGAAAATAAGGCTGAGAGGGTCAGCCTTAAGGGGTCATGAGGGGTCTGGATGGAGTAGATAGGGAGAAACTATTCACGCAGAGAGTTGTTAAGGTCTGGAATGCACTGCCTGAGAGTGTGGTGGAGGCTTCAATTAAATCATTCAAAAGGGAATTAGACTGTTATCTGAAAAGGAAGAATGTGCAGGGTTACGGAGAGAAGACAGAAGTTGAGAGAAGGAGGGAGGGTTCAGTGTGTGTCAGAGAGAGAAGACAGGGATTGTAAGCTCTCTGAGAAGTAAAACTACAAGGCTATTGGGACAGTAGATAACTGATTAATCAGTAATAGGACTCAGTAAAGTGATCAGTTTAACAGAGGTGCTACTGGAAGACTGAGTTTAGGGAACTCATTTGTTTGCACTATAGTTGAAGAAACAGTGAGTTAACAGTGTGGTTTTTGGATGGCTTGGGGAGAGATATCTGTTGGGTGAGAAGCATCAAGTGAATGCTCAGGAATTCACCGGAGGAAAGCCGTTTGCAACTGTGCCAGTTCCAAGCCTTTGTATCAAGCTAGTGGTAACTCTTCACTGGTTCATGTGCCTGTAAAGATATTGCTGGTTTAAAGGAATAATGGGAATTTGAGTCGTCTTCTTCGTGTTTGTATTGAGATCGTTCCAACCTTTGTGTCTGGTGTAATATAGTTCATTTTTATTGTTTTAATAAATACTTTATTCTTTGCATTAAAAGTTCATCAGCAGACTCCTGTGACTTTGTTCAGTGACTTCCTCCATGGTTTCTAAAAAAAAAGTCAGGATCTATCAAGCCAGGTTTCACTCTGGGATCTGACTTGCCCAGCATTAACATCAGCTGGGGTTGTAACACAACAGCTACAGCTGAGATTCGCTAACTCATTGCAGGTTATAAAGTAAATCTGAGACCTTCCTGAACCTTCAGAGCACAAAACCATACCAGACAACACTTTGGTGCATTAAGCTGGTTAAACAGCTTTCATATATACAGACTGATTTTGGTAATAAGATTTTGTTTTAGCTTTTTGGCAGCAGGACCTAATAGTGATAGCTGGAAGTCACCTGTGGATTACATCAGAAAAGAAAGACTTTCATTAAAATAGTGCCTTTCATGACAACAAGATGTCTCAAAGCACTTTAAAGCTAATGAAGTACTTTTGAAGTGCAGTTCCTGTGTAATGTAGGAAACACAGCAGCCAATTTGCTCACAGCAAATTCCCTCAAAGGGATAACAGGCAGATAATCTATTATTTGGTGTTGACTGAGGGATAAATGTTAGCCAGGACACTGAAGATAACTCCCTACTCTTCTTCAAAATGGTGTAACGGGCTCTTTTACGTCCACCTGAGAGGACAAAGGTTTAACAACTCATCTGAAAGACAGCGCCTCTGACAGTGCAGCCCTCTCTCATCACTGAGTGCCTTGAGTTTTGTGTGCGAGTCCGAGAGTGGGGCTTTAGCCCACAATCTTCTAACTCAGAGGTGAGAGTGATATGTTCTGGGCCATAGCTGACAGCTCATAGGCTTGTGAGCAATAAGCATATGATGTCAGAGTTGCAGCATCACACTTGGTATAAGAGGTGATAACTGATAGTAAAAGTGATGTGGAGCCTTCAAGGATCTCACTGCTGAGAAACAGATTAATTCTGCGGACTTTGAGATTCCATCAAATTGGCGCATGGATCTGATTGAGATTGCAAATCTTTGACGAAAGACCCATCAGTTCACTGTGCAGAGTACTTTCACTTTATAGCTCCTAGCGTCTTAGACTACAGCCTAGATTCTTAAATTATCAATATGAAAGAAAATAGAACTTGTCTTGATTTAGCATCTTATGTTGCGCCAAACTACTTCACAGCCAATTAAGCATTTTTGTGAGTGTATTTTTGCTACTGATGTTTTGTTGAGACATAAATAGTGGTCGGGACGCCAGGGAGAACTTACCTGCTCTTCTTCAAACATAGGCACATGGGATCTTTTGCCTCTACCTGAGAGAGCAGATGGAGCTTTGATTTAACATCCCAATTTGAGAGACGACACCTCCGGCAGAGCGGCATTCCCTCAGTACTGCACCAGAGTGTTGGTATGTGTCTGTGTTCCAGTCTCTGAAGTGGGACTTGAACCCACAACGCCTTGCTGTCTCAAGGCAAGGGAATTGCCTCACTGAGCCACAGCCAACAAGAATTGAAAGTGCGCTACGGTCGGAGCCGTCTCGACACAATTTCTGTTTTTCCGTGGGCGCAACAATGCAAAATTCGTCACTAAATTGGCAGCATTACACAAAGAAGCCAGAGGGTAGATAATAAAAAATTGCACTGGTGCTGTGGTACCTGCTTTGCATTAAGGCATACTCTATGGACAGAGCAGCTAGACCTCCATCCTACAGCGGGCAGTAATGAATCTGACCTGGGAGTGCTTGAGTGTGTAGAATGAGGAAATGTTGCGTTGGCCAGTGTTAAAATCCCTTGCCTTCCTGAAAAGTATAATGTAGGTTTTATTTTCTAAAAGGGTTATAAATATAGTCCAGGCATATGAATATAAAAGGGATATTGCATCAAGTTTCATTATTCATACACTTTTACCACTGCGTTCCATAAATATTTGATGTGTAAGTTATGACATGTTATATCTTATTAAGTTCATCTGGATCTATAAACTCTCTCCGGCAACATGATGGCTATTGAAAACATCCTTCAAAAAATGACAAATTCGTGTTTAATGTGGAGCTCTAAGAATGTAGTAGAAACAGAAAAGAAATGTTTAAGACGCAGAGGATGAAACTTCACGTACTGCTCCCGTGAAAGTTTAAAGAAAAAGAAAAGAAACGGTTTGCATTTGTGCATCTTTCACGATCTCAGAATGTCCCAAAGCATTTTACAGGCAATGAAGCACTTTTGAAGTGTGGACATTGTTGCCGTGTGGGAAGCATGGCTGTTAATTTGAGCACAGCAAGCTCCCACAGATAATGACCAGATGATCTGTTTGCTGATTAAGGGATAAATATTGGCTAAGGAGAACTTGCCGTGGATTCTTTTATGTCCACCTCAGAGAACATACAGGGCCCCGGTTTAGTGTCTCCTCTGAAAAACTGCACCTCTGACAGTGCAGCACTTCCTCAGTACTGCACTGGTGTCACCTGTATCTCAGCTGGTTGCACTCTTGCCTCCAAAGTATCCAAGTTCAGGTCCCACCCTAGGGCTTGAGCACAAAGATCACAGCTGACGCTCTGGTGCAGTACTGAGGGAGCACTGCACTGCTGGGAGTGCCATCTTTCAGAGGAGACGTTATACTGGGGCCCCAGCTGCCTGCTCGGGTGGATGTAAAGGATCCCATGGCACTCTTTTGAAGGAGAGCAGGGGAGTTATTCTTGGTGTCCTGACCAATAATTATTCCTTAATCAACCTAAAAAACAAATTATCTGGTCACATTGCTGCTCGTGAGCCTTTGCTGAGCACATTTCCTACATTACAACAGCGATTACATGTCAAAAAGTACTTCACTGGCTGTAAAGCGCCTTGAGATGTCCGCTGGTTCCGAAAAGTGCTATCTTTTTGGAGTGTCAGGTTAGAGTTTTTTACTGAAGTCTCTGGAGTGAGACTTGAATGACAGCTTTCTGTCTTAGAGGCAAGAGTGCTACCAGCTGAGGTCGATACACACAATTAAAAGGTCTAACTCCTGTTTAAGGATCCCTGATGGAGAATTGGTTTACCATGATGTAGTATGCACTGGGCCGGTCACATCCAGATACGGCCTAGCCAGTATTTCTTAAAGGGCCGTCACCAACAGGGTCAGCTTGGAAAATATGCTTACCTGAATGTGGAGCTGGGGGAAGTAGAAGTCTCCTTGCAATAAAAACAGGAAGTGCTGGAAATGCCCGACAGGTCAGATGGCATCTGTGGAGACAGAAACAGAATTAGCGTTTCAAGTCATGAACCTTTCATCAGTATGGATCCATCCATGCTCCAGCCAATCCCAAATCAAAACCTAGGCCACCTCTTATCACCTGTCACCCCAGACTGACCATTTTTCCCAATCATCCCACATCCCAAACGCCCGATGCCTCCCATCCCGGTCACCCAATCGACATTCTCCCAGTTCACCCCACCATCTTGAGGGATGCCCACCTCTTAATGACTGTAAAAGGTGATGTTACCACCGTTGTAATGTAGGAAATGTGGCAGCCAATTTATTCATTTTTTAAATTCATTCACAGGATGTTGGCTTTGCTGGCTGGGCCAGCATTTATTGCCTATCCCTAGTTACCCTTGAGAAGGTGATGGTGAGCTGCCTTCTTGAACCACTGAAGTCCCTGTCATGTAGTTACACCCACAGTGCTGTTAGGGAAGGAGTTCCAGGATTTTGACCCAGCGACAGCGAAGGAATGGCGATATATTTCCAAGTGATATTCCCATCTATCTGCTGCCCTTGTCCTTTTAGATGGTAGTGGTTGTGGGTTTGGAAGGTGCTGTCAAAGGAGCCTTGGTGAGTTCCTGCAGTGCATCTTGTAGATGGTACACACTGCTGCCACTGTGCGTCGGTGGTGGAGGGAGTGAATGTTTGTGGATGGGGTGCCAATTAAGCGGGCTGCTTTGTCCTGGATGGTGTCAATCTTCTTGAGTGTTGTGGGAGCTGCACTCATCCAGGCAAGTGGGGAGTATCCTATCACACTCCTGACTTGTGCCTTATAGATGGTGGACAGGCTTTGGGGAGTCAGGAGGTGAGTTACTCACCGTAGGATTCCTAGCCTTTGACCTGCGCTTGTAGCCACAGTATTTATATGGCTAGTCCAGTTCATTTTCTGGTCAATGATAACCCCCAGGATGCTGATAGTGAGGGATTCAGCTATGGTAATGCCATTGAACGTCAGGGGGCGATGATTGGATTCTCTTGTTAGACTCTCTCTTTGAAAGATCCCACTAAAGAGATAAATGACCTGATAAAGATGGTTTTTTTTGGTGATATTTGTCGAGGAATACAATGTTAAAGGCCATATATAAATGCAAGTTATTCTTGTTAAATAGACATTGGCCAGGATGCCGGTGAAAACTCTCCTGCTCTTCTATGAGTGTCAGCCATGGCTTAGTCATGAATATTCTCACCTCTGAGTCCAAAGGCCCCAGGTTCAAGACCTGTTCTCGGCCTTGAGCAAAAAGATCTAGGTTGACATTCCAGTGCAGTACTGAGGGAGTGCGTGCTGCACTGTCAGAGGTACTGCCTTTTGGATGAGACTACTGAGGCCCCATCTGCCTGCTCAGGTGGATGTAAAAGATCCCATGGCAGGTGAGTTCTCCCAGGTGTCCTTGCCAATACTTGCCCATCAATCAACATCTCCGAAACAGATTATCTGGTCATTATCATTGCCATTTTTAGAGCTTCCTGTGTGCAAATTGACTGCTGCATTTCCTGCATTACAACAGTGACTACACTTCAAAAAGTACTTTATTGGCTGTAAAGTGTTTTGAGACATCGGTAGTTGTGAGAAGCGTTAAATAAATGCAAGTTTTTCTTTCTTTTGGGGTACAGAATATGAAAGTAAACCTATATAGAACCTTAGAAAAGTCACAGTTGGAGGACCATGTGCAGTTCTGGGCTCCGCACAATAGGAAGGGTATTGAGGCAATAAAGAGGGTCCATCCCTGATTCACGCGAGCGCTACCTGGTCTGAGGAAATGTAAATATGAAGAAAAAGACAAATTGGAGTTGTCTTTTTAGCACAAAGGTGATTTATTTTTATTTCTTCATGGATAGGCCAGAATTTATTGCTCATCCCTCATTGCCCTTGTTCGGGGGTCATTTAAGAGTCAACCACATTGCTGTGGTTCTGGAGTCACGTGTAGACCAGACCAGGTAAGATTTCCACGGACGGCAGATTTCCTTCCCTCAAGGACATCAGTGAACCAGATGGGTTTTTAACGACAATTGGCGATAGTTTTGTGTCATCAGACTTTTTCTTAAATTTAAATTTCACCATCTGCTGTGGTGGGATTAGAACATGGGTCCTACAGACGCGATACCACTATGCCACTGCTTGATAAGGGGGTATAGAATTATAAAAGAGTGGGGCAGAGAATATAGAAACAAACTGCTTCAATTGTCGAGCAAGATGACAAATATAACAACAACAACTTGCATTTATGTAGCACCTTTGCTGTAGTAAGACATCCCTTCACAGGAGCATTATCTATCAAAACTTGACACTGAGCCACATAAGGAGCTATTAGGACAAGTGACCAAAATCTTGATCAAAGAGATAGCTTAGAAGGAACATCTTGATGGAGGAGAGAGAAGCAGAGAGGTTTAGGGAGGGAATTTTAGAGCTTAGCATCTCAGCAGCTGAAAAGACGGCTGTTCATGGTGGAGAGATTAAAATAGGGGATAGTCAAGAGGCCAGAATCAGAGGAGCACAGAGATCTCGGCAGGCAGATGGGTTGGAGGAGACTACAGAGATAAGGAGGAGACAAGGCCATGGAGGGATTTGAAAACAAGGGTGAGAATTTTAAATTTGAGCCTTAAACTATTGGATCGAAGATAAGAGATTGAGGAGAGAGAGCAGGAGAATTGTGAAGTTGTGGAATGCAGTCCTAGCGTTAGTGATTGAATAGAGACCATGTCAGTATTTGAGAATAGGTATATATGCGGTTGAAGGAAAAGCGAGCATAAGACACAGATAAAGGGCAGGCACGTAGGATTAGATTTACTGCTCCTATGGAGCATAAACACCAACACAGACTAGATGGGCCAAATGGCCTGTTTGCCTGATGTGGTTTCTGTAGAATACACATGCCAGTGTTGTCTTTTGCAGTATATCTAAGTATTGTGCACCAAAAAGACTTGCAAAAGAACTCACATCACGACAGTGACTACATTTCAAAAGGACTTCATTGACTATGAAGTGCTTTGGGACATCCTGAGGTTGTCTATGTGTGAGATTTATTTCACCTCGGGGAACCAGGTTTACAGCTGAGCAAAGTGACACTTTCTAATATAAAAGCAAAAAAACTGCGGATGCTGGAAATCCAAAACAAAAACAAAAATACCCGGAAAAACTCAGCAGGTCTGGCAGCATCTGCGGAGAGGAACACAGTTAACACTTTCTAATTCCTGCACGTTCATACACCATCCAAGATCATGGACAATTCAGAATGACACACACAGAGTAAATTAGACGTCAGTCAGAAGATTGTAAGTTCAAGCCCACCCTCGAGCACATGATCTAGGCTGACATTTCAGTGCAGTACTGAGAGAATGCTGCACTGTCGGAGGCGTTAAGACTGTCCCTCTGTTCAGGCAAATGTGACAGATCCCGCAGCATGCTTTTTTTTGACACAGAGCAGAGGGGTACACCCAGTGACCTGACCAATTGTCACCCCTCGATCAGCAACGCCAGGACAGATTATGTGGCTATATTAAATCCATTCCCTGTGTCATGTTACCCTTATGATCAAACCGACAGTTGCTACGACCGTACATTGGAAAGCAATACTTCAGCTTTCAGCTATGAAGGGCTGTGGGGCACCGTGACCTGTGAAAAGCTGTTAATGTGAGTCTTTCTTCCCAAGGCTTTGCACGGTGCACACATGCAGAATATAACACTGACGTATGTGTAACACATGCATATTCAGAAGAAGCATATCTTTTGTGTAGTCACTGCTGGGCCAGTTTAGCAATGACGAGCACAGATTGTTTCACTGTTAGATCTGAACCCTCTCTCTTGTGAGCCATTAACCTCCAAGGAACCAGCAGTCAGGCCGTTCCTGAAGCGCGTTCACTGTTACTTATGCGATGGGATTTCATGCTGTTGTTGAGCTCATTCGAATTAACATTTCACTCACGACACCCAATATTTTAACAGCAAGGAAAGGGACAAAAGGTGTCCTTGATATCGAGGGTTGTCCTGAGTTTCCTCCACTCGGTTGCCACTCATTAGCAAGGCGGGACTTTTCGTTGCCTGGATTTTTTTTTGTGTGTGTGTGTGTGCCCCAACCTCTGCTCCCTTTCTGCCTTGTCGCGCTGCAGCCAGGGCGCCCTCCACAGGTGGGAGGAGTTGGGTGGGGAATGGAAATAGTGGGCTGACCCTACCACAGCAGATTAGCATTTTAAAATAAATGGCTCGTTCATTACTCGGTCAATTTCTAGATCGCAAACAACTACAGCAGGATAACCCCAGTCTTGTATATTTTAATGTCCCCCAGATGCCCATAATAACACCAGACAGGGAAGCACAGTTGACTCTTACTGTGGGAAGAGTGTGGTGGCTGAGAATTATGGTATATGTTGCAATGCCCTGATTTGCTTACCATTAAAATAGGACAGTCCATTTGTGGGCCGGGCACATTGTGCATAGGTGGTCAAATCCTGACTGTTGTGTCAAAGAACTGGAAACTCAACGTAATTGAATCTAGCCCCAAATATCAATACCCATGCCAAGGCAATGGGCCTATTCGGTCGCCTGATGGGTTGCAGAGGGGGTAAATATGAAATGAATGATAGAATCATAGCTAGTTCAACTCCCCCACCTTTTCCCCAATGCCCTGCAAATGCTTCTACTCAGATAATCATCAAATTCACTTGATTAAACTTGCCTCCACCACGCCCTCAGACAGTGCATTCCAGATCACAACTACTCGCTGCGTAACATAATTTTAACTCGTGTCATCTTTGGTTCTTTAGCCAATCACCTTAAATCTGATGAAGAGTCATACAGACTCAAAACATTAACTCTGTCTTCCTCTCCACAGATGCTGTCAGACCTGTTGAGTTTTTTCAGTTATTTTTGTTTTTGTTTCAGATTTCCAGCATCCGCAGTATTTTGCTTTTACCTTAAATCCGTGTCCTCTTGTTCCCGATCCGCCACCAATGGGGACAGTTTGTCCCTATCTACTCTGTCCAGACCCCTCATGACTTTGAATACCTCTATCAAATACCCTCTCAATCTTCTTTTTTCTGAGGAGAACAATCCCAGCTTTGCCAATCAATCCTCATAATTGAAGTTCCTCATCCCTGGAACCATTTTTGTGAATCCTTTCTGCACCTCCTCTAATGCCTTCATACCTTTCCTAAAGTGTAATGCCTGGAATTGGATGTAATCCTCCAGTTGAGACCAAACCAATGTTTTATGCAGGCTCAACATAACTTCCTTGCTTTTGTACTCTTTGGCCTAGAGTTTCACAGAGTGGTGGGCTTTTAAAAATGGCAGGAGGGACCCAGATCCGGATACTGGTAGGAGAAAGAGGGTGGGCGTGACTCACATGAGGAAAATCTGCTGAGGAAACTCAGCAGGTCCATTTGGACTCAGTGCCGTGTTCAAATAAATTCCATTTTCGCTGGAGCAAGGGCTTTATTGGAGCAAGGGAGTTACAAATCTTCAGAGTAGATGTAAATGCTCGTGATGGGTGGATAAGGTTTGTAGAAATGTGAAGCTATTTAGTTAAGTTATTTAAATAGCCTGTAATTTAAAAACTGAAGTCTGTGAGTTGAAAAAAGCCTGTTCCAGCTATCTCAAAAGGTACTTGTTGACATAACCATAAGTGCTTTCATTATAGCATTTTTAATGCTTGACTGCTTTCCGCAACCTATCATCATCACATTGGGTCTGCAAGGTCACAGTTTTATTGACAGCTTCAAGGGGTTGTTAAAGGATTAGCTGTCTTTAATGTGGGGTTATGAATTCGAATATTTGTTTTTATAAAGAATTAAGTATTTATGGGGGATTTAAATAGTCTTTCATGCATGAGAGTATTTTTATATAGTGAATTCTGTAATAGATATTTCGAAATTTATTATATTTCATCTCAGCATAGCTTCTAAGGTCTGCCCATAATGGATACTGGGTGAGTTGGCATAGAGGGTATAAGGGCAAAGATTGGGGAGTGGATGGGGAGGCATTAGTTGGCACTAAGTTGGCATTAGGCTAAAGGGGCCAATAGGGATGGGTGGGGGGATAGGTTGGCATGAGTTGACACTAAGTTGGCATTGGGCTAAATGGGCCATAGGGATGGGTGGGGGAATAGGGTGGCATGAGTTGACACTAAGTTGGCATTGGGCTAAAGGAGCCATAGGGATGGGTGGGGGAATAGGTTGGCATGAGTTGACACTAAGTTGGCATTGGGCTAAAGGGGCCATATGGATGGCTGGGGAAATAGGTTAGCATGAGTTGACACTAAGTTGGCATTGGGCTAAAGGGGCCATATGGATGGCTGGGGAAATAGGTTGGCATGAGTTGACACTAAGTTGGCATTGGGCTAAAGGGGCCATAGGGATGGGTGGGGGAATAGGTTGACATGAGTTGGCATATATGGGCTTGGGGATTGGGGGATTGAGGGGATGTGAGGGGTAAAGCCTAGAGGACCTAATTTTTAAAAAAACAACTGAGATGAAGTCCCAAATAACCGAGGCAAGCGTTTTAACAAGCCCACATCGGCACTCGGCAGCCCCTGCGGCCGCCTCCGATCAGGGTCTGGTGGGGGGTGGGGTGGAGGGGGGGGGCGGGTGGCAGGTTGGACCCCATCCCGCATCCAGCCCCCACGGAACAAAGATATCGTAATTCAGGGCACTTTTTCTCGAGGCATGTGCAGCAAGCGAGGTGATTTCCCAACTTCCCGCACCTGCTTCGGGAATGAAAATCCAGGCCTATGTCTTTATTTATAAATCCCAGGATCCTGTATGCTTTTTTAACCATTTTCTCGGCCTGTCCTGCCACCTTCAATGATTTGTGCAGATATACCCCCCAGGCCTCTCTGCTCCCGCACCATCTTTAGAGCTGCGTTCTTTTCTTTTTTCAATTGCCTCTCCTCGTTCTTCCTACCCATGCGAATGACTTCCCCATTCTTTGCAATACATTCCATCTGCCCCTTGTCTGCCCATTCCACCATCCTGTCTCTGTCCCCTTGAAGTCCACCACTATGCTCTTCACAGTTCACAATGCTTCCAAGTTTCGTGTCATCTGCAAATTTTGAAATTGTGCCCTGTACACCTCAGTCAAATTCATTAACATAGATCAAGAAAAACACCTCAGCGTCTTCACTACAAACCTTCCTCCAGTCTGAAAGCATCGGTTCACCACTACTCTCTGTTTCTTATTGCTCAGTCAATTTTATATCCATGCTGCTCCTGTTCCCCTTATTCCAGGGGCTTTACCTTTGCTGAAGAGCCTGCTTTATGGCACTTTATCAAACTTCTTTTATAAAGTCATGTGCATCACTTCAATCGCATTGCCCCCATCAACCCTCCCTGTTACCTCATCAAAAAACTTAAGCGTTAAAAATGTTTTACAATTAACAAATCCATGCTGGCCTTCCTTAATTAATCCACATTTGTCCAAGTGACTGTTAATTTTATTCCAGATTATGTTTTCTAAAGGCTTTCCAACCACCGGGGTTAAATTGATTGGGCTTTCGTTGATGAGGAGGTGGTAGGGAAATGTTAGGAGGTCGTGAGCCATGATGTCAACTGTTGCTCAGCTGGTAGCTCTCTCACCTCTGTGTCTGAATGTTGTGGATTCAAGAGGCTTCAAGGCGATTTAGACAGGTTGAGTGAATGGGCAAATACATGGCAGATGCAGTATAACGTGGATTGCACTCCAGAGACTTGAGCACCTAATCTAGGCTGACACTCCAGTGCAGTACTGAGGGAATAACACACTGTCAGAGGTGCCGTCCTTCGCATGAGTTGTCAAACTGAGTTTGCTTTGCTTTCTAAGATGGTGCAAAAGATCTAATGGCACTATAGAAACATAGAATATTGAAGCAGGGGAAGGTCATTCGGCCCTTCGAACCTGCTTCGCCATTCAATATGATCATGGCTAATCCTCTATCTCAATGCGGTACTCCCATGCTCTCCCCATGCCCCTTGATGGCTTTAGAGTCCAGAAATCATCTATTTCCTCCTTAAGTATATTCAGCGGCTTGGCCTCCACAACTCTCTGTGGTACAGAATTCTACAGATTCACCACCCTCTGAGTGAGGAGGTTTCTCCTCATCTCAGTCCTAAATGGCCTACCCCCTACCCTGAGGCTGTGACCCCTAGTTCTAGACCCTCCCAGCCAGAGGAAACATCATCCTTGCATCCAGTCTATCCATCCCTGTCAGAATTTTAGATGTTTCAATGAGATCCCCTTCTCACTCTTCTAACACCAGGCATAATTAAAAATGAGGTGTCAACCTGGGTGAAGCTACAACAGCAGGACTACTTGTGTGCCAAAAAGTATAAGCAGCATGTGATAGACAGAGCTAAGTGATTCCATAACCAACGGATCAGATCTAAGCTCTGCAGTCCTGCCACATCCAGTCGTAAATGGTGGTGGACAATTAAACAACTCGCTGGAGGAGGAGGCTCCACAAATATCTCCATCCTCAATGATGGAGGAGCCCAGCACATCTGGATACAGGCCTAGTCGGCCCAATCTCTTCTCGTACGACAACCCTGCATTCCAGGAATCAGTCTGGTGAACCTCTGCTGCATTACCCCAATGGCAAGTATATCCTTTCTTAGGTAAGGAGACCAAAACTGTACACAATACTCCAGGTGTGGTCACACCAAGGACCTGTACAGCTGCAATAAGACTTCCTTGCTCCTGTACTCGAGTCCTCTTGCAATGAAGGCCAACATACCATTTGCCTTCTTAGCTGCTTGCTGCACCTGCATGCTTGCTTTCAGAGATTGGTGTACAAGGAAACCCAGGCCCCTTTGTAAATCTATATTTCCCAATCTTTCACCATTTAAATAATACTCTGCCATTCTCTTTTTCCTACCTAAGTGGATATCTTCACACTTATTCACGTTATGCTGCATCTGCCATGTATTTGCCCACTCACTCAACCTGTCTAAATCGCCTTAAAGCCTCTTAACACCCTCCTCCCGCTCACATTCCCACCAAATTTTGTGTCGTAAGCAAACTTGGAAATATTATATTTGGTTCTTCATCCAAATCATTGAAATATATTGTGAATAGCTGGGGCCCAAGCACTGATCCCTGCGGTACCCCACGAGCCTTACTGCCTGCCACTCCGAAAAAGACCGGTTTATTCCTGCTCTCTGTTTCCTGTCTGCTAACCAATTCTCAATCCATGCCAATATATTACCCCCAATCCCACGTACTTCAATTTTGCACACTAACGGCTTATGTGGGACTTTATCAAAAGCTTTCTGAAAATCCTAATATACCACATCCACTGGTTCTCCCTTATCTATTCTGCTAGCTATGTCCTCAAAAGACTCCAGTAGGTTTGTCAAACATGATTTCCCTTTCATAAATCCATGTTGACTTTGTCTAATCCCATTAATATTTTCTAAGTGTCCTGTTATCACATCCTTTATAATAGACTCTAGCATTTTCCCTACTACTGAGGTTAGGATAACCGGTCTGTAATTCGCTGTTTCCTCCCTCCCTCCTCTCTTAAATGGTTACATTTTCCACCCTCCAATCTGCCGGGACTATTCCAGAATCTACAGAATTTTGGAAGATGACAACCAACACATCCACTATTTCCACGGCCACATCCTTTTAATACCCTGAGATGTCGATTATCAGGCCCTGGGGATTTATTGGCTTTCAGTTCCATTAATTTCTCCAGTACTATCGTTTTGGTAATACTAATTTCCTTCAATTCCTCCTTCTCACTAGACTCTTGGTTCCCTAGTATTTCTGGGAAGTTATGTGTATTTTCCTCCATGAAGACAGAGCTAAAGCAGTTGTTTAATTGCCCTGCCATTTCCTTGTTCTCCATTATAAATTCTCCTGTTTTGACTGTAAAGGGTTGACATTTGTTTTCATTAATCTTTCTCTTTTTACACACTCATAGAAGATTTTACAGTCCACTTTTATGTTCCTTGCAAGTTTACTCTCATACTCTATTTTTCCCCTCTTAATAAATCTCTTGGTCCTCCTTTGCTGAATTCTAAACTGCTCCCAATCCTCAGGCTTGTTACTTTTTCTAGCAACTTTATATGACTCCTCTTTGGATCTAATGCTATCCTTAAATTCTTTTGTTAGCCTTGGTTGGGCTGCTTTTCCTGCTGTGTTTTTGCACCAGAAAGGAATGTATAACTTTTGCAATGTATACATTCGTTCCTTAAATTGTAACCATTGCCTATCCAATATTAGCCATGCCTAAATGACCTTCCTGATGGAAAACTCTTTGTCGCTGCACAGATACTGTCTGACCTGCTGAGGATTTCCAGCATTTTCTGTTTTTATATCCTTCCTGAGGCGCAGTACCCTGAATGCAGTTCTTCAGATGGGGCTGTACCAGAGCTCTGCACAGCTGAGACACAACTTCACTTCTGGGTGAACAATCCATCCCGTTGAGATAAAGATCACCATTCCTTTGCCCTTTTTAATTATTTTTCGTAGCTGTCCCTGAGCTTTTTGTGATTTCTATACACGGACTCCTAATCTCTCTGCTCCTCCACAGTTTCTAGCTTCTCATAATTCTGAAAATGCTCTGATTTATTTTAGGCCCAAAGTGGATGACCTCACACTTTCCCACATTGAACTCCATCTCCTACTGTTTCTCCCATTCACTTAATCTAGAAATGTACCTCCGCTATTTTTAGTTCCCATCGACACTACTTACTATGGGCAGAATTTTGCCCTTGGTGGGCGTGCGGGCCCCACCGGCTCGGCGGCGGGCGGACAGCCGACACCCGCCACCTAAATGGGGCCCGCCGCCATTTTGAGTGGGCAGGCCAATTAAGGCCCGCCCAGCGGCCTGCCCAACAAGAAGTGCTATGTGCTTCCTGTGCGGGGTGGGGGGCAGGATTCCCTAACTGTCAAAGTGCGCACTGCTCCCTGAGGCAAAGTCCTGTCTCAGGGAGATTAGTGACAGGTAAGTAAACTCTAAAAATAGAGAAATATTAAAATTATTAACATATCCCCCTCGTGTGACAATATCACACGAGATGGGACATGTTAATAATAAACACTTAAAATTTATTACATTTTTTAAAAACGGACATGAAACCTCATCCCGCCAGTGGATGAGGTTTCATGTATTATCAGAAGCCCGCTGGGGCTCCTGGTCTGCCCGCCAGCCTTAAGGTTGGACGGGCAGGTCTTTAATTATCTTAACTAGCCTGTCAATGGCCTCAATTGGCCATTGACAGGTCAGCGGGTGGACAGCTGATTTCGCTGTCCGCCCGCCTTTCTGCAAATTTAAAGGGACCGGGATGATGTCGGGGGTTCCTCCCGACGTCATCCCGTGTCATTTTCCCCTCGGTGAGCGGGCCCCACCCCTAAATCGCCGAGGGGAAAATCCTGGCCTATGTGTCCTAACTTGGTGTCATCAACAAACTGGTTCACCAATGTGCTTCAGCAAAGGAAATCTGCCATCCATACTTGGTCTGGCATACATGTGACTCCAGACCCACAGTAATGTGGTTGACTCTAAATGGCCCTCTGAATTGCCCTAGCAAGCCTCTCTGTTAAAGGGCAATTTGAGGGCAAAAATGCTGGTTTTGCCCAGCAACACTCACATCCCATACAAAAATAGAGAACTTAAATATACCTTCTCGTGTTCTTTCATTCAAATATACATAGATATAGTGAAAAGCAGAGGCCCTTGCACAGATTCCTGGGGAACACCATTCTGCTAATTGGACGACAGATTCATTATCTCTACTCTATCTCCTACCTCCTAACCAATTCCCCTTCCAAGACAACAGGTTTGTCTCTAATCCCATGCACTCTCGTTTTTGAGAACAGTCTCTTGTCAGATGCCTTCTGGAAATCCATATATATATAAATTGTATGGACATTCCCTTGTCTGTCACGTTTGAGCTTCTGAGGAAATAACTAGGTTTGATGAATATAACTCATCTTTCACGGAACAATCAGTGCACATTAGTCCAAAGGCTCAGCAACTCTATCCCCAATAAGAGATTCTAGTAATTTCCATACAGCTAATGTCAGGCTAATCAGTCTACAATTTCTGAGTTTCTCTCCCACCGTTCATAAATAATGGGAGGGAATTGGCAATTTTCAAATCCAAGGGAAAAATCTCCGAAGCGAATGTGGAAGATCATAACTAAAGCATCAACAATTTCCTTCCTGTTTCTCTTAATAACCTGGGGATAGATGGTGGCACAGTGGTATTGTCACTGACTAATAAGCCAGTGGCCCAGGGGAATGCTCTGGGGATAGAGGTTCAAATCACACCATGACAGATGGTGAAATGTGAATTCAACTAAAAGTCTAATGATGGCCATGAAACCATTGCCGATTGTCAGGAAAAACCCATCTGGTCCGCTAATGTCGTTTTGGGAAGGAAATCTGCCATCCTTACCTGGTCTGGCCTATACGTGACTCCAGACCCATAGCAATGTGGTTGACTCTTAAAAATGCCTCTGAGCAAGGGCAATTAGGGATGGGCAATAACTGATCACCTAGCCAGCGATGCCCAAATCCCTTGAACCAATAATTTGAAGAGCAGGAGAGCTTTCTTACATGTCCTGGCCAATCACTATCACTAAAACGGACTGCCTGGTCATTGCTGTTTGCTGGGATCTTGCTGTGCGTGACTTGGCTGCCACATTTCCTACATTACAACAGGCACCTCACTTCAAAGGATGTAAAGTGCTTTGGAGCATCCTGAGGTTGTGAAAGGTGCTATATAAATGCATTTTTTTTTCAATGTGAGGAAAAAGACCAGAAAACAATAAAGCAAAAATGGCACGGGAGCTTCACTCTGTAACTAGATCATTCTGTTCTCACCCCTGGGACTGCTTTGTGTTGTCGCTCCCTTCCGAAATAGGAATAATTTTCTATTACACGCTTTGAAACCTCTAAACCTCAAACCACACGCACACAGTTCAGTAGATTTGAAATTCAGAATCAGGAGATCTGGTGACCATAGGAGGAGCTTTAACCTGCCGAAACGGAGGGGTTTGGGTGGGTTGGGATATTCAAATGTTAATAATTTGTATCACATCCCCAGCTCACCGCCAATTTGGTCTTAATGGAGACAGGATGGGCTGCGGGGAGTGGGGGGTAGCGGGCGGGGGTGGGGGTGGGAGGTGTTAGAGAGGTGGTGAGCAACTTTAATATTATAATGAGGATAAACACCTGTAGCTATGAGGATAGATTGGAGAGGCTGGGTCTGTTTTCCTTGGAGAATAGAAGGCTGAGAGGAGACTTAATAGAGGCATTCAAGATCCTGAAGGATATAGACAGGGTCAATAGTGAGAAACTGTTCCCACTCAAGCGAACATCAAGAACTACAGGGCACAGATTCAAAATAATGGGCAAAAGGAGTAGAAGTGATGTGAGGAAACATTTTTTCACACAGAGGGTGGTTGGAGTCTGGAATGAGCTTCCTGAGAGGATGGTGGAGGCAGGTTCGATCGAGGTATTCAAAAAGGAATTGGATTGCTACCTGAAAAGATGGAATGTGCAAGGTTACGGGAATAAGGCAGGGGAGTGGGATGAGGTAGAATGTTCCTTCAGCGAGCGAGTGCAGACTTGAAGGGCCGAATGGCCTCCTTCTGCACTGTAAAGATTCTGTGATTCTGTGATAAGGCTGCGTCCCTCATATTTAACCACTGTTTTAAATTTAATCCTGGTAGGCTGAGCTTTCCAGGTCTTGAGAAACCTATTGGCTAAAGGAAGAATTGCTGGATCCAGGATCCAGGAGGTTAAGTGCTTTTCCACCTACCTGTTGGACCCAGTATAGTTGTTTAACCAACCCTCTCAACGGACCCCCAACTCCCTCTCCCTTGCCACGCCCCCACCTACCCAGCCCTTCCAATCTTCATGGCAAGGCCTCCAATGTGCCTCTGGGCCTCTGATTTTACCCTGAGCTCGATCAGTCCCCCGACGCTATCTGGCTTAGTTCCCTGATCACCTCCCCACTCCTGGTCCCCGCTATCTTCCCATGGCTCTGGACTCCAATCTTCCTCCGACCCCGCCCCCCACCTCACCGCAGTTTCCCCTGATCCTCCCTAGCTCCAGGCCTCCGCCTGCCTGCGCCCCAGTGTCGAAGGCCTCCTTACCCGACAGCCAGCCAGCCAGTTTCTCAACCTGGCTGACCGCGGCTGCGAAACAGAAACCAAAATAAAACGCCAATCATCTCGCGCCATTAAATTCAACGAGACCTTTAGGAAACCCGCTCTTCCGGGCTTCTTGACCTCAAACCAGGATCCCGCCCACCCCTCCCCTGTCTCTGAGTTAATATCCAGCCCCACAGTTACGGAAATGAAGTTGGCAAAAGGACCCAAATTGTCCCAACGCCAATGACAAGCTGCTGTTATGTTGAATGATTACAACCAAGGTAGCTGTTAAGTCACTGCCATTGGTCTCAGTGTTCAGAGGCAACAGATGTTTTGCTGCCATTGGATTGGCTGGCCCATGATGCCCTCTAGGAAGATAGGAACAGGAATAGGCCGCACGACCCCTCGAGCCTATTCCACCATTCAGTTAGGCCATGGTAGTTCTGTGTCTTAACTCCATCCACCTGCCATGGTTCCACAACCCTTAATGCCCTTTCCCAGCCAAAAAAAAATCTTAACAATGTCAATTTTGAAATTTCAATTGGCTCCCATTCTCAACAGCTTTTTGTGGGGGGGGAAGAGAGTTCCGGATTTCCGCTACCTGTGTGAAGCAGTGCATCCTGACACCATCTCTAAATGGCCAAACTCTAATTTTAATGAGATGCCCTGTTTTGCAGGGCGACCCCCACAGCAGGGGTAGAAAATGTTTCTCTCCATTTACACTTTCAATTCCTTTAGTCAGCTTGAACACGTCAGTTGGATCATTCTTTAATCTTCCGTGCTGAAGGGAAAGCAAGCCTAGTCTATGCAAACTGACCTCATGATTTAACCCTTTTGTCAGATATCATTTTGGTACTTACATCCCTTCTATGGCCAATATATCTGTCCATGAATGAATTGCGCTGCCTGGCTGTAGCAGGAGGTGAAGGAGGTCTTGTAGCATGGTGGGTAGTGTCTCTTCCTCTGAGCCAGGAGCATCGGGTTAGAGTCCCACTACAGGACTTGAATGCCATGGAAGGTGCATTCATAACCTGACCATAGCCGGTTTGTTATCGATCTATAAATCCTTCCAATATGGCTACGGCAGGTGGGAGTGTGAGAACCTCCTGGTCAGCCACGATTGATGTGGAGTGACGCCGCTCAAGCTGTAAGCCCCTGGTGACCTTATCCAGGAATCAATGGGCTATGGAAACAAGATATGACAACAGTCTGGTGGGGAGGCAGTGGTGTAGTGGTATTGTCACTGGGCTAGTATTCCAAAGACCTAGGGTAATGCTCTGGGTTCAAATCCTACCAGGGCAGATGGTGAAATTTGAAACCAAGAAAAATCTGGAATTGAAAGTCTGATGGTGACCACAAAACAATTACTGATTGTTGTAAAATCCTTCTAATTCACTAATGCCCTTTAGTGGAAGGAATTCTGTCATCCTCACCTGGCCTACATGTGACCCCAGACCCATAACCATGTTATTGACTCTTAACTGACACGGCCTAGCAAGTCATTCAATTTCAGGGCCACAAGTGCCGTGGAAAGAAATGATAAAATGATGTAGCAGCCACTTAGATGAGATAGCAGGAAGCAGCATCTGCAGAAAACATACCCCAGCCACCATCAGCACCTTTGGTAGGAAATGAGAGGGGAGAAAATGAAGAAATACTTCAATACAGAGGTTGGGGAGCAGAAACTGAACATGACGTCAAAAACCCACTTCGGACGGAGTCACATAATACCGGTATCTATTCTGCCCTTGGAAACTTGGAACTAATTTACCAGTTGATATTAACTGAATTTTATGAATAAAACTACGTATGAATTAAACAACAGCTGATTCTGCTTGACATTTCAGAACAGATTAAGTCTCTATCCTACGTTACATCGCCACCTGATTAAATTTAATGTTTTTTTTTTCTGTTAAAGTTTTTTTTTTCCCATTTGTAAATTTCTATTATTACATCTCAGCACCAGAACAGGTGAAGTTAATGTTTAATGGATCCTTCTGACCTTCTAAGCTATTTTGATTACTTTCCTGTTCAGCTTGCAGGAGAAAAATGATTGACAGCATGTCATGCAGATGCATTGTGAAAATGCCATGAAGTAAAAAAACAAAAACATGAAAAATTTAGGACAAAATGCCAAAGAAGTTTGATTTAAATGTGCCCGTGTGATTTCTTGCATTTACGATGTTCACAATACATTAAAAAAATCATACATCACAGGAGAAAGGCATTCAGCCCATCACGTCTCCTTGAATGAGCTGTTCAATTAGTTGCACTACCCAGCTCTTTCCCCATTGGGCTACAGACGTATCCCCTTTCAGGAGATCCCCAGCATCACAGTCTTCAATCAATTCGATTCACTCCACGTGATATCAAGCAACAGCTGAAGGCACTGGATATTGCAAAGGCTATGGGTCCTGACAATATACCGGCAATAGTACTGAAGACTTGTGCTCCACAACTTTCCGCGCCCCTAGCCAAGTTGTTCCAGTACAGCTACAACACTGGCATCTACCCGGCTATGTGGAAAATTGCCCAGGTATGTCCTGCACACAAAAAGCAGGACAAATCCAACCAGCCAATTACTGCCCCATCAGTCTACTCTCGATGATCAGTAATGTGATGGAAGGGGCCACCAACAATGCTGTCAAGCGGCACTTGCTTAGTAATAACCTGCTCACTGATGCTCAGTTTGGGTTCTGCCAGGGCCACTCAGTTCCTGACCTCATTACAGCCTTGCTTCAAACATGGACAAAAGAGCTGAACTCCCAAGGTGTGGTGAGAGTGACTGCCCTTGACATCAAGACAGCATTTGACTGAATGTGGCATCAAGGGGCCCTAGCAAACTTGGAGTCATTAGGAATCAGGGGGAAGCTCTCCGCTGGTTGGAGTCATACCTAGCACAAAAGAAGATGGTTGTGGTTGTTGGAGGTCAACATCTCAGCTCCAGGACATCACTGCAGGAGTTCCTCAGGATAGTGTCCTAGACCCAAACATCTTCAGCTGCTTCATTAATGACCTTCCTTCCATCATAAGGTCAGAAGTGGGGATGTTCGCTGATAGTTGCACAACGTTCAGCACCATTCGTGACTCCTCAGACACTGAAGCAGTCCATGTCCAAATGCAACAAGACCTGGACAATATACAGGCTTGGGCTGACAAGTGGCAAGTAACATTTGCGTCACACAAGTGCCAGGCAATGACCATCTCCAAAAAGAGAGAATCTAACCATCGCCTCTTAACATTTATGGCATTAACGTTGCTGAATCCCCCACTATCAACATCCTGGGGGTTACCATTGACCGGAAACTGAACTGGATTAGCCATGTAAATACTGTGGCTACAAGATCAGATCAGAGTCTGTTAATCCTGCGATGAGTAACTCATCCCCTGACTGCCCAGAGCCAGCCCACCATCTACAAGGCACAAGTCAGGAGTGTGATGGAATACTTTGCACTTGCCTGGATGAGTGCAGCTCCCGTAACACTCAAGAAACTTGACACCATCCAGGACAAAGCAGCCTGCTTGGTTAGCACCCCATCCAACACCTTCAACATTCATCCCCTCCCCCACTGATGCACAGTAGCAGCAGTGTGTACCATTTACAAGATGCACTGCAGGAACTCACCAAGGCTCCTTCGACAGCAGCTTCCAAACCCATGACCTCTACCACCTAGAAGCGCATATGAACTAGAAGCAGGACTAGGCCATTCGGCCCTTTGAGCCTGTTCCGCCATTCAATGAGATGATGGCTGATCTGATTGTAATCTCAACTCCACATTCTCGCCTATCCCCGATAACCTTTCAACCCCTTGCTTATCAAAAATCTATCTACCTCTGCCTTAAAACTATTCAAAGACTCTGCTTCCACCGCCTTTTGAGGAAGAGAGTTCCAAAGACTCACAACCCTCTGAGAGAAAAACATTTCTCCTCATCTCTGTCCTAAATGGGTGACACCTTATTTTTAAACAGTGGCCCCTAGTTCTAAATTCTCCTACAAGAGGAAACATCCTTTCCACATTGACCCTGTCATGACCCCTCAGGATCTTATATGCTTCAGTTAAATCACCCCTAACTCTTCTAAACTCCAGCGGATACAAGCCTAACCTGTCCAAACGTTTCTCATAAGACAACCTGCCCAATCCAGGTATTAGTTTAGGTGATCTGTAAATCTTCTGTGAACTGCTTCCAACACATTTACACCTTTCCTTAAATAAGGATACCAATACTGTACACAGTACTCCAGATGTGGTCTCACCAAAGCCCCTTATAACTGAAGCATACCCTCCCTACTTTTGTATTCAACTCCCCTCGCAATAAATGATAACATTCTATCAGTTTTCCTAATTACTTGCTGTACTTGCATACCAGTCTTTTGTGATTCATGCACTAGGACATCTAGATCCTTCTGCATCTCAGAGCTCTGCAATTTCTCACTATTTAGATAACAATACAGATGCATGGAAACACCACCATCTGCAAGTTCCCCTCCAAGCTACACACTATCCTGACTTGGAAATATATCACCGTCCCTTCGCTGTCACTGGGTCAAAATCCTGGAACTCCTTCCCTAACAGCACTGTGGATGTACCTACACCACATGGACTGCAGCGGTTCAAGAAGGCAGCTCACCACCACCTTCTCAAGGGCAACTAGGGATGGGAAATATAAATGCTGGCCTAGCCAGTGATGCCCACATCCCATGAAAGAACATTACAAAAAATTGAAATGCCTTACCCTGGTATCCTTCCGGTAAATCTCCTCTGCATCCACTCCAAATTCTTGCCATGCTTTCTACAATGCGGTGCCCATAGGCATGTGACAAGGATTGAAAGAGACTGCATGATTGAGACTGCATGAGTTTGTTTTGTCTCATCTCTCCTGATTGCGGTGATTCTTTCTCAGGTACCACTCTACCGTTGCCACCGTCCCCGAGTACCAAAGTAATATTCACACCGCACAAGTGCCAGACAATGACAGCAAGAGAAATTCAATGGCATTACCATTGCTGAATGGACTAGCCATAAAAATACTGTGGCTACAAGAGCAGGTCAGAGGCTGGGAATCCTGCAGCAAATAACTCACCTCCTGACTTCCCAAAGCCTGTCCACCATCTACAAGGCACAAGTCAGGAGTATGAGGGAATACTCTCCACTTGCCTGGATGAGTGCAGCTCCAACAGAGAAACTTGACACCATCCAGGACAAAGGAGCACGCTTGATTGGCACCCCATCCACTACCTTAAACATTCACTCCCTCCACCACCAATGCATTGTGGCAGCTGTGTACACCATCAACAAGATGCACTGCAACAACTCACCAAGGCTCCTTAGGCAGCACCTTCCAAACCCGTGATCTCCACCACCTAGAAGGACAAGGGCAGCAGATGCTTGGGAACACCACCACCTACATGTTCCTCACCAAGTCGCATGCCATCCTGACTTGAAACTATATCACTGTCCCTTCACTGTCGATGGGTCAAAATCCTGGAACTCCCTTCCTCCAGCGCTGTGAGTGTACCAGCAACACATGGACTGCAGCGGTTCAAAAGGGTGGTTCATCATCACCTTCTCAAGGGCAGTTAAGGATGGGCAATAAATGCTGGTCTAGCCAGCGAGGCACTCATCCCATGAATGAAAGAAAAAATCTACTTTGGATTTGGGCATTAAAGATCAGAGTGTTCTCTAAATGGTGAGAAACTAGGCAATGAATGACAGAAAAAAGCCTAAGGAGTCAAAGTACACAACTCATTTAAAGCTGGTGTGTTACAGTTCAAGTTGCTGGGGCAACATGTATATTTCAGCCTGGAGCTATGGTCAACAATCTTTCAAATGGAAATGTCAGCAATCTCCCCCACTCTTACCACCTGCCATTGGTGTGTGTTGGAAGGATTTGCTCAACTTGTTTGGCTGAGTTATAAATGTGCCCTCCTCAGCCATTAAGTCCTGGGGTAGGACTTGAACCTGGAGCTTCAGGATCAGAGACCAGAACACTCCCCGCTGTACCATAACAACTCCGTTAGAGCTGGTAGACTGACATAGAAAGCAATCTAAAAGGCTAATGGAATTTTTTATAATTCGTTCCTGGGATGTGGGCGTTGCTAGCTAGGCCAGCATTTATTGCCCATCCCTAATTGCCCTTGTTCAGAGGGCATTTAAGAGTCAACCACATTGCTATGGATCTGGACTCACATGTAGACCAGACCAGGTAAGGACAGCAGGTTTCCTTCCCTAAAGGAACTGTGTAGTGTTCATGCAGAGGATAAACACCAATGAACCAAACAGCCTGTTTCCATATTGTAATTTCATAGAATTATATGGTGCAGATGGAGGCCATTCAGCCCATTGAGTTTGCACCAGCTCTTTGAAAGAGCTATTCAATTAGCCCCATTTCCCTTAGCTCTGCAAAGTTATCCAAATTCAACAAAACCCATGAAAATGAACTCTCACAAATACATTTAAGTACTATACCATCAGGGAAGCTCAACCCTACCCAGTTTAATCCCCTGAGGACCTATTTGTAAAAGTGTGCCCTGACCCACTAAATGTAATCGAACTCCGCAATAATCATTCATCTCTACTATTCAACCTTGGTTTATCACTATCCAGAGATAGCGTTCCACCATACTCTATTGCAAGGTCCAACAGAATAGTATCCCATGGAGAATTGGATCACCTTAATCTATACCTAGCATTATAGTCACAAATCTCATTTCCAACTGCAGTCATTGAGGCCAATGTATTGCTTCTTCACCACCCCAATGGGGTCCAGAAATGAGTTGACAGCCATGGGAAAATACAGCAAGTTTTGTCCCAGGATCAATTAGTGCCAAATTCCAGAGCTATTCAATTTTCCTGGGATGGTGGAGGGGCACACTTTTACAAATAGGTCCTCAGGGGATTAAACTGGGTAGGGTTGAGGAGAGTGGTAATGAGTAATGGGTCACAAAGCTTCCCCCGAAACAGAAAAGAGCCTTGTGGGTATGTATAAATCGAGTTGGGGTTAACGTGCCTTCACTAACATGCCAGTGTGATTCCCCGACCTTTCAATTCCAATGGAGCAACACCAATTTACATTTATATAGAAACTTTAATACAGTAAAACATTAGGTGGCCTTTCTCAGCAGATTGAGCAGACAAAATTTCATACCGAGCCAAAGAATGAGGCATTAGGACGGGTGGACCAAAAGTTTGGTCAAAGAGCTAGATTTTAAGGAGTGTCTTAAGAGAGAGGAGAAAGCTGGAGAAGTGCACATAATGACCTCAAAAATGTTCTACAAAGAATTAATGAAAAAAATAATCCATGCAACTATTGCTCCCTGACAGCCATAAATACAGTGCCGTCGGATAATGTTAAGAAATGGGATTAGAAATGGGGTCGAATGCATCATGTAAGTAATTTCAATTATGTGCTGATATGAAATATAATTTCTTCATACAAATCTGTCACTTTTTTCAGCCTACTGCATTCAAAAAAGCAAACAGGCTGAAACCAATAACAGTGTCTGACTGTATTAGTTGAAGTGACACTCTCCCCTTCGGACATGTGACTCTATTCCTCGACCACTTAATCTGTAACAAACACATTGGCTGCCCTGTGGGCTGCAATGCACTGTATTAATTTTGGGCTCATTTTGAAGGGGCCGTATCATTCTGAGGTGCCTTGTACTGTCTGGCGTAGGTAATGTTTAAAATGGAATCTTGAATCGAGTAAATTTATACCGGGACCTGGGCCCATTAGGGTTTGTTCAGAGAAAGGGAATAAGCTGTGCTTGGATAATTCAGCTAGCTGTAGGTCTGACACATAAGTGACACCCTGCCACTGGTTATTCATCAACTGTTTAAGTCATTCTATGTGGTAACTCAGGAACATTGGGAACAGGAGCAGAACATTCAGCCGTTTCGCCATTCAATTAGACCATAGCTGATCTGCACCTCAACTTCATTTTCATGGTCTAATTGAATGGTGAAACACCTCAACTTCAACTTCATTTCCCCATATCCATGTCTATGTCTAACTTTCCCATATCTATTGATACTCTTATCTAACAGATCACAGTCTTAAGAGCTCCAATTGACCCCCAGCATTCATAACATTATGGGGGAGAGAGTTTGATATTTCTATTTTGTGTGGATAATGGTTTCTAATTTTGTTCCCTCTCTGACCTTTCTGTCCTTGGCCTGCTACTGAAGCTGAACGCTAGCTTGAGGAACAGAGCCTCAGATTTTGACTGTGCACTCTGCAACTTTCTGGGCTCAACACTGACTACAACAATATTAGACCTCATTTCTTTCCTTTGCATTCGGGATGGCAGTCATCCTGCCATTCAAACCTCCTCTAGACCTGTGGCATTTAATGAGGGTAGAGTGGGGGTGGGGTGTGGGGGGTGGCAATGTCTGCCACCAAAAGTGGTGGCTCCCCTCCTGACCTGATCTCTGGGAGCCCCAAAGGAATTAAGTGCCTGGTTGACAGTAAGGACTCAGCTGCTGGGGCTTCTGGCTCCACAAGGGACATTTAATCGCTGCACCTCACCTGCAAACTGAATGTGAAATTCCATCATGTTTTGATTGCCGTCACCTAGAGGCTCCTTTACTATGAGGTTATTGACTAATCCTCTCTCATTGCACTTTACCAGGTCTAGAATAGACGGCTCCCTGGTCGGCACTAGAATGTACTGCTCCAAGAAATTGTCCCGGATACACCCTATGAACTCATTTTCCAGGCTACCTTTGCCAATCTGATCCTTCCAATCCACATGTAGATTAGAGCCACCCATGATTACTTGTGGTACCGTTCTTACAAACCCCATTTATTTCTTTCAGTATACTCTGTCCTTTTATGACAACCTCTGGGTTTCTATAACAACTTCACTCCCAACCAAGATTGACCCAGAGCCTTCAGGAATTCGAGGTTAACCTCCGGGACACTTGCTGCGAGCAATGCCGGGAGAAAAATCACAGGGGCTTTTAAAGAGTTAAAGGTTTTTAAAAAGCATTTCCTTGGACACTTCTGTTGAGTAGATGTAAAAATATTGGGTGTAGGGCAATAAAAAGGCTGTTTGACTGACAGTCAGGATTCATTCAATTGGATAACAAAGAATCTGGTCGATTTCCAGTTTCTGTGGGAAGGCGGAGCATGGATGTGTCGGGTAACCAATGGTGGGAGAGCGGGGGGCAGGCAATTGGAATCAGGAGATGATATGATGGAGTATTACCTACCAGAGTTGGCAACCTCTACCCAAGGGCGAGAGTGGTTTTGCGAGGGTCCTTCAGTTCTGACATCCAATCTGATTAACGTAAAGCAGAAGGCTTCCAAAACTATCTTGACTTGGAGAACAAAGAGCAGAATTATTTAAAATTATTTTAAAAACACCCTTTTCTTTATGAGATGGACTATTCTCCTCACCAAACGGGGTTGGTCAAGCATATCCATACAGTGCCTGGCTGTAGAGTTATTGCCTTGGCTTGTCCAGATTCATTACATTCTTGCTTTTGTGATGAATAAGCACTGCTAGTAGTACATTATTTCTGATGTCAGGGTGTATTTAAGGCTGCAAGCTCTCACAATATCATAATATCTAAATCCCATGGAGCTGCACCATCGCTGACCTCTGGGGCGGCTCCTGAAACCTCCTTGGAGGGTTATATAAATCTTTCATCGCTTACTAAATAAATAACCACAGTGTGAGTCTTCATTCAACATCTTTTGTAGAACGCTGCATTTATTTACTCTAAGCATAAGCAGGAAGGGTGATCCTTTAGGGAGTATCTTTTTTTAAATTAAATTCCTAAGCTTGATAATGTGAAGGATGTCTGCTTTGAGAAAGGAAACATATTCCCAGTTGCACACACGAGTCTGGAATTTCAGGAGAGAGGTGTTTTCCCAAATCCCCAACACCCGATAACTTCAGTGGGACATCAGTGTGAACACTGGGAAATGGCGCAAACACCACTCTTAATCAATAAAGCGTAGCTGATGCCTGAGGGCTTGGGGGTCCAGAGACACAGATCATTAAAATCAAATGAACAGGAACAGAAAGTGCTAATGGAATGCTGGCCGTTATATCTGGAGGACTAGAACATGAGGCATGAGAAGTCGTACTTCAGCTGTCCAAACCCTGGTTAAAACACACCTGGAGTACTGCGAGTAGTTCTGGGTACCAAATCCTCGGAAGGCTATATTAGCCTTGGAGGGAGTGAAGCATAGATTTACTAGAATGATCTTTGGACTTCAAGAGTTAAGATGCAAGATTGTAGAAACTGAAGTTGCATTCCCTGGAATTTAATAGGTTAAGGCATGATTTGATCCAAATTTTCAAGCTACTAACAGGAACAGGTAGGGTAGAACGAGAGAAACTATTTCCGCTGTATGGGGGCGGGTGGTCTAGGACTAGAGGGCATAATCAAAAAAGTTAAGAGCCAGACCTGTCAGAGTGAAATTAGGAAACGCTTCTTCACACAAAGAGTGGTAGACATTTAGAACCCTCTTCTGCAAATCTATTTCAAATCTGGAATTGATGGATTTTTGTTAACCAAAGTTATCAAGCGATATGGGAGCAAGGTGGGTATATGGGGTTCGGTCCCAGATCAGCCATGATCTCATTGAATAGGGGAAAAAGCTGGAGTGGCTAAATGGTTTCCCCCTGTTCCTATTTTCCTATGCCCTTTGTCCTATGACAATTAAACAATGTGCTTGAGTTCTAATCACAGTAGGCCATCGCCCAATTGTACTTGTCTGACACTTTTTCCAGGTCCCACCCAAGCCAGCCTCATTCCCTCATGGAATTGTGATTGCTGATTAGTGCCAAATTAGGGACAGTTTTGTTCTGTGGGTCTGTGGCCACAACGAACTGAGTTAGATTACTCAAATTGCTTATATGTAGCAGACAGGATAGAATTCAGTGTTGCACAAAACCATGAATCTAGAATTTTGAAGTGCAGAAGGAGACCATTCAGCCCAACGTGCCAATGAAAGAGCTATCCACTTAATCCCACTCTTTCTGCCTTCTCGCTTTATCCCTGATGCTTTTTTCTTTTTCAAATAGTTATCCACTTTTAAAAACCATTACGCATTCTATATCTTTGAAAAGATTGGCATGTTGTCGAAGCTTTTCATCTTGCACTCATCAGGACAAACGCAAGAGTGCCAAATTTCAAATGACCACAACAGCTTATACTACAGGAAAAAAGGGTGCCGATTGGTCAGCAAGTCGACTCTGATTGCCTGAGGCGTTGCCATGGAGAATGCACCAGGGAACTATTGTCCCTCAAGATTTTGTTTAATTCAAAAAAGGCACAATGACGGGACATGTTCTTTTCTCCTGCAAAGGACAGGTCCCTGTCCCAGGCTGCATAGGAATATTTGTAGCTTCTAGCAAGCGAAAGTGAGCCACATTGCGAGTCAGACTGATAATTTTAAATTGGTTGTTTGTGTAACCCTTAGCACACTCAGGATTGTTCAACAAGTTCTGCCCAATTTCTGAATTGCATCTAACGTTAGACATTATGGCCAGAATTTTTCTATCCCGTGCGCGCGGTGGGTTTTGTGGCAGGCGGGAGCGGAGAATCCAGTGGCAGGTAGAAAGCCCCAAATCTGCCATCGGACAAACAAGTTGCAGTTCTCCTGCTGGTGTTGTTCATGGTGGGCCGGTTATCCCGCCGACTAGTGGCATGACCGCCATTTGCATTTATGAGCGTGTCATGCATGCTCATTAAAACAGCTACTCACTGGAATCTTACCATGCCTTCCAATCTTCCGTCACATCAGCGGCAAATTACGTCAGCCTCAAATCCATTTGAAAAAGGGGAGGCGTGCACAAGTCGGACCTCAGTTTACTGGTAACTTCGAGGCGAGTGGAACATACCTGCCATAGCACTGCACCAGTCTTGTTGCGATGAACACCACTCTGTTGGGGCTGTAGAGTTTAACTGCCCCTTCTCTTTGCTTCTATTGTCCCGAGGAACACCACTGTGCTGTGGTACTCATGTCCTCCACTTTCAGAAACTAGCACTTCAACCGGGGTTGGGCTGTGAGGCAAGGGATGGGTCGATAAACACAATTGGGGCAACAGGGAGGGAAGGCAGTGGAATGGCAATGAGAGGGAAAGGTGAACACTGTGGGGGCATTTCTGGGGTCATCCCCTAGCCTCTTGCCGCCGCAGGCATGAGCAGGAGTTTGCTTAGAAAGAAAGGGCAAATACCTCCTTGCGATGAAAGCCATTTAAAGCCACTTAAAGGGCTAGTCAGAACTCAGTTGCTATACATCGCAGTCGCTGCATCTCAAGAGTAACACATAGGAATGTAGAAATTGGGAATGCAGGCAATAGTGAAGGAGGCACAGTTATATCATGTATAACATTCCACCAATGAAGGCCTTTCACCTGTTCACCAGATGTGACAATCCTAATGGGCCAAGGAGCATCCACTCATTCACCATGAGCAAGTGATTAATATGCCACATCAGAGATTGGAGCACAGAACTAGGTTGGGTCACTAATCTCACTTAAACTTTAGCATCCCACGCAAGGCTCATGATGTTACATCTGTGATGCCATCTTGGTCACCTCAATGTGTGTGCTCGTGTCTTAGGGACAAGGTGGAATCAGCTGCTCTGCAAGTAGGGCAGGAAAAACTAGGGACCCTTATAATCTGGCTATGCGAAGAGGTGACCCCCTGCCAGAGGATGACCTGGAGGAGGTTGAGAGCTCTTTGGAGGATAAAGATCCGGAGGCACAAGAACCTCAGGAGGCTGCTGAGGGTCAGTACGAGCACGATCACACCATGGAGGAAGGAAGACATGGGAGACGTGCCCGGGATACGTTAATTACTGACAGGTTCCAGGAAGAGTAAAGTCAAGTGAAGGAATATGGCCACATCTGACCTAGCCCTCAATGTCATTTTCATTCAAATCGGGGGATGTCCACCCACTTGCAGCGAGAACGAGTCCCGCATTCACACTTGCCTCATGAAGCGCCAGGCCATGATCTTTGCTTTGGTCCGTGGGATCACTCTGGGAACTAAGAGCCCACTTAGGAACAAGGCCGATGCGAGAGAAGACTTGAAGCTTTCGCTGCCATCTACCGATGCAAACACTGCTGTGACTGAGATGTGGACATGCCCAGGGGCCTCCTCCTCCCGTGTATGTCTTTTCTTCTGCCACTCCCACTGAGGAGACACAAATGCTGCTAGAATATCAAAGCTGATGAGCTGCCCTCATTCAGTGGTGTTCTTTGAGGAAGAAGGGTTAGAAACGCTTACATCACACACTTCCAATAAAGATTTAAACACATCTCCCTGACATCACACAAGGGGTGCAGATAGTAGTCCAATTGAGGTTTTCATCACAGGGATGTGAACCTCACGGTGGGACAATATCACTGAGTGGGAGGAAGGCTGAACCTCGAAATAAGAGGATTCCAAAGTACAAAATCACAATGGCTTCAGTTGACAGGAACATGCACATAGCCATCAAGTGTATTAACAAACGCGCAACTTATTTACATGTCTAACACACCCGTGACCCAAAAGTGACATAAATTTTTCTTAACTTCCCTAATTCTAGTGCTATGCCTGGGTGCAGTCCCGACATCCACAGCAGAGGTGGAGGCAGCCTGTCGACTGCTACATCCTGATGTCTGCGATGACCTTGGCGAATGTCATCCGGTAACCCGTGGCCTGTGGCCTGGAGGGCCCTGGCCTGATAAGGGTCACCTGCTCAAGGGCAGAAGCGCCCTCGGCGGCCTGAGAAGCTGGAGTGGATGGGGTCACAGGCAGAGGGGGCTGTGAGCGGCTGCTTGCCATTCGAATGTCCTGAGAGGAGGCTGCCGGGGTGTCCGGCCGACACTCATCCTCCCTGTGGGTGCCCAAGGGCCCTGTCCTGACTCCTGCAGGAGATGTTGCACCTGGAGGAGGGTCAAGGGGCCTCGACCCCATGTCGCCTACATCCTGATGGTGCCCAACAGGGTGTGTGGCCATGGATTGCAGGGCTGAGTGCAAATACAGCAAGACATGCTGGGCCAAGGTCTCCGTAGTGGCCACCAGCCTTCCCATGGTGACCCTGAGACATTCACATGTTGGAGCCATGACATCAGAAACCACGCGGACAGACTCCTCCATCGTTTGGTCTAGTCTGCTGAGTGACTGTCGAATTTCTGCCTGATGTTCTGCCACTTTTCATTGCATCTCCAGCATAGATTTGGCGGCTACCTCCAGAGGCTCATCATCTGACTCAGACCGAGTGGGTGGCTGGTCTCCAGCAGCCCTCCGAGTGCCGGAGACCTGAGCTGTCCCTGCCTCCGACTGCTGCTGGGATGGGTCAATGAGGTGTTCTCCAGATAGTGAGGCAGAGCCTAATCTACACCGACGTGTGTGTCTCTGAGCTGGTGGAGGCTGTGTGTGAGCGCCATGGTGGTTCTTCCGGAGCTTCCTCTTCGGATGAACTCTGGGATCTCGCACTGGTGGTGCTGGACTGGCTTGGGGGCCTCCATCTGATGGTGCCTAGAAAATAGAAAATAGAGTTTCGGCTAATGAGCATGCGCTAGATACAACTGCACGTGACTCACTGTGAATATCAGGATTTGATGAGGTGATGGAGCTGTGACCCGCACTGGGTTGGCGGGAGAGGCTGATCTCCCCTTCCCCACAGGAGCGATCCCTGTCCCCCCCAGCCAACTCAGCTGCAGCCTCCTCAAACTCAGTGAGGGCAATGGTGTCGGCCATCCCTCCCCCAGCCTGCGCTCTCTTGCTGTGCTCCAGCTTGGCCTGTATGAAGAAGAAAGATATGTGATGAGAAAGGATGGAGCAGAGACTGGGTAAGATGCTCTGTGTGTGGTGAGCCCTCCCCAGAAGGGCCAGAGGATGGAGTGTGTGCAGCATGATAGATGGGATGGTGGTGATGTGAGCGTCTCGGTGAGAGAATGAGTGTTGATGTGCATCCTCCACTAATGGTTGCGTGAGACCCCTGAAGAGAGTAGCCGTTTGAGTGCGCAATGCCATGATGAGAGTTTGATATTGGAGGGTATGGAAGGACGACTTACCCTGGCGGAGTTGATGAGATCATTCATCCTCTTCCTGCACCAGGTGGCTCTTCGGACATGGGCGCCAGCCTTGCTGACCTGCTCTGCAACGGTCTCCCAGGCCGGAGAGGGGAGGCTGCTGTGTGTGCTTCCTGCATCCATCCCTGGGATAGGTCACTTGCCTGTGCGCCTGCACCCCTCTGCTCAAGGTCTGGAGGTACGTGGAGCAGGGTGCTGCCTTCCTGTTCAGGCTTTTGTCTTCCTCCCCTGGCTGCCAAACGTCTCTGGTGGGCCGGAAGAGTGATGTTGTGAGTTGGGCTGGTGTTTAAATATGGCGCCCGGATCTTCCGACCCACCAGCTGACGGCAGGAGGACGAATCAGCTCCCGACCCGCCAGCTCATTCGGACTGTTAGGCGCCTCTGCATAACTAATGAGGCTCCAAATGCAGAATCCTGCGTGAGTTGCCGCCATTACGGAGAGTGGGCTGGGCGCTGCCGAAATCCCCCGCCATTGCACTTATGGGAAAACTCTGCCCTATGTTCCGAGTTTTCCAAGCATGGACTAGTTGAGAACGATCAGAACACTGCCTATTGCAAACAGTGAAAGGAACATTCCCAATTTCAGATTATCAGTCGGGCTTGGCAATGTGGCTCACTTGCACTTGCTGGAAGTTACATATATTCTTACGCAGGGACCTGTCCTCTGCAGGAGAAGGAACATGTCCAGGCATTGCACCTTTTTTAAATTAAACAAAAGCCTGGGGGGGAGGGCAATAGTTCCCTGGTACATTCTCCATGACAGCACTTTGACCAATCAGCGCTGACTTGCCAATCAGCACCCTTTTCTCATGCTGTATAAATTTTTGCTCCCTTTGAAATTTGGCATTCTTGTGCCTGTACTGGTGAGTGCAAAATGAAAAGCTTTAACAGCCTGTCTCTTTTTTCAGCAATACTGGAACTATAGACAGGTTAAGTGACTGGGCAAAAATTTGGCAGTTGGATTATAACGTGGACAAATGTGCGGTTATCTGCTTCGGTAGGAAGAATGGAAATGTAAAATATTATTTAAATAGAGAGAGACTGCAGAATGCCGTGGTACAGAGGGACCTGGGTTTCCTTGTACTTGAATCACAAAAAGTCAACCTGTAGGTGCAGCGAGTAATGAGGAAAGCAAATGGCATGTTGGCTTTTATTGCAAGGGGGATGGAGTACAAAGGTAGGGATGTCTTGCTACAACTGCACAGGACGTTGGTGAGACCACAGCCAGAGCACTGTGTACGGTTTTGGTCTCCTTACTTAAGGAGAGATGTATTTACATTGAAGGCAATTCAGAGAAGGTTCACTTGGTTGACTCCTGGGATGAAGGGGTTGTTTTATGAGGAAAGGTTGAGCAGCTAAGGCCTGTATTCAGTGTAGTTTAGAAGAATGAGAGGTGACCGTATTGAAACATATAAGATTCTGAGGGGGGTGGACAGGGTAGAAGTTGAGGGGATTCCCTTGTGGGGAATCTAAACTAGGGGGTATAGTTTCAGAATTAGGGGTCTCCCATTTAAGGAGGAGATATTTCTTCTCTCCGAAGGTCATTAATCTTTAGAATTCTTTCGAATGAAAGATCAGCTACAATCTAAATGAATGGCAGAACAGGCTCGAGGGACTGAATGGCCTCCTTCTGTTCCTATGTTCTCCCAGGCTGAGTCACCTATTCTACTCGAGGCTCAGATAGACTGGGATCTGGGAGGTCTTGTGGCACAGTGGGTAGTGTCCCTAACTGGTTTCGTCATCCCACTCAGAACTTGATGGCCACAGAAGATGCGTTCGCGGTGTGGCTAAACAGGTTGTTTGTCCACCTGCAAATCTTTCTGGTATGCCTGTGGTGGGAGAGTTTCCTGGTCAGCCAGAACTGTGTGGCAGCTGCAGTGCTACAGCCTCCCCATGTTAAAAACCTCCCCGTACAAGCTTCTGTCACAGACTCCATGGCAAGAGTCCTCCTTACTTCAAGGGACTGCTAGAGAGAGACTGATTCTTGATCTATGAGGGAGTCAAGGGTAATGGGAAAGTGCAGCTGAGGCCAAGATCACATCAATCATGATCTTATTGCATGATCGAGCAGACTCAAGGGAGTTGATGACCTGCTTCTACTCCTTATTTTCTTATATGGAAGCATTGATTGAAGGACTATAGATCTTGGAGGGACTGTCTGGAGAGGTCACTGTCAAGTGGGTTACAAAGCACACAGGGCAACAGCTCAGGAATATTCAGCTGATGATATGTCTGCGAATTTAAGGACCTTTCTGATTCTGAGAGACCCATTCTCCCACTGGTCACTGGTAACCGGGGACAGCATTTTATCATGGGGTGGACACCGGGAGGAAAGTTGGCCGTAAAGCAACACACGCAGCCACAACACACTGCGAGGCGGGCTATATTGTTCAGCAGAGGAAATCCCGCCCCCCGCCCCCCACCCCCGGGGGAACTGCCAGCAGCTCCATCAGACCCAGCAGCGCCAGAGCTCGATAATGGATGTTGCACGGCGAACCCTGAAGAGGATCATGGCCACCAAGGATAGGTCCTGGGGTCTTAGGGCGGTGAGGCCGCCTTTTCGCTTGTAGATGTTAAATAGCGGCCTGCACAGCTCCGCCTGACTGACCACGTCAACCACATTTTGGCACTGGCAGCAGATTATTCAGGTCAATAGGCTTGCCGACAAGCCTAATTGACCGTTAGTTATTCATTTAAATATGGCAGGCGGGCTGCCAATTTTGGTACCCGCACACCTAGCATATTATGGGGCCTGGGTGGGGGCGGGCAGGGAGGTAATGGGCTAGCCACCTAAGCTATTTTGTGTGCCCCCCCCACCCCCTGCCAATTGGTGGGTGCCATCACACTGTTGGTGGTACTGTTCTCCAGTCCCACATTAACCCTTGCTATGCCAAACACCCTTATGCCACTGAAATCGGGAATTTCCTCCTTTCATGGGATGTGGGCATCAGTGGCAAGGCCGGCATTTGTTGCCCATCCCTAATTGCCCTTGAACTGAGTGGCTTGCGAGGCCATTTCAGAGGGCAGTTAAGAGTCAACCACATTGCTGTGGACCTGGAGTTACATGTGGGCCAGACCAAGTAAAAATAGCAAATTCCCCCTTCCCTAAGGGGACATTAGTGAACCAGATGGGTTTTTACAACACTCAACGATAGTTTCGTGGTCACAATCACTGATGCTAGCTTTCAATTCCAGGTTTTATTCATTGGATTTAAATTCCACCAGCTGCTGTGGTGGGACTTGAACCCATGTCCCCAGAGCATTAGGCTATACATCTGCATTACTAGTCCAAAGACATGACCATTATGCCACCATCTTCCTCAACCCCTGAAAACCTGTTGAGGTTGGGGCATTGTAGGGTGGGGAGGGGCATGCTGGGGGGGTTGTCAATTGAACATTTCAAAATTGAGATTGATAGATTTTTTTACAGAAGGATATTAGGGGATGCGGAATGAAGGTGACTGGATGGCATTAAGATACAGATCAGCCACAATCTAAATGAATGGTGGAACAGGCTTGAAGGGCTGAATGGCCTCCTCCTGTTCCTATGTCCCTATTTTCCTGTGTAGGATCTGGTTCTCAGCACCTCTGTGGAGGTGCAGGTTCTTGTGCTCCCTTCTTGGCTGCAGCACAGAGAAGCATCCGATTAACTTCCCACCCGAGTTATCATCCTTGCATGGGCCAGGTTAATAATGAATGTATAACGAAGTGTCTAACTGGCTTATGTCCATCCTGGGACACCCTCAGGGAAGGACCATCCCTTTCCTAAGGGTTTCATAATATTTGGCAGCAAATGTTTGGTTTCCTTTTACGTCAAGATCAGTTGTATATAAAAAAAAAACACATAGATTTACACAACAACTTTGACATCCTCAGAAGATCCCAAAGAGCTTTACAACCAAACAAGTTTTTTTTGAATGGTAGTCACTGTTGTAATGGAGGAAAACCAGAAGCCTATAAATATTGACCAAAACACCAGAGAAAACTCGCCTGCTCTTATTTGAAATGATGTCTTGCGATGTTTTACGTCCATTGGAGAGGGCAGATGGGTCCTCAGTTGAACATCATGTCTGAAAACTGGCATGCCCAACAATGCAGCACACCCTCAGTATTGAACTGGAGTGTTAGCCTCAATTGTTGTGCTCAAGGCCTGGCATCAAGGGCTACAGAGCAGAGATGAGAAAGTGGAGTTGAAGTGCAGATCAGCCATGAATTAACTCAATGGAGGCGCAGACCTGGAGGGGCTGAATGGCCGATTCCTGTTCCTAATGATGTGTTGAGATTGAGATTCAGGGTTGGGATGAGGTAGCTAGCTGTATGGAGTGAAAATTTTACATAGATGTGTCACAGAGAGTTAGGTGAGAGGCAGCAGATGTTTGGTGGGCTGACACTTCCATATAATAGTGTTTCACTCACCCGTGACGTTGAGAATGAGACTGTCACTCAGCTGTCTAGCGGCTGCAGCACCTACTTCATATTCTTCATGGCCTAAGTCCACAGTATCATTGGTGCCAATCACCAGCCCCCGTAGCATTCTAATGGGGCATCTCCCATCAGTCCTTTATTGATTGCAGAGGTGTGAAGCACCACAATTTGCACGTTGGCACTGTGTGAAAACTGCGAGGTTCCCTGGAGCTGCTCACACCTTGCTTTGAGCATCCCGGTGGCTATCTCAGCTCTTAACCTCCTCTCCGTCTGCAGCTTTCCTCTGCAGCCCCTGGCCTCATGATGGCGTGTCAAGAGCCACGGTATCCCTCATCGCCCAGCAACCACCTCATCCTCTTTTACACTTCAAACAGGGCTGCGGCCTGGAGGCTGACAAAACAAGGAAGCATCGCGACTGCTCCCGGCATGTCATGAATTCGCACACAGGACGCTGTGCCTGGTCACTGGGAAGGAGCTACACGTTTCGGGAACAGAAACCGTTTCGGGTCCTTTAGTGGCAGAGTAGGCACTGGGCGCAGTTAGTGGTCCCTAAGGAGAGAAGGAACAAGAAGACGAAACTAGGGAAATAGGGAAGAATTTAAATAGAGCTTTCACTGTTGTCATGGAGGAAACACAGCAGCCAAGATGTGCGCTATAAGGTCCCATAATCAGTGACATGATATTGATCAGATTACCTGTTTTCGTTTGGCAGTACAGAACTTGAGTATTGCTGAGAAAAGAGACATGTCAAAACTTTTCATCCTGCACTCATCAGGACACTTCACAAGAACACCATTATAAGGGGGAAGCAACAATTTATACTGTATGTGAAGAGAGTGCTGATTGGTTGGCAAGTGGCCTCTGATTGGTTGAGGCATTGCCATGGAGAATGCACCAGTGGTGGTGACTGACAGTTAACTGCAAGGCGAAAAGCTTTGACATGTCTCTTTTTTCAGCAATTGTCGTTTTACTGATATTGGTTGAGTGACACATATAAACCAAAGAGAATTCCTCTGTTCCTCTTGGAAACAGTGCCAATGGATCTCGGGGGGGCAGACGGGGCCTCGATTTACTTCCTCTTCTGAAACCTCTGGCAGTGCAGCGTTTCCTCAGTACTGCACCGGATTATGTGCTGAAGTTGCTGGAGTGGGGCCTTGGACTCACAGTGTTCAGGCTCGGAGAGGAAGCTTCTTTGAATAGAAGGATCGCAGTTTTTCTTCAGTGTCCGTGGTGGCTCTCTACGTACGCGGACAGAAACTTCCTAAAAGCAATCTCAGTGAGCTGCAGGGTTCTCTTTCATGAGGTCCTGATGGATGGGAAACTGTGCCTTTTAAATCTCAGTGCGCATTCTCAAGAGCAGAAGGGAAGGAAGATCTCATCGAATGTCGCATCCTTGTTCCATCAATTTCCTGCGGCTGCCGCTGCGAGGGCCCCTGTAGTTGAACAGAATTTCTACGGGGTGCATTTGCAATGGAGACTGGCCACAAATTTGATGTTGCAAAATAAAAAAAAACAGCTCCCAAATTAGGCCCTCAAACAACCCATGGAATTTGAGATCTCACTGTCTAAGATTCTAGACGAAGGATTAATGTTTGGGTAAGACTTTGGAAGTCCACTGGTACCTATGGAGCAGGATGCTAGTGAACGGTAGGGGGCCGGGGGGGCTGGGGGGCGGGGGGGGTGGGGGGGGGGGGGGTGGAGGGCGGGGGGGGGGGTTGTTGGTGAGGGGGAGGGGGCATTTGGTAACTAGAAGACACAGATTTAAGGTCATTGCTAAAAAAGCAGAGGTGAGGTGAGAATTTTTTTGTAATGCAGTGAGGTGTTCTGATCTGCAGTGCGCTGCCTGATAGGGAGGCGGAAGCAGATTCAATAATAACTTTCAAAGGGGAATTGGATAAATACTTGAAAAGGGGAAAATATATGCAGGGCTAGGGGGGCAGAGCAGGATAGTGAGATTAATTAGATAGCAGTACCAAAAAGTGCATGATGGAATGAATGGGCCTCCTTCTGTGCTATAAGGTTCTATGATTCTATGACTCAGTCCTACAGGAGAATAGGGAATTAAACTAGAGGGTGATTAAACAAACTCTCTATTCATCTCCTGTGTAATGTAAACTATCAGCCTGGAGATATTATTACTTTGATATGCACTGTACATGGGTCATAGTCGTAACTATTAATGTCATGTACACTTTAAGTTGTTCCCTGAAGCTAAACAGTCTGTTATTAAATTGATTGACTTAATTTAGTTTCACATTTCCTTTGCCATAGGCCCCTACATTGATCTAACTTGCCCTTCCAATGGACCCATTCCATTGTGTGCAGTTTAGACATGGGGTGAGAAGAGAATTCCCCTATTACTGCAATAGATCAACATCATATGGCAACTGAGATTCTGCATTTGTGAAAATGTGTCATTTTCTTTCACACAAATACAGGAGGATTACAGCCCAACGCCACCACATCCATTGATTTCAAAATATTCACCCTTGTCTATAAATTCCCCCATGCTCTCTAAACTTCTCCAACCATTATATCTCAGCTTGCAATTTCCATTCTTCTGACTCTATTCCGCTGTGTGTTCTCCCCTCCCTCTGTTCCCTCACTGGTGTTAGAGCCACCAGGTATTACAACCCTGGATTCTGAAACTCCCTTCCCAAAGCCTCTTTGCCACCTCCATCTCTCCCCATGTTCAACAATCACCTCCAAATCACCGAATCACAGAACTGTTACGGTGGAGGAAGAGGCCATTTGGCCCATCATGTCAGCATTGGCTCTCCGAATGAGTGTTATGTCTTAATGCCATTTTCCTGCCTTCTCCCCATACCCTTGCACATTGTTTCTATTCAAATAATCATCTAATGCCCCCTTGAATGCCTCAATTGAACCTGCCTCCAACACACTCCCAGGCAGCGCATTCCTACTTCAAAGCACTCGCTGTGTGAAAAAGTTTTTTCTCACATAACATTTGCTTTTTTTGCAAGTCATTTTAATTCTTTGCCCTTGCATTCTCGATCCTTTTAGGAACAGGAACAGTTTCTCCCTATCAGCCCCCTCATGATTTTGAACCACTCTATCAAATCTCCTCAGCCTTCTCTCCAAGGAGAACAGCCCCAACCTTGCCAATCTATCTTGATAACTGAAGTTTCTCATCCCTGGAACCATTCTTGTAAACCTCTTCTGCACCCTCTCCAATGCGTTTCCATCCTTCCGTTAGTGTGGTGCACAGAACTGTACACAATATTCCAGCTGAAGTTTAACTAGTACCTTATATAAGCTCAGCATAACCTCCCTGCTCTTGTACTCTAAGCTCCTATTAGTAAAGTCCAGGATATTGTATGATTCATTATGTGCTCTCTCCACTTGTCCTGCCACCTTCAATGATCTATGCATGTATACACTCAGGTAACCCCTTAAGAATTGTACCCCTTTATGTAATCTCTCAATGTTCTTCCTACCAATATGAATCACCTCACACTTCTCTGCATTGAACTTCATCTGCCACTTATCTGCCTACTCCACCAACTTGTCTATGTCCTTTTGAAGTTCTATACTGTCCTCCTCACAGTTTACAATGATTTCAAGTTTCATATCATCCACAAGCTTTGAAATTGCCTGCTGCACACCAAGATCTAGATCATTAATATATACCAGGAAAAGCAACAGTCCCAATACCGACCCTTGGGGAGCTCCACTACAAACCTTCTTCCAGCCCGAAAAATATCCATTGACTATTGTCCTCTGTTTCCTATTACTCAGCGAATTTTGTATCCAGGTTTCTACTGTGCCTTTTATTCCAGAAGCTACAATTTTCCTCAAAAGTCTGTTGTGTGGCACTCTATCGAATGCCTTTTGAAAGTCCACGTACGCCACATCAACAGCATTACTCCCACCAACCTTCTCTGTTACCTCTTGAAAAAACTCCAGCAAGTTAGTTAGATGTGATTTCCCCTTTAGGAAACCATGCTGGATCTTCCTAATCAATCCACATTGTTCATCTGCTTGCTGCGGTTATTGTGAACTGAAGCGAATGGCCCCTGAAACTGCGAGATGGCCATTGGCTTTGGATAGGCACCTATCTCAACAGGACGCGTTTCTCAGGGAGGAGCTGAGCTATTCAATTCAAACACAAACATTCTGTAGGGCTGTTTCAGAATGATTGACATCTGTGTTCTTTTGAGCCAATGAGCAATGAGTTGCTCCAGGCAGAAGCGTCGTTTTAATATATTGATGACACAAGAGCAGTGTTTTGTACTCTAACTCAGTTCTCTCTTCAAAGCTGGCTGATTCTAACACTTGCTTAATTGACGCACCCTTTCCCACATTAAGCATCCACTTCCTCCATCCCCACTTGGATGTAAAGGGCAGCAGACAGATGGATCACCACCACCTGCAAGTCACACACCATCCTGGCTTAGAAATATATTGCCGTTCGCTCAGCATCACTGGGTACGGTTCCTGTAGCTCCCGATCTAACAACCTTACGGGCGTGTAACGCTACACGATACGGACTGCAACAGTTCAAGAGCCACCTTCTCAAGCACAATTAGAAATGGACACTAAGATAAAAGCAAAAAACTGCGGATGCTGGAAATCCAAAACAAAAACAAAAATACCTGGAAAAATTCAACAGGTCTGGCAGCATCTGCAGAGAGGAGCACATTTAACGTTTAGAGTCCGTATGACTCATCAACAGAACTAAGGAAAAATAGAAAAGAGGTGAAATATAAGCTGGTTTAAGGGGGGGCGGGGGAGAGGTGGGACAAGAAGAGCTGGATAGAGGGCCAGTGATAGGTGGAGATAACCAAAAGATATCACAGACAAAAGAACAAAGAGATGTTGAAGGTGGTGATATTATCTAAAGGAATGTGCTAATTAAGGATAGAAAGCAGGACGAGTACCCTGTACCTTGCTCGTCCTGCTTTCCACCCTTAATTAGCACATTCCTTTACATAATATCACCACCTTCAACATCTCTTTGTTCTTTTGTCTGTGACATCTTTTGGTTATCTCCACCTATCACTGGCCCTCTATCCAGCTCTGCTTGTCCCACCCACCCCCCTTAAACCAGCTTGTTTTTCACCTCTTTTCTATCTTTCCTTAGTTCTGTTGAAGTGTCATATGGACTCTAAACGTTAAATGTGTTCCTCTCCGCAGATGCTGCCAGACCTGCTGAGTTTTTCCAGGTATTTTTGTTTTTGATTTAGAAGTGGACACTAATATATTGTCACACCAGAGACACCCACATCCCAAGAACAACTAAAGAAAAAGCTTGATGCGTTCAAAGTAAAGGAGAAATAAAGACTGCGCATTTCTATGGCACCTTTCACAACCTCAGGATGCACCAACACCAATTATGTCCTTTTGAGTTCTTGAAGCATAAGAAAATGGGCCACCGGAAGTGACCGAACACTGATAAAACTTGGAGGTGTGGGACAATGCCTTGTGCTTCCATTTTAAGATTGAAGATTTCTTGACAGGCTGATTAAATACGATAAGATTTTTATGAGGCTGCAGTGTTTTTTAAAAAGGAAGGCATTCCCTCTCTCACAGGGGAAGATTAGATGGCGAAGCTCTGAGAATATGCCGATTAATAGATCCATTTTAGCTTGAAAGCAGAGTGCAGCCGCTATGGCTCCAAATGCGCAATTATGAACTCACTGAAATGTGCACATCACCCATTTAATCAAGAGCAGAGGCCCCCCTCAATGATCAATGATATGTCATCAAACAAGACATGGAGCATGATGGATGAGCTGTTGCAACATGTTGCTTATTCAGGCTTGCACCAGTCAGGGGGCAGTTATCGGCAGCAGAGTCAGATAGGTTACAGGCAAGTGTAAAAAAAAAACATTTACACCAGTGATCTATCCAAAGGCTCATCTGCTGTGTAATTACTGGGAGGATTTATTTATCAGGGGCTGCAAAGATATGGAAACCATCAGTTCAGCAGTGGTGTCAGGCAGTACTACTTCACATAAAGCTGAGTGGGAATCTGGAAGTCTCTCCTCCAAAAAGCTATTGAGCTGTGGACGAGGGTCAAATTGAACATTTTAAAACGGGATTGATAGGATTTTTGTGAGGCAGGAATGCTAAGGGTTACGGAACCAAAGCAGGAGGGTTGAGTTAAGAAACAGATCAGCCACGAAAGAAAGTCCATCAGGATAAATTGGTCACTTTAAGGTTGGCAAACTGTAACTAATGGAGAGCCACGGGGATCATGCTAGGGCCTCAACTATTAACGATCTATATTAATTACATTTAAAAAAATTTATTTTTTCATGGGATGCGGGCACCACAGGCAAGGGGGGAGGGGAGGTGGTTGTGTAGTGTAGTGTAGTGGTATTGTCACTGGACTAATAATCCAGAGACCGAGGGTAATGCTCTGAAGACCTGAGTTCGAATCCCACCACAGCAGATGGTGAAATTTAAATTCTATAAAAATTTGGAATTAAAAGTCTGATGATGACTATGAATTGATTGTTGTAAAAGTCCATCTGCCTCACTAATGTCCTTTAGGGAGGGAAATCTGCTGTCCTGTCCCTATTAGGTCTGGTTTACATGTGACTCCAGATCCAAAGCAATATGGTTGTCTCTTAAAAGCCCTCTGAAATGACCTAGCAAGACACTCAGTTGCGTCAGACTGCTAACAAGTCTAAAAGGAATGAAACCAGATGGACCACCCGGCATCGACCTCAGCACGGGAATGACAATGACAAACTAAGCCCTGTAAACTCTGCAAAGTCCTCCTTACTAACATCTGGGGGCTAGTGCCAAAATTGGGAGAGCTGTCTCACAGGCTAGTCAAGCAACAGCCTGGCATAGTCATACTCAAGGAATCATATCTTACAGATAATGTCCTATACACCACCATTACCATCCCTGGATATGTCCTGTAACACTGGCGGGACAGGACAAGCAGAGGTGGCGGCACAGTGGTATACAGTTGGGAGGGAGTTGCCCCGGGAGTCGCATAAGGTCAAACATGGGCAAAGAAATCTCCTGCTAATTACCACATATCACCCTTCCTCAGCAGATGAACTAGTGCTCCTCCATGTTGAACACCACATGGGCGGCAAGGGCGCAGAATGTACTTTGGCTGGGGGACTTCAATATCCATCACCAAGAGTGGCTCAGTAGCACCACTACTGACCGAGCTGGCCAAGTCCTAAAGGACGTAGCTGCTGGACTGTGTCTGTGGCAGGTGGTGAGGGAACAAACAAGAGGGAAAAATATACTTGACTTCATCCTCACCAACCTGCCAGCCTCAGATGCATCTGTCCATGACAGTAATGGTAGGAGTGACCATTGCACAGTCTTGTGGAGACAAAGTCCCACCTTCACATTAAGGATCCCTGTTGTGTGGCACTACCACCGTGCTAAATGGGATAGATTTATAACAGATCTAACGACTCAAGATTGGGCATCCATCAGGCACTATGCGCCATCAGCAGCAGCAGAATTGTACTCAACCACAATCTGTAACCTCATGGCCTGGCATATTCCCCACTCTACCATTACCACCAAGCCAGGGGATCAACCCTGGTTCAATGAAGAGTGCAGGAGGGCATGCCAGGAGCAGCACCAGGCATACCTGTAAATGAGGTGTCAACCTGTTGAAGCTAAAGCACAGGACCACTTGCATGCCAAACAGCATAAGCAGCAAGTGATAGACAGAGCTAAGCGATCCCACAACCAACGGATCAGATCTAGGCTCTGCAGTCCTGCCACACCCAGTCATGAATGGTAGTAGGCAATCAAACAACTCACTGTAGGAGGATACTACACAAATATCCCCATCCTCAATGATGGGGGAGCCCAGCACATCAGTGTAAAAGATAAGGCTGAAGCATTTGCAACAATCTTCAGCTAGAAGTGCTGAGTGGATGATATATCTCGGCCTCCTCTCGGCGTCGCCAGCATCACAGATACCAGTCTTCAGCCAATTCAATTCACTCGACGTGATATCAAGAAATGGCTGAAGGCACTGGATACTGCAAAGGATATGGGCCCTGACAATATTCTGGCAGTAATACTAAAGACTTGTGCTCCAGCATTTGTCATGCCCTAGCCAAGCTGTTCCAGTACAGCTACAACACTGGCATCTACCCAGCTATGTGGAAAATTGCCTAGATGTGTCCTGTACACAAAAAGGAGGACAAATCTAACCCGGCCAATTACCGGCCCATCAGTCTACTCTCGCTGATCAGTAAAGTGATGGACGGGGTCATCAACAGTGCCATCAAGTGGCACTTGCTTAGCAATAACCTGCTCACTGACACTCAGTTTAGGTTCCGTCAGTGCCACTCGGCTCCTGACCTCATTACAGCCTTGGTTCAAACATGGACAAAAGAGCTGAACTCCAGAGGTGAGGTGAGAGTGACTACTCTTGACATCAAGGTAGCATTTGACCATGTGTGGCATCAAGGAACCCTAGCAAAACTGGAGTCAATGGGAATCAGGGGAAAACTCTCCACTGGTTGGAGTCATACCTAGCACAAAGGAAGATGGTTGTGGTTGTTGGAGGTCAATCATCTCAGTTCCAGGACATCACTGCAGGAGTTCCTCAGGGTAGTGTCCTCGGACCAACCATCTTCAGCTGCTTCATCAATGACCTTCCTTCCATCATAAGGTCAGAAGTGGGGATGTTCACTGATGATTGAACAATGTTCAGCACCATTTGTGACTCCTCAGATACTGATGCAGTCCTTGTCCAAATGCAGCAAGACCTGGACAATATCCAGGCTTGGGCTAACAAGTGGCAAGTAACATTCATGCCACACAAGTGCCAGGCAATGACCATTTCTAGCAGGAGAAAATCTAACCATTGCCCATTGACATTCTTGGCATTACCATCACTGAATCCCCCACTATCAATATCCTGGGAGTTACCATTGACCAGAAACCGAGCTAGACTAGCCACATCTACACTGTGGGCTACAAGAGCAGGGCAGAGGCTAAGAATCCTGCAGCGAGTAACTCACCCCCTGACTCCCCAAAGCCTGTCCATCTACAAGGTCCAAATCAGGAGTGTGTTGGAATATTCTCCACTTGCCTGGATGAGTGCAGCTCCAAAAACACTCAAGAAGCTTGACACCATCAAGGACAAAGCAGCCGGCTTGATTGGCACCACATCCACAAACATTCACTCCCTCCACCACCAATGCACAGTAGCAGCAGTGTTTACCATCTACAAGATGCACTGCAGCAACTCACCAAGGCTCCTTAGACAGCACCTTCCAAACCCACTACTACTACCATCTAGAAGGACAAGGGCAGCAGACACATGGGAACACCGCCACCTGCAAGTTCCCCTTCAAGTCACTTACCATCCTGACTTGGAAATATATCGTCGTTCCTTCATTGTCGCTGGGTCAAAATCCTGGAACTCCCTCCCTAACAGCACTGTGGGTGTGCCTACACCACATGGACTGCAGTGATTCAAGAAGGCAGCTCACCACCATCTTCCCAAGGGCAACTAGGGATGGGCAATAAATGCTGGCCCAGCCAGTGAAGCCCACATCCCATGAATGAATAAGAAAAAAGCCTACATTTGTTCCCCATCCCTAATTGCCCTTGAATTGAGTAACTCCTAAGGCCATTTCAGAGGACAGTTAAGAGTCTAGCACATTGCAGTCGGTCTGTAGTCACATATAGTCCAGAACAAGTAAGGATGACAGATTTTCTTCCTTAAAGGGAACCAGATGGGCTCTTAAGACATTCAATGATAGTTTCCTGGTCACCATCGCTGATGACTATCTTTTAATGGTTATTCAATTAATTGAATTTTTTTAATTGATTGGTTTTAAGTTTAGCAGCTGCCATGGTGGGATTTGAACCCATGTCCCCAGAGCATTAACTTGAGGCTCTGGATTATTTATCCAGCAACATTACCACTATACCACCATCTGGCTGAAGGGGTCCGAGGCCGGAATTTCCCGCTGCCATTGGCAGTGGGCATCACGGCAGGCAGTGGGGCAGGGAGGAGGGGGAGAATTTGGCGGGAGGGGCAGAAATCGGTTTCACGCCAGTGTAAAATCGCAGCGGGATCATCCGATGGTGCCCGCCGACTGTGAATCCCGCTGGAGGCCAGCATGAACCCAATTTGTGTCCCCCCCACCGTAATGGGATGCAACGTAAAGCCCAACTGGAATCACTCCCCACCTAGTGATTTACCATTACGCGGGCGGGAAAACACGCCAACCCGGAACACGCCTGGACAAGTGCGATGTGCGGAGCTCAGGACTTACTGTTAGGGCCTTGCTCAGATCGTGGACATCTGAGAAGCAGAAGATGCTGGAGCCCTACAGCTACCATACCTTGGAGGAACACGTGCATGCTTGGTGAATTCTCATGCACCTGGCTCCATCGTGAAGCAGATGGGAGGTCTCCACGCAGCAGCTCCGACTTTGCTGAGGCTTTAGGACTTCATGGACTTCGCTTTGGGCTCGCACCATCTTCCATGGTCTCTGCTGATGCTTCAGACCTGCTTCCGAACTTCACGGACTTTGCCATGGGCTGGTATGGATGATCAGTGAGGTGCGGGGGCTGAGGTTAGGGGTGGGGCGAACGCGTCGGTGGGGGGGGGGTGCTGTTGGAAGCGGGAAGGAGGGTGTCGGGGGGGGTGGGGGGAAGGAGGGAGTATGGGGGCAGGAGCTTTTGACGGGGGAGATTGGTACAAGTGGGGAGGTAGTGTACAGGGGAGAGATAGTGTACAGGGGAGAGGAATGTGTAAGGGAGGGAATTCACATGGGAGAAGGTGTTTGGGGGGAGGAGGGATTTCAGAGCAGGGAGAGAGTATATGGGGAGCATGGGGAAGGAAGGAGTAAGGATGGAGGAAAGAGTAAGGATGGAGGAAGGAGTAAGGTTCGAGGAAGGAGTAAGGGTGGAGGAAGGAGTAATTGGGGAGGGTGAAATATCCAGGTGAATGTGCAACAGAGGGGTCCGTGGAGTCAATGAATGCCTCCTGGAGAGCAAACTCAGGGTGGGCGTGGTAGGAGGGAATGGTGAGTGCGAAAGGAGGCCGAGAGAACCGGTAGGGTTGGGGGGTGAGGGTGCATTGGTACCGGTAGAAGGGGCGGCAAAGGTTGTTGGTGTGGACAGGGAGACAAACACAAACCCTGGGGATGGGGAGGAGGAGGTCAGGGAGGCCAATGTGAATGGGAATGGGATTTTTCAGGAAGGTAGGGAACGTGCACATTCACCTGGGCATCCTGGAATGACAAGGGTTTGGGCTGTAGGGTGATAGTGGGGAAGCGGAAGATGATGCCAGGGGGTTGGACTATGATGGGGGAAAGGACATGGGTCCATGGGGAGGGGCAAGGGTGCAGGAGCTAATCAAAAACGTAATGACTACCATGCTGTACAAATGGAAAGTGAGCGGAGCCTCGTGTTGGACGGGCACGGGTGTTGCATGGGAGTGCGATCAGTGGGTGCATGGAGATGCAGGTCAGCTCAGATGGACAACTGAAAGAGAACCCCAGCAGGCAGCATTGAAAATGCTCGGGACAGTGAGACGAATGTGATGGGTGAAGGCTCCATGCGTGTGGGAGAGTGCTCGCACGAGGCTTCGGTTGGCCACACACACATTTCTCCCTCCAGGATCATTCGTGGTTCTGCCATTTCTCTGCCCAAGTCTCCAACCGATCGATATCCCGTTGTATCCTTTTAGAATCCTCTTCACTATCTGCAACTCCTCCAACCAGAGGATATGTTTTTAGTAACATTGGCTGAGTGATAAATAATTGGTCAGGACACCTACTCTTTGAAATAGAGGCAGTCTTTTCTGTCCACCTGAGGGAGAAAACAAAGTCTCAGTTTAACGTTCTGCCCAAAAGATGGCACCTCTGACAGTGCAGCAGTCCTTCAGTATTGCACTGGAGTGCCCACCCAGTTGTGCTCAAGTTCCTAGACTTAGACCCACAACATTCTGACTCAGAGGCAAGAGCACTATTGACTGAGCCACAACTGGGTCTATAAGGCAATGTAAACATGCATATGGCCGTGTAGTTGAATGCAGCAGCCACTGTGGACATTGCAAGGTTCCATATAGAGCAATGAGATGTTGGTTGAGGCAGGAACATCCTTGCTTATGTTTGACTTGCACCATTAGTTCACCTTCCTGACCCACCTGAAAAAGCCTCAATTTAAGATTTCTTTCTGAAGGATAATGCAACACTCCCCAGTTACCACACTGGTGCGTCAGTCTGGATTTTGTGCCTGAGTTCTGGCGCGAGATTTCAATTTTGAGCCAGAAACTGTTCTTGGGTTGGGGCTGTTGCAGGTGAGGCTGGCATTTATTGGCCATCCCTGCTTGTCCTTGAAAAAGTGGTGGTGAGGCTCCTTCATGGTTTTGATCCAGTGACAATGAAAGAACGACAATATATTTCCAAGTTAAGAAGGTGCGGGAATAAGAGGGGAACTTGAAGGTAGTGATGTTCCCAAGTATCTGTTGCCCTTGTTCTTCTAGGCTGCTGGAGGCTGTGTATTTGGGTGGTGCTGTCAAAGTAGCTTTGACAAGCTGCTGCAGTGCGTCTAGTAAATGGTCCCCTGTTGCCTGTGTGCGCCAGTGATGGAGGGAGTGAATGTTTAAGATGGTAGGTGAGGTACTGTATTTGCCCTGCATGTATCAAGCTTCTTGAGGTGGTTGGAGGTGTACCCATCCAGGCAAGTGGAAAGCATCCCATCACATTGCTGGCTTATGCTTAAGTGGAGAGGTTTTGAGTGCTTTCAACCGTGTTCGAAAGACACACTAAACTTTAGTGGGAGGAGATGGCAGGACAGCCAGACAGAGAGAGACAGACAAATAGAAGTACGAATTCTGTGACTGATCTGCTTAAAATATCATTTTAAAATCTCTCGGATTGCTTTCTTTGGCCACCAGGAGATTGATGCTGATTCTGGTAGACTTCCAGTTATTCCAAGATGGAAACTTACAAGGCCTCTCCCTCTAGCAGTGATTAGCCCTGATAACTGTATCATCTTATTTCAGGGATATTACTATTGTAACAGCTTTATAAGGAGGGATTTAATTTAAGTAAACATACTAACAAATTGAATATATATATAAAATATAACAATTCAGATTCAGATTTTACTGTGGTATATACTTCATAATTATTTAAGTTGAGAGGAAACTTAATGATAGTAAGATCCTAAAGCTATTGTAATAAAACGTGTCTGTAAAGGTTGTCCGTGTCTTGTGGCCTTTGAATGTCTGAAGAACATAAATATAAGAACATAAGAACTAGGAGCAGGAGTAGGCAATTCAGCCCCTCGAGCCTGCCCCGCCATTCAATACGATCATGGCTGATCTCATTTCGGCCTCAACTCCAATTTCCCGCCCTCTCCCCATAACCTTTCAACCTGGTACTAATTAAAAATCTGTCTATCTCCTCCTTAAATTTATTCAGCGTCCTGGCAACCACTGCACTCTGAGGTAGTGAATTCCACAGTTTTACAACCCTTTGAGAAAAGTAATTCCTCCTCATCCCTAATTTAAATCTACCACCCCTTAGCCTAAAACTATGGCCTCTCATTCTAGAATGTCCCACAAGGGGAAACATCTGCTCCACGTCTACTTTGTTTATCCTCTTTAGCATCTTATATGCCTCAATTAGACCTCCTCTCATCCTTTGAAACTTTAGCGAGCATAGGCCTAAACTGCTCAACCTCTCGTCATAAGACAAGCCCCGTATCTCTGGAATCAATCTAGTGAATCTCCTCTGAACAGCCTCCAGAGTAACTACATCCTTCCTCAAGTAAGGGAACCAAAACTGTGCACAGTACTCCAGGTGCGGTCTCACCAATGCCTTGTACAGTTGCAACAACACTTCCCCACTTTTATACTCTATTCCTTTAGCAATAAATGCCAAAATTCCATTTGCCTTCCTTATTACCTGTTGTACCTGCATACTAGCTTTCAGCAATTCATGCACGAGGACACCCAGATCCCTCTGCACTGAAGCATTCTGAAGTTTCTCTCCATTTAAATAATAAGTCGCCTTTTTATTCTTCCGACCAAAATGGATAACCTCACACTTATCCATGTTAAACTCCATCTGCTAAATTTTGGCCCATTCACCTAACCTGTCCATATCCATTTGTAAATTTCTTATTTCTTCATTGCAACTTACTTTCCCACCTATTTTGGTGTCATCTGCAAATTTAGCTATAGTACCTTCTATCCCGGAATCCAAGTCATTAATATAGATTGTAAATAGTTGGGACCCAAGGACCAAACCCTGTGACATCCCACTAGTTACAGCTTGCCATCCAGATAAAGACCCATTTATCCTGACTCTCTGCTTTCTGTTGGTTAGCCAATCCTCTATCCAAGCTAATATATTACCCCTAGCTCCGTGTGATCTTATCTTGTGTATTAATCTTTTGTGCGGCACCTTATCAAAAGCCTTCTGGAAGTCCAGATATACCACATCTGCAGGATCCCCATTATCCACTTTGCTTATCACATCTTCAAAGAACTCTAGCAAATTAGTCAAACACGATTTACTCTTCATAAAACCATGCTGACCCTGATGAATTGCATTTTGACTTTCCAAATGCCCCATTACTACTTCCTTAATAATGGATTCCAACAATTTCCCAACAACAGATGTTAAACTAACTGGCCTATAGTTTCCTATTTTCTTCCTCCCCCCCACCCCTTTTTGAATAAGGGCGTTATATTGGCATTTTTCCCATCCACTGGAACCTTTCCAGAGTCCAGGGAAGATTATCGTATGTAGGCTCTGGGGTTCAGCAAGTTTGGTCACCCCTGCACAAAACACATTCCCATAACATTCCTCTGTCTGCTATTTTAATGCTGGCACTAACTCGTTCATTTTTAAATGGGTTAATCCTCTGCTTTAACAGCAGAGAAATGTTATGCAAACAATTCATTTAGTATTCACCCCTGATATCACCAGCCACAGTTTCTAGCCATTCGCTTTTAAAGTGGAACGATTTCCTGATGCCACCCCTCTGACCAAAACCTGAGGACCATTGAAGGTGACATCCTGCATAATTCAAAGGCAGCTTGGCAATCCCAGCCTATTCACAGAAGAGGACTGCTATGTGGGCAAAGCATACAGCTGAGTGAACTCCGCTAATTAAATCCATCAATTCAGATAAAGATAGGGAGAAGTAAATGAGTTGCTTCATTCAATAGATGAAAAATGAGCCTTTGGAGGCACGTGATCACATCATATATTCACCTGAACAGATTGCGTCTGATTCCTCTTCACTTGGGTGAAAAAGCAAACAAGTACACGTAAATGCCACTGTAAAATTGAAAAATATAGAACAACAAGGCACATGTGAGTTGTTGTTGAGGTTGCAGAGACAGGGAAGTGCAAGACCATGGAGGGATTCGAAAATATAGATTGGAAATTTTAAGATCCAGACTAGGATCAATTGTAGGTCACTGAGTACAGGGGTGATGGGTGGACATCCCCAGGACAACATTGGTAAGGACCAAGTCCAGAGTTTTTATTGCAACTTGCAGACCAGAATGTACCAGAGTCACTCCTTCAAATGTGCTTTCGCAGACTTCAGATGAAACAAGGCACGAGAAAGCGGATTGCAGTCTGACTTTTTCCTACAGCTACTTTCATTCTCAGTCTCAATGAGTGTAATTGCCTGTTTTGAGCCAATAAGTGATATATTGTCTGTAGTCTCTTGTGCTGGGCCTGCACTTAATAGGAACCAATTTGAGACTGATACTTCCTATCTCTATAACCCCTCCAGTTGTGCAACCCTCCGAAATGTATGTGTTGTCCAAGACCAAGGACACTGCTGAATGATGACAAGATGTTCATTTTTTTTCTTTCTTAGGATGTGGGTGTCACTGGCAAGGCCAACGTTTGTTACCCATCAAGAACTGGGCCATTTCAGAGTCACATGTCGGCCAGACCTGGTAAGGATGGCAGACTTCCTTCCCTAAAGGATATTAGTGAACCAGATGGTTTTTTTTTTAATTCATTCATGGATGTAGCGTCCTGGCTGGGCCAACACTTATTACCCATCCCAAATTGAGATGGTGATGAGCCGCCTTCTTGAACTGCTGCAGTCCCTGTGGTGTAGGTTCAGGGCATTTGAGAGTCAACTATGGGTAGTGGAAATGTGGAGCATACTCCTCCAAGAAGGCTTGGGTGCAGAGCCAATTGATATTTTCAAGGGAAAGTTGCTGTGGGTAGGCCAGACCAGGTAAAGGCAGCAAATTTCCTTCCTAAAGGGACCCAATGAGTTTTTACAACAATCGACAATGGTTTCATGCACTTTTAATTCCAGACTTTTATTGAATTCAACTTCCACTGCTTGCCATCAAAGGATTTGAACCCCAGACCCCAGATCATTACCCTGGGTCTCTGGATTACCAGTTGTTATAGAGTTGATCTTCCAGACAACTTTTCTTAGTGGACACTTATAACTTTATTTACCAGACAGCAGCAGCAACTACATGTGTGCATCAAACTCCATACCTAAAGAAGAAATTTCCAGCGCGAGTGTGGGGAAGCTTCAAAAAATTACGCCAGCACAAAGGTTGGTGAGTATCGTGTAAGTGCTTTTCTCCAGTTTTTTCTCCAGTTTTTCTCCAATTTAAAATAGATTAAGCGAAGGAAAGGTGAGGGTTCTAGTTTTTAATTTAAAGTACATAAATAATTTGACATTTTCTACTGTATTTAACTTAAAGTAAGGGTTTCTTTTCCAACTTGATGCATGGCAGGACAGCTCAGCCCCGTGTTATGTACCGCCTGCAACATGTGGGAAGTCCTAGACGCTCCTTGCGCTCTGATCGACCATGTGTGCAGGAAGTGCCACCAGCTTCAGTTACTTGAGCTCTGAGTTTCAGAGCTTGAGCGGCAGCTGGAGGCACCGAGGTACATCTGTGAGGCTGAGAGTTTTGTGGATAGCACGTTTTTAGACGTGGTCACCTCACAGCTTAAGGAAGTGCAGACAGAGAGGGAATGGGTGACCATCAGTCAGAAGAAAGGTGTCATCCCCAGGGTGCATCTCGTTCCAGAACCGTTTTTCTGTGTTGGAAAATGGTGAGAGTGACGGTTCCTCTGGGGAGTGCAGCCACGCTCATGGCACTGTGAGTGGCTCAGCTGCACATGGGGGGAGGTAGAAGAGGGGAAGAGCAACAGTGGTAGGAGGCTTGATAGTAAGGGGAACAGACAGGCTTTTCTGCGGCTATAGACGTGACTCCAGGATGGTATGTTGCCTCCCTGGTGCATGGGTCAAGGATGTCGCTGAACAGCTGTAGGGCATTCTAAAGGGGGAGGGCAAACAGACAGAGATCGTGGTACATATTGGTACCAAAGACATAGGTAGAAAGAGGGATGAGGTCCTGAAAGTAGAATTTAGGGAGCTAGGAAGTAGATTAAAAAGCAGGACCTCAAAGGTAGTAATCTCTGGATTACTTCTGGTGCCACGCGCTAGTGAGTACAGAAATAGGAGGTTAGTCCAAATGAATACGTGGCTGGAGAGATGGTGTAAGAGGGAGGGCTTTAGATTTCTGGGACATTGGGACCGTTTCTGGGGGCGGTGGGACCTGTACAAGGCAGACGGGTTGCACCTGAACCAGAATGGGACCAACGTCCTTACTAGTGCTGTTGGGGAGGGTTTAAACTAACTTGACAGGGGGATGGGATCCTGAGAGGAGGTTCAGCAGGGGGAGATGCACAGCCAAAATTAGAAGACAGAGCAAGTGAGTCTGGAAGGCATAGAAATTATAGGCCAGTTAAGGCACAAGGGAGTTTGGCAAGGTTGGATGGTATTTATTTTAATGCAAGGAGTCTGACGAATAAGGCAGATGAGTTGAGGGCACAAATTAACAGATGGAAGTATGATGTCCCTACTGTCACAGAGACATGGTTGAGAGAGGAGCAGGGTTGTATAAAACGCTGGTTAGGCCACAGTTAGATTAATGCGTGCAGCTCTGGAATCCACATTATAGGAAGGATGTGATTGCACTAGAGAGGCTGCAGAGGAGATTTACCAGGATGTTGCCTGGGCTGGAGAATTTTAATTACGAGGAGAGATTGGATGGACTGGGGTTATTTTCGCTGGGGCAGAGGAGTTTGAGGGGGGACATGATTGAGGTGTATAAAATTATGAGGGGCATAGATAGGGTAGACAGGGAGGAACTTTTTCCCTTGGTGGAGGGATCAGTAACCAGGGGGCATAGATTTAAGGTAAGGGGCAGGAGGTTTAGAGGGGATGTGAAGAAGAATTTTTTTCATCTAGAGGGTGGTGGGAATCTGGAACTCACTGCCTGAAAGGGTGGTAGAGGCAGAAACCCTCATAACATTTAAGAAGTATTTGGATGTGCACTTGCAATGCCATGGCATACAAGGCTATGGGCCTAGTGCTGGAAAATGGGATTAGAATAGTTAGGTACTTGTTTGACTGGTGCAGACTCGATGGGCCGAAGGTCCTTTATCTGTGCTGTAGATCTCTATGACTCTATGACTCTAACTCTCTCCTTGAGGTTACCCGCTCTGCTAACACATTGGTTTACACAGATCATGTGATCTTACAACATAGGATTATTCTTAAAGCTACGGTCCTACATTTATCCAAACTATAATTACTACATTCCCCTCCTTTAACTTTTCTGTACATATTTGTATTTACAAGGATATTTATCTCATGAAATTACAATATTTACACAGGTCATGAAATTACAAGTTCAATCCTTCAGGTGGTTTCCTGATCCGTGTGGAACATCACAGCTTCATGACTTCAGATTTTTTTGTAGGGAACACATTCTATGGAACCACATTAACATCAGCTACCTCATTAGGCACTTGCAGTTCAATGTCTTCCACTCCGACGGAGACATCGGGCGTGTCTATCCTTGGTTGAACAACTTTAACAGAAACCATTGGTTCAGCAATGGTTACAGGTGGAAGGTCATTGTGCTTGAGTATCTCCCTTTCCCTTAAATGATCGATGTATTTATGGGTGATTTGGTCCTCCACTTCCATGTGGTACTACAATGGTCCAGTCATAAAGTTTACTTTACCAGGTAACCACTCCGGTTATCCACCGAAATTATTTACGTATAATGCTCCTCCAACAGTAAACTGATGCTCACGACCATGCAAATCATGAGTAGCTTTTTGGTCCCCTTGAATTTTCTCCACCTTCCCCATAAAATTGGGAAGTATCAGGCTTAGTCTTGTCCAAAGATGACGCCTGATCAGTAATCCTGCATCCTTTTCCCTCGTGTCTGCTTCTTTTTACCACAGAATTTAGTCTCGGCCCTCTTTTTGACTTCACTGTCGGCCAAACTTCTCTCAGGTGAAATCTCAACTTGTCTTAGTTCAGTAGTTGAGCTACCCAGGGCTTCATTACCTGCTCGCATCTTGGAAAGTCCTACGACTTTTGCTTTCAAAGCCTCTTTAGCTTCATTCAGCTAATTCTTCAGCTCTTCTGTCTCCTTCTATCTGTTGGCTTCCTCCTGGAGCCTTGAACATCGCTGCATCTTCTCTGCCAACTGATTCTTCAGTTTGTTCAAAGAGATGTTAAATTCTTCCTGTTTCTCTTCATACTTTACCAGAGGTACAAGCTTTGACCTGAGGGATCCTTGTCGTGTGTGAAGGTCTTTCAATGGGTTTTCCTTTTCTTTGCGAAACTCACTTGCTTCACCTTGAATTCTGTCATTCAGCAGAGTCTCCTTGAGTTTCTTCTGCTGTTCTGCCATGTTGTTGTTTAAGACAGTCTTCATTTCTACAGGTTGCTGAATGCTTACACACTCCTTTTTCATCCTGTAACGGTCCTTGGACTCTCCAGTCTCTTTCTGAAGTGCCTTGCCTTGTTCCTTTTCCAACTCAGGAACTTCTCCTGCTTCCTTTTGAAACCTCACTGGCCAATCAAGGTCAATTTCCCTCAACCAATTTCGATGTAGCAGCTTGGTCCTCTGCCTTCTAATACCATCACCAGTCATTGTGCTGATTGGTATCTATAATGAACAGTTCCTCTGATGATATCTTTTACTTGGATTTCTTCGCCTGTGTACATTTTCAACTTGGCAGATGTTTGTTCCAAATTTAATTGTTGATCACTTTTATTTAAAAATCTGAAAGTGTGTTCTCCTATTACAGAGGTAGAAGCACCTGTGTCTAGTTCCATTTTTAAGGGTTTACCATTTACTTGTACTGTAACAATAATTGGCTCTGTCTTCCCAAATTTCGTGTTGAATAATGAATAAATGTCAGAATCGGTTGTTTCGGGCTCTTCTACACTATAAGCTTCATTGGATTTTATTTGTTGTTTAGAAGCCTGCTTAAATCTCGCTTTGCATTGTTTCAATATGTATCAACTTCTGTGACAAAAATAACACTCTACTTTTTTAAATTGCCAATCGTTACGAGTATGATTGTTTCCGCGTTGACAAAAATTAGTTTTTGATTTTGCTGCTAAACTGTTTCCTCTCATTTTTCGGTTAGTGGGGGCTGTTTCCCACTTATCGGTGGAGTCCCAGCTTTTCACACCACTTTTGGCTGACAGTTCCCACCAAACTAGGAGAGCGGCGGCGCCATTTTGTGCTTGAGGGTCCCTTACAGTGCTTTCCATCGCAAGTGCTATTTCTAACACTTTCTTAAAACCAAGATCCACTTGAGCCAGCAATCTTTGCCGAATAGCATCCTTCTGCCCGCCACACACCAAACGATCCCTGGGCATGTCATTCAGCGTATCACCGAAATCACAATATTCCTTTAGTTGTTTTAATTTCAGCCACATAGGTAGCAATGGTCTCCCCTGGGGCTCTATTCCGTGGATTGAACCTGAACCTCTGCATTGTGACTGAGGGCTTGGGTTGAAAATGTCCCTTAATGAGGTCTACTAATTCACTGAAAGTCTTTGAATCTGGGGTACTGGGGGCTGACAAGCTTCAAATTAAACTGTAGGTTTTGTTCCCACAAATACGCAGGAGAATCGCTCTCCTCTTTTCCTCCCCTGTGATTTAGTTGGCTTGAAAGTAGAATGTAAAATGTTCTATATATTGAGACCAATCATGTGTGGCTGGCTCAAAGGGATCAATTCTGCCAAACTGTGGTATCTCAGATGAGTATATCTTCCTTTCTTTTTAGTGAACTTAGATACTCACAATCGCTGGGTGAGGTACAGCACTGGATCTGATTTATCCTCGTCGCCAGTTTGTTTTCGAGTTGATCTTCCAGACAACTTTTCTTATTGGACATTATTAACTTTATTTTTGCAAGGCAGCAGCAGCAACGACAAGTGTGCATCAAACTCCATAACTAAAGAAGAACTTTCCTCTACAGGTTCCCCCCCCACTGCTAACACATTGGTTTACACAGTACATGTGATCTCACAACACGGGATTATTCTTAAAGCTACAGTCCTATGTTTATCCAATTATAATTACTACGCCAGTCCAGTGACATTACCACTACACCATCAACTCCCTTATGTTCTCACCTGCACATTTAGAGCGCCATTCAGCTTTCAGCCCAGTGAAGAAATCACCCAGTGAACAGGCATTGATCCCAAGAAAACTGGAACAAAACAACCTCTAAATCAAAAGCAGGATGAGTGTCAGTTCTTTCAGGGCATAGGACCTGGATAGACCATGCAGCCCTTCAAGCCAGTTCCACCATTCAATGGCTGGTCCATATCTCAATTCCATTTATGCACTTTTGATCGATAACCCTTGACGAGCCTGACCAAAATCTCAGTCTTCAAAATGTCAATTGGCTCTGCGCCCACACCTTCTTAGGGGAATGCACTCCACATTTCCACTACCCTTAAGTGTAAAAAAGTACTTCCTGATTTCACTCCTGGATGGCCCAGCACTGATTTTAAGATTGCCCTGGCCAACGTTTATGCCTCGACCAGCAGCCCTTAAAAACAGATGCTCTGGTAACTGTCTCTTTGCCATTTTGTGCATAAATTGGCTGCCCCATTATAACAGAGACTACGGGCAGAATCTT